>NW_026870242.1:1200000-1500000 GCF_963584025.1 Labrus mixtus
AAAATCTTCATGAAGAAATTCGGCTTCAAAAAAGTTTTCGCAAGGGGGGGGTGTTTCGTCTTTTTTCAACTTTTTCGTAAGGGGGGGGGTGTTTCGTCTTTTTTCAACTTTTTCGTAAGAGGGGGGTGTTTCGTCTTTTTTCAACTTTTTCGTGAGGGGGGGTGTGTCAATTGAAAATTTTCATGAAGAAATTCGGCTTCAAAAAAGTAGAAAATTTTCATCAAGTATTTGGGCTTCAAAAAAGTTGAAAATTTTCATGACGAAATTCGGATTCAAAAAAGTTAAAAATTTTCATGAAGAAATTCGGCTTCGAAAAAGTTAAAAATTTTTATGAAGAAATTCGGATTGAAAAAAGTTGAAATTTTTCATGAAGTATTTGGGCTTCAAAAAAGTTGAAAATTTTCATGAAGTATTTGGGCTTCAAAAAAGTTGAACATTTTCATGAAGTATTTGGGCTTGAAAAAAGTTGAAAATTTTCATGAAGAAATTCGGCTTCAAAAAAGTTTTCGCAAGGGGGGGGTGATTCGTCTTTTTTCAACTTTTTCGGAAGGGGGGGGTGTTTCGTCTTTTTTCAACTTTTTCGTAAGGGGGGGGTGTTTCGTCTTTTTTCAAATTTTTCGTGAGGGGGGTGGGTCAATTGAAAATATTCATGAAGAAATTCGGCTTCAAAAAAGTTGAAAATTTTCATGAAGAAATTCGGATTTAAAAAAAGTTAAAAATTTTCATGAAGAAATTCGGCTTGAAAAAAGTTGAAAATTTTCATGAAGAAATTCTGCTTCAAAAAAGTTTTCGCAAGGGGGGGGTGTTTCGTCTTTTTTCAACTTTTTCGTAAGGGGGGGGGTGTTTCGTCTTTTTTCAACTTTTTCGTGAGGGGGTAGGTCAATTGAAAATATTCATGAAGAAATTTGGCTTCAAAAAAGATCAAAATTTTCATGAAGAAATTCGGCTTCAAAAAAGTTGAAAATTTTCATGAAGAAATTCGGCTTCAAAAAAGTTTTCGCAAGGGGGGGGTGTTTCATCTTTTTTCAACTTTTTCGTAAGGGGGGGTGTTTCGTCTTTTTTCAATTTTTTCGTAAGAGGGGGGTGTTTCGTCTTTTTTCAACTTTTTCGTGAGGGGGGGGGGGTCAATTGAAAATATTCATGAAGAAATTCGGCTTCAAAAAAGTTGAAAATTTTCATGAATTATTTGGGCTTCAAAAAAGTTTAAAATTTTCATGAAGAAATTCGGCTTCAAAAAAGTTGAAATTTTCATGAAGTATTTGGGCTTCAAAAAAGTTGAAAATTTTCATGAAGAAATTCGGCTTCAAAAAAGTTTTCGCAAGGGGTGGGTGTTTCGTCTTTTTTCAACTTTTTCGTAAAGGGGGGGTGTTTTGTCTTTTTTCAACTTTTTCGTAAGGGGGGGTGGGTCAATTGAAAATATTCATGAAGAAATTCGGCCTCAAAAAAGTTGAAAATTTTCATGAAGTATTTGGGCTTCAAAAAAGTTGAAAATATTCATGAAGAAATTCGGCTTCAAAAAAGTTGAAAATTTTCATGAAGTATTTGGGCTTCAAAAAAGTTGAAAATCTTCATGAAGAAATTCGGCTTCAAAAAAGTTTTCGCAAGGGGGGGGTGTTTCGTCTTTTTTCAACTTTTTCGTAAGGGGGGGGGTGTTTCGTCTTTTTTCAACTTTTTCGTAAGAGGGGGGTGTTTCGTCTTTTTTCAACTTTTTCGTGAGGGGGGGTGTGTCAATTGAAAATTTTCATGAAGAAATTCGGCTTCAAAAAAGTAGAAAATTTTCATCAAGTATTTGGGCTTCAAAAAAGTTGAAAATTTTCATGACGAAATTCGGATTCAAAAAAGTTAAAAATTTTCATGAAGAAATTCGGCTTCGAAAAAGTTAAAAATTTTTATGAAGAAATTCGGATTGAAAAAAGTTGAAATTTTTCATGAAGTATTTGGGCTTCAAAAAAGTTGAAAATTTTCATGAAGTATTTGGGCTTCAAAAAAGTTGAACATTTTCATGAAGTATTTGGGCTTGAAAAAAGTTGAAAATTTTCATGAAGAAATTCGGCTTCAAAAAAGTTTTCGCAAGGGGGGGGTGATTCGTCTTTTTTCAACTTTTTCGGAAGGGGGGGGTGTTTCGTCTTTTTTCAACTTTTTCGTAAGGGGGGGGTGTTTCGTCTTTTTTCAAATTTTTCGTGAGGGGGGTGGGTCAATTGAAAATATTCATGAAGAAATTCGGCTTCAAAAAAGTTGAAAATTTTCATGAAGAAATTCGGATTTAAAAAAAGTTAAAAATTTTCATGAAGAAATTCGGCTTGAAAAAAGTTGAAAATTTTCATGAAGAAATTCTGCTTCAAAAAAGTTTTCGCAAGGGGGGGGTGTTTCGTCTTTTTTCAACTTTTTCGTAAGGGGGGGGGTGTTTCGTCTTTTTTCAACTTTTTCGTGAGGGGGTAGGTCAATTGAAAATATTCATGAAGAAATTTGGCTTCAAAAAAGATCAAAATTTTCATGAAGAAATTCGGCTTCAAAAAAGTTGAAAATTTTCATGAAGAAATTCGGCTTCAAAAAAGTTTTCGCAAGGGGGGGGTGTTTCATCTTTTTTCAACTTTTTCGTAAGGGGGGGTGTTTCGTCTTTTTTCAATTTTTTCGTAAGAGGGGGGTGTTTCGTCTTTTTTCAACTTTTTCGTGAGGGGGGGGGGGTCAATTGAAAATATTCATGAAGAAATTCGGCTTCAAAAAAGTTGAAAATTTTCATGAATTATTTGGGCTTCAAAAAAGTTTAAAATTTTCATGAAGAAATTCGGCTTCAAAAAAGTTTAAAATTTTCATGAAGTATTTGGGCTTCAAAAATGTTTTAAATTTTCATGAAGAAATTCGGTTTCAAAATAGTTTTCGCAAGGGGGGGGTGTTTCGTCTTTTTTCAACTTTTTCGTAAGGGGGGGTGTTTCCTCTTTTTTCAACTTTTTCATAAGGGGGGGTTGGTCAATTGAAATTTTTCATGAAGTATTTGGGCTTCAAAAAAGTTGAAAATTTTCATGAAGTATTTGGGCTTCAAAAAAGTTGAAAATTTTCATGAAGTATTTGGGCTTCAAAAAAGTTGAAAATATTCATGAAGAAATTCGGCTTCAAAAAAGTTGAAAATTTTCATGAAGTATTTGGGCTTCAAAAAAGTTGAAAATTTTCATGAAGAAATTCGGCTTCAAAAAAGTTGAAAATTTTCATGAAGTATTTGGGCTTCAAAAAAGTTGAAAATTTTCATGAAGAAATTCGGCTTCAAAAAAGTTTTCGCAAGGGGGGGTGTTTCGTCTTTTTTCAACTTTTTCGTAAGGGGGGGGTGTTTCGTCTTTTTTCAACTTTTTCGTAAGAGGGGGGTGTTTTGTCTTTTTTCAACTTTTTCGTGAGGGGGGGTGGGTCAATTGAAAAAATTCATGAAGAAATTCGGTTTCAAAAAAATTGAAAATTTTCATGAAGTATTTGGGCTTCCAAAAAGTTGAAAATTTTCATGAAGAAATTCGGCTTCTAAAAGGTTGAAAATTTTCATGAAGTATTTGGGCTTCAAAAAAGTTGAAAATTTTCATTAAGAAATTCGGCTTCAAAAAAGTTGAAATTTTTCATGAAGTATTTGGGCTTGAAAAAAGTTGAAAATTTTCATGAAGAAATTCGGCTTCAAAAAAGTTTTCGCAAGGTGGGGGGTGTTTCGTCTTTTTTCAACTTTTTCGTAAGCGGGGGTGGGTCAATTGAAAATATTCATGAAGAAATTTGGCTTCAAAAAAATGAAAATTTTCATGAAGAAATTCGGCTTTAAAAAAGTTTAAAATTTTCATGAAGAAATTCGGCTTCAAAAAAGTTGAAAATTTTCATGAAGTATTTGGGCTTCAAAAAAGTTGAAAATTTTCATGAAGTATTTGGGCTTCAAAAAAGTTGAAAATATTCATGAAGAAATTCGGCTTCAAAAAAGTTGAAAATTTTCATGAAGTATTTGGGCTTGAAATTTTTTTTAAATTTTCATGAAGAAATTCGGCTTCAAAAAAGTTTAAAATTTTCATGAAGAAATTCGGCTTCAAAAAAGTTTTCGGAAGGGGGGGGTGTTTCGTCTTTTTTCAACTTTTTCGTAAGAGGGGGGTGTTTCGTCTTTTTTCAACTTTTTCTTGAGGGGGGGTGGGTCAATTGAAAATATTCATGAAGAAATTCGGCTTCAAAAAACTTGAAAATTTTCATGAAGTATTTGGGCTTCCAAAAAGTTGAAAATTTTCATGAAGAAATTCGGCTTCAAAAAGGTTGAAAATTTTCATGAAGTATTTGGGCTTCAAAAAAGTTGAAAATATTCATGAAGAAATTCGGCTTCAAAAAAGTTGAAAATTTTCATGAAGTATTTGGGCTTGAAATTTTTTTTAAATTTTCATGAAGAAATTCGGCTTCAAAAAAGTTTAAAATTTTCATGAAGAAATTCGGCTTCAAAAAAGTTTTCGCAAGGGGGGGGTGTTTCGTCTTTTTTCAACTTTTTCGTAAGAGGGGGGTGTTTCGTCTTTTTTCAACTTTTTCGTGAGGGGGGGTGGGTCAATTGAAAATATTCATGAAGAAATTCGGCTTCAAAAAAGTTGAACATTTTCATGAAGTATTTGGGCTTCAAAAAAGTTGAAAATATTCATGAAGAAATTCGGCTTCAAAAAAGTTGAAAATTTTCATGAAGTATTTGGGCTTGAAAATTTTTTTAAATTTTCATGAAGAAATTCGGCTTCAAAAAAGTTTAACATTTTCATGAAGAAATTCGGCTTCAAAAAAGTTGAAAATTTTCATGAAGTATTTGGGCTTCAAAAAAGTTGAAAATTTTCATGAAGAAATTCGGCTTCAAAAAAGTTTTCGCAAGGGGGGGGTGTTTCGCCTTTTTTCAACTTTTTCGTAAGTGGGGGGTGTTTCGTCTTTTTTCAACTTTTTCGTAAGAGGGGGGTGTTTCGTCTTTTTTCAACTTTTTCGTGAGGGGGGGTGGGTCAATTGAAAATATTCATGAAGAAATTCGGCTTCAAAAAAGTTGAAAATTTTCATGAAGTATTTCGGCTTCCAAAAAGTTGAAAATTTTCATGAAGAAATTCGGATTCAAAAAGGTTGAAAATTTTCATGAAGTATTTGGGCTTCAAAAAAGTTGAAAATATTCATGAAGAAATTCGGCTTCAAAAAAGTTGAAAATTTTCATGAAGTATTCGGGCTTGAAATTTTTTTTAAATTTTCATGAAGAAATTCGGCTTCAAAAAAGTTGAAAATTTTCATGAAGAATTTGGGCTTAAAAAAAGTTAAAAATTTTCATGAAGAAATTCGGCTTCAAAAAAGTTGAAAATTTTCATGAAGTATTTGGGCTTCAAAAATGTTTAAAATTTTCATGAAGAAATTCGGTTTCAAAATTTTTTTAAATTTTCATGAAGAAATTCGGCTTCAAAAAAGTTTTGGCAAGGGGGGGGTGTTTCGTCTTTTTTCAACTTTTTAGTAAGGGGGGGGGTGTTTCGTCTTTTTTCAACTTTTTCGTGAGGGGGTGGGTCAATTGAAAACATTCATGAAGAGTTTCGGCTTCAAAAAAGTTTTCGCAAGGGGGGGGGTGTTTCGTCTTTTTTCAACTTTTTCGTAAGTGGGGGGTGTTTCGTCTTTTTTCAACTTTTTCTTTAGCGGGGGTGGGTCAATTGAAAATATTCATGAAGAAATTTGGCTTCAAAAAAGATGAAAATTTTCATGAAGTATTTGGGCTTCAAAAAAGTTGAAAATTTTCATTAAGAAATTCGGCTTCAAAAAAGTTGAAAATTTTCATGAAGTATTTGGGCTTCAAAAAAGTTGAAAATTTTCATTAAGAAATTCGGCTTCAAAAAAGTTTTCGCAAGGGGGGGGTGTTTCGTCTTTTTTCAACTTTTTCGTGAGGGGGGGTGGGTCAATTGAAAATATTCATGAAGAAATTCGGCTTCAAAAAAGTTGAAATTTTTCATGAAGTATTTGGGCTTCAAAAAAGTTTAAAATTTTCATGAAGAAATTCGGCTTCAAAAAGGTTGAAAATTTTCATGAAGTATTTGGGCTTCAAAAAAGTTGAAAATATTCATGAAGAAATTCGGCTTCAAAAAAGTTGAAAATTTTCATGAAGTATTTGGGCTTGAAATTTTTTTTAAATTTTCATGAAGAAATTCGGCTTCAAAAAAGTTTAAAATTTTCATGAAGAAATTCGGCTTCAAAAAAGTTTTCGCAAGGGGGGGGTGTTTCGTCTTTTTTCAACTTTTTCGTAAGGGGGGGGTGTTTCGTCTTTTTTCAACTTTTTCGTAAGAGGGGTGTGTTTCGTCTTTTTTCAACTTTTTCGTGAGGGGGTGGGTCAATTGAAAATATTCATGAAGAAATTCGGCTTCTAAAAAGTTTTCGCAAGGGGGGGGTGTTTCGTCTTTTTTCAACTTTTTCGTAAGTGGGGGGTGTTTCGTCTTTTTTCAACTTTTTCGTTAGCGGGGGTGGGTCAATTGAAAATATTCATGAAGAAATTTGGCTTCAAAAAAGATGAAAATTTTCATGAAGTATTTGGGCTTCAAAACAGTTGAAAATTTTCATGAAGAAATTCGGCTTCAAAAAAGTTTTCGCAAGGGGGGGGTGTTTCGTCTTTTTTCAACTTTTTCGTGAGGGGGGGGGTGTTTCGTTTTTTTTCAACTTTTTCGTGAGGGGGGGTGGGTCAATTGAAAATATTCATGAAGAAATTCGGCTTCAAAAAAGTTGAAAATTTTCATGAAGTATTTGGGCTTCAAAAATGTTTTAAATTTTCATGAAGAAATTCGGCTTCAAAAAAGTTGAAAATTTTCATGAAGAAATTCGGCTTCAAAAAAGATGAACGTTTTCATGAAGTATTTGGGCTTCAAAAAAGTTGAAAATTTTCATGAAGTATTTGGGCTTCAAAAAAGTTGAAAATTTTCATGAAGAAATTCGGCTTCAAAAAAGTTGAACGTTTTCATGAAGTATTTGGGCTTCAAAAAAGTTCAAAATTTTCATGAAGTATTTGGGCTTCAAAAAAGTTGAAAATATTCATGAAGAAATTCGGCTTCAAAAAAGTTGAAAATTTTCATGAAGTATTTGTGCTTCAAAATTTTTTTAAATTTTCATGAAGAAATTCGGCTTAAAAAAAGTTGAAAATTTTCATGAAGTATTTGGGCTTCAAAAAAGTTGAAAATTTTCATGAAGAAATTCGGCTTAAAAAAGTTTTCGCAAGGGGGGGGTGTTTCGTCTTTTTTCAACTTTTTCGTGAGGGGGGGTGTTTCGTCTTTTTTCAACTTTTTCGTAAGAGGGGGGTGTTTCGTCTTTTTTCAACTTTTTCGTGAGGGGGTGGGTCAATTGAAAGTATTCATGAAGAAATTCGGCTTCAAAAAAGTTGAAAATTTTCATGAAGTATTTGGGCTTCAAAAAAGTTGAAAATTTTCATGAAGTATTTGGGCTTCAAAAAAGTTGAAAATTTTCATGAAGTATTTGGGCTTCAAAAATGTTTTAAATTTTCATGAAGAAATTCGGCTTCAAAAAAGTTGAAAATTTTCATGAAGAAATTCGGCTTCAAAAAAGTTTTCGCAAGGGGGGGGTGTTTCGTCTTTTTTCAACTTTTTCGTAAGGGGGGGGTGTTTCGACTTTTTTCAACTTTTTCGTAAGAGGGGTGTGTTTCGTCTTTTTTCAACTTTTTCGTGAGGGGGTGGGTCAATTGAAAATATTCATGAAGAAATTCGGCTTCAAAAAAGTTGAAAATTTACATGAAGAAATTCGGCTTCAAAAAAGTTGAAAATTTTCATGAAGTATTTGTGCTTCAAAATTTTTTTAAATTTTCATGAAGAAATTCGGCTTAAAAAAAGTTGAAAATTTTCATGAAGTATTTGGGCTTCAAAAAAGTTGAAAATTTTCATGAAGAAATTCGGCTTCAAAAAAGTTTTCGCAAGGGGGGGGTGTTTCGTCTTTTTTCAACTTTTTCGTGAGGGGGGGTGTTTCGTCTTTTTTCAACTTTTTCGTAAGAGGGGGGTGTTTCGTCTTTTTTCAACTTTTTCGTGAGGGGGTGGGTCAATTGAAAGTATTCATGAAGAAATTCGGCTTCAAAAAAGTTGAAAATTTTCATGAAGTATTTGGGCTTCAAAAAAGTTGAAAATTTTCATGAAGTATTTGGGCTTCAAAAAAGTTGAAAATTTTCATGAAGTATTTGGGCTTCAAAAATGTTTTAAATTTTCATGAAGAAATTCGGCTTCAAAAAAGTTGAAAATTTTCATGAAGAAATTCGGCTTCAAAAAAGTTTTCGCAAGGGGGGGGTGTTTCGTCTTTTTTCAACTTTTTCGTAAGGGGGGGGTGTTTCGTCTTTTTTCAACTTTTTCGTAAGAGGGGTGTGTTTCGTCTTTTTTCAACTTTTTCGTGAGGGGGTGGGTCAATTGAAAATATTCATGAAGAAATTCGGCTTCAAAAAAGTTGAAAATTTACATGAAGAAATTCGGCTTCAAAAAAGTTTTCGCGAGGGGGGGGTGTTTCGTCTTTTTTCAACTTTTTCGTAAGGGGGGGGTGTTTCGTCTTTTTTCAACTTTTTCGTAAGGGGGGGGTGGGTCAATTGAATATATTCATGAAGAAATTCGGCTTCAAAAAAGTTGAAAATTTTCATGAAGTATTTGGGCTTCAAAAATGTTTTAAATTTTCATGAAGAAATTCGGCTTCAAAAAAGTTTAAAATTTTCATGAAGAAATTCGGCTTCAAAAAAGTTGAAAATTTTCATGACGTATTTGGGCTTCAAAAAAGTTGAAAATTTTCATGAAGAAATTCGGCTTCAAAAAAGTTTTCGCAAAGGGGGGGTGTTTCGTCTTTTTTCAACTTTTCGTAAGGGGGGGGTGTTTCGTGTTTTTTCAACTTTTTCGTAAGAGGGGGGTGTTTCGTCTTTTTTCAACTTTTTCGTGAGGGGGGTGGGTCAATTGAAAGTATTCATGAAGAAATTCGGCTTCAAAAAAGTTTAAAATTTTAATGAAGTATTTGGGCTTCAAAAAAGTTGAAAATTTTCATGAAGTATTTGGGCTTCAAAAAAGTTGAAAATTTTCATGAAGTATTTGGGCTTCAAAAATGTTTTCAATTTTCATGAAGAAATTCGGCTTCAAAAAAGTTGAAAATTTTCATGAAGAAATTCGGCTTCAAAAAAGTTTTCGCAAGGGGGGGGTGTTTCGTCTTTTTTCAACTTTTTCGTAAGGGGGGTGTTTCGTCTTTTTTCAACTTTTTCATAAGAGGGGGGTGTTTCGTCTTTTTTCAACTTTTTCGTGAGGGGGGTGGGTCAATTGAAAGTATTCATGAAGAAATTCGGCTTCAAAAAAGTTGAAAATTTTCATGAAGTATTTGGGCTTCAAAAAAGTTGAAAATTTTCATGAAGAAATTCGGCTTCAAAAAAGTTTTCGCAAGGGGGGGGTGTTTCGTCTTTTTTCAACTTTTTCGTAAGGGGGGGTGTTTCATCTTTTTTCAACTTTTTCGTAAGAGGGGTGTGTTTCGTCTTTTTTCAACTTTTTCGTGAGGGGGTGGGTCAATTGAAAATATTCATGAAGAAATTCGGCTTCAAAAAAGTTGAAAATTTTCATGAAGTATTTGGGCTTCAAAAAAGTTGAAAATTTTCATGAAGAAATTCGGCTTCAAAAAAGTTTTCGCAAGGGGGGGGTGTTTCGTCTTTTTTCAACTTTTTCGTAAGGGGGGGTGTTTCATCTTTTTTCAACTTTTTCGTAAGGGGGGGGTGTTTCGTCTTTTTTCAACTTTTTCGTAAGGGGGGGGTGGGTCAATTGAAAATATTCATGAAGAAATTCGGCTTCAAAAAAGTTGAAAATTTTCATGAAGTATTTGGGCTTCAAAAATGTTTTAAATTTTCATGAAGAAATTCGGCTTCAAAAAAGTTTAAAATTTTCATGAAGTATTTGGACTTCAAAAATGTTTTAAATTTTGATGAAGAAATTCGGCTTCAAAAAAGTTTAAAATTTTCATGAAGAAATTCGGCTTCAAAAAAGTTGAAAATTTTCATGAAGTATTTGGGCTTCAAAAAAGTTGAAAATTTTCATGAAGAAATTCGGCTTCAAAAAAGTTTTCGCAAAGGGGAGGTGTTTCGTCTTTTTTCAACTTTTCGTAAGGGGGGGGTGTTTCGTCTTTTTTCAACTTTTTCGTGAGGGGGGTGGGTCAATTGAAAGTATTCATGAAGAAATTCGGCTTCAAAAAAGTTTAAAATTTTAATGAAGAAATTCGGATTCAAAAAAGTTTTCGCAAGGGGGGGGTGTTTCGTCTTTTTTCAACTTTTTCGTAAGGGGGGGGTGTTTCGTCTTTTTTCAACTTTTTCGTAAGGGGGGGTGTTTCGTCTTTTTTCAACTTTTTCGTAAGAGGGGGTTGTTTCGTCTTTTTTCAACTTTTTCGTGAGGGGAGTTGGTCAATTGAAAATATTCATGAAGAAATTCGGCTTCAAAAAAGGTGAAAATTTTCATGAAGTATTTGGGCTTCAAAAAAGTTTAAAATTTTCATGAAGAAATTCGGCTTCAAAAAAGTTTTCGTAAGGGGGAGGTGTTTCGTCTTTTTTCAACTTTTTCGTGGGGGGGGTGTTTCGTCTTTTTTCAACTTTTCGTAAGGGGGGGGTGTTTCGTCTTTTTTCAACTTTTTCGTGGGGGGGGGTGTTTCGTCTTTTTTCAACTTTTTCGTAAGAGGGGGGTGTTTCGTCTTTTTTCAACTTTTTCGTGAGGGGGGTGGGTCAATTGAAAATATTCATGAAGAAATTCGGCTTCAAAAAAGTTTAAAATTTTCATGAAGAAATTCGGCTTCAAAAAAGTTTTCGCAAAGGGGGGGTGTTTCGTCTTTTTTCAACTTTTTCGTAACAGGGGGGTGTTTCGTCTTTTTTCAACTTTTTCGTGAGGGGGGTGGGTCAATTGAAAGTATTCATGAAGAAATTCGGCTTCAAAAAAGTTTAAAATTTTAATGAAGAAATTCGGATTCAAAAAAGTTTTCGCAAGGGGGGGGTGTTTCGTCTTTTTTCAACTTTTTCGTAAGGGGGGGGTGTTTCGTCTTTTTTCAACTTTTTCGTAAGGGGGGGTGTTTCGTCTTTTTTCAACTTTTTCGTAAGAGGGGGTTGTTTCGTCTTTTTTCAACTTTTTCGTGAGGGGAGTTGGTCAATTGAAAATATTCATGAAGAAATTCGGCTTCAAAAAAGGTGAAAATTTTCATGAAGTATTTGGGCTTCAAAAAAGTTTAAAATTTTCATGAAGAAATTCGGCTTCAAAAAAGTTTTCGTAAGGGGGAGGTGTTTCGTCTTTTTTCAACTTTTTCGTGGGGGGGGTGTTTCGTCTTTTTTCAACTTTTCGTGAGGGGGGGGTGTTTCGTCTTTTTTCAACTTTTTCGTGGGGGGGGGTGTTTCGTCTTTTTTCAACTTTTTCGTAAGAGGGGGGTGTTTCGTCTTTTTTCAACTTTTTCGTGAGGGGGGTGGGTCAATTGAAAATATTCATGAAGAAATTCGGCTTCAAAAAAGTTGAAAATTTTCATGAAGTATTTGGGCTTCAAAAAAGTTTAAAATTTTCATGAAGAAATTCGGCTTCAAAAAGGTTGAAAATATTCATGAAGAAATTCGGCTTCAAAAAAGTTTTCGCAAGGGGTGGTGTTTCGTCTTTTTTCAACTTTTTCGTAAGGGGGGGGTGTTTCGTCTTTTTTCAACTTTTTCGTAAGGGGGGGTGGGTCAATTGAAAATATTCATGAAGAAATTCGGCTTCAAAAAAGTTGAAAATTTTCATGAAGTATTTGGGCTTCAAAAAAGTTGAAAATTTTAATGAAGAAATTCGGCTTCAAAAAAGTTTTCGCAAGGGGGGGGTGTTTCGTCTTTTTTCAACTTTTTCCTAAGGGGGGGGTGTTTTGTCTTTTTTCAACTTTTTCGTAAGGGGGGGGTGTTTCGTCTTTTTTCAACTTTTTCGTAAGAGGGGAGTGTTTCGTCTTTTTTCAACTTTTTCGTGAGGGGGGGTGTTTCGTCTTTTTTCAACTTTTTCGTAAGGGGGGGGTGTTTCGTCTTTTTTCAACTTTTTCGTAAGAGGGGGTGTTTCGTCTTTTTTCAACTTTTTCGTGAGGGGGGTGGGTCAATTGTAAATATTCATGAAGAAATTCGGCTTCAAAAAATTTGAAAATTTTCATGAAGTATTTGGGCTTCAAAAAAGTTGAAAATTTTCATGAAGAAATTCGGCTTCAAAAAAGTTTTCGCAAGGGGGGGGTGTTTCGTCTTTTTTCAACTTTTTCCTAAGGGGGGGGTGTTTCGTCTTTTTTCATCTTTTTCGTGAGGGGGGGGTGTTTCGTCTTTTTTCAAATTTTTCGTAAGAGGGGGGTGTTTCGTCTTTTTTCAACTTTTTCGTGAGGGGGGTGGGTCAATTGAAAATATTCATGAAGAAATTCGGCTTCAAAAAAGTTTAAAATTTTCATGAAGAAATTCGGCTTCAAAAAAGTTGAAAATTTTCATGAAGTATTTGGGCTTCAAAAAAGTTGAAAATTTTCATGAAGAAATTCGGCTTCAAAAAAGTTTTCGCAAGGGGGGGGTGTTTCGTCTTTTTTCAACTTTTTCCTAAGGGGGGGGTGTTTCGTCTTTTTTCAACTTTTTCGTAAGGGGGGGGTGTTTCGTCTTTTTTCAACTTTTTCGTAAGAGGGGAGTGTTTCGTCTTTTTTCAACTTTTTCGTGAGGGGGGTGGGTCAATTGAAAATATTCATGAAGAAATTCGGCTTCAAAAAAGTTGAAAATTTTCATGAAGTATTTGGGCTTCAAAAAAGTTTAAAATTTTCATGAAGAAATTCGGCTTCAAAAAGGTTGAAAATATTCATGAAGAAATTCGGCTTCAAAAAAGTTTAAAATTTTCATGAAGTATTTAGGCTTCAAAAAAGTTGAAAATTTTCATGAAGAAATTCGGCTTCAAAAAAGTTTTCGTAAGGGGGAGGTGTTTCGTCTTTTTTCAACTTTTTCGTAAGGGGGGGGTGTTTCGTCTTTTTTCATCTTTTTCGTGAGGGGGGGGTGTTTCGTCTTTTTTCAAATTTTTCGTAAGAGGGGGGTGTTTCGTCTTTTTTCAACTTTTTCGTGAGGGGGGTGGGTCAATTGAAAATATTCATGAAGAAATTCGGCTTCAAAAAAGTTTAAAATTTTCATGAAGAAATTCGGCTTCAAAAAAGTTGAAAATTTTCATGAAGTATTTGGGCTTCAAAAAAGTTTAAAATTTTTATGAAGAAATTCGGCTTCAAAAAAGTTTTCGCAAAGGGGGGGTGTTTCGTCTTTTTTCAACTTTTCGTAAGGGGGGGGTGTTTCGTCTTTTTTCAACTTTTTCGTAAGAGGGGGGTGTTTCGTCTTTTTTCAACTTTTTCGTGAGGGGGGTGGGTCAATTGAAAGTATTCATGAAGAAATTCGGCTTCAAAAAAGGTGAAAATTTTCATGAAGTATTTGGGCTTCAAAAAAGTTTAAAATTTTCATGAAGAAATTCGGCTTCAAAAAAGTTTTCGTAAGGGGGAGGTGTTTCGTCTTTTTTCAACTTTTTCGTGGGGGGGGGTGTTTCGTCTTTTTTCAACTTTTTCGTAAGGGGGGGTGTTTCGTCTTTTTTCAACTTTTTCGTAAGGGGGGGGTGTTTCGTCTTTTTTCAACTTTTTCGTAAGAGGGGGGTGTTTCGTCTTTTTTCAACTTTTTCGTGAGGGGGGTGGGTCAATTGAAAGTATTCATGAAGAAATTCGGCTTCAAAAAAGTTCAAAATTTTCATGAAGTATTTGGGCTTCAAAAAAGTTCAAAATTTTCATGAAGAAATTCGGCTTCAAAAAAGTTGAAAATTTTCATGAAGTATTTGGGCTTCAAAAAAGTTTAAAATTTTTATGAAGAAATTCGGCTTCAAAAAAGTTTTCGCAAAGGGGGGGTGTTTCGTCTTTTTTCAACTTTTCGTAAGGGGGGGGTGTTTCGTCTTTTTTCAACTTTTTCGTAAGAGGGGGGTGTTTCGTCTTTTTTCAACTTTTTCGTGAGGGGGGTGGGTCAATTGAAAGTATTCATGAAGAAATTCGGCTTCAAAAAAGGTGAAAATTTTCATGAAGTATTTGGGCTTCAAAAAAGTTTAAAATTTTCATGAAGAAATTCGGCTTCAAAAAAGTTTTCGTAAGGGGGAGGTGTTTCGTCTTTTTTCAACTTTTTCGTGGGGGGGGGTGTTTCGTCTTTTTTCAACTTTTTCGTAAGGGGGGGTGTTTCGTCTTTTTTCAACTTTTTCGTAAGGGGGGGGTGTTTCGTCTTTTTTCAACTTTTTCGTAAGAGGGGGGTGTTTCGTCTTTTTTCAACTTTTTCGTGAGGGGGGTGGGTCAATTGAAAGTATTCATGAAGAAATTCGGCTTCAAAAAAGTTCAAAATTTTCATGAAGTATTTGGGCTTCAAAAAAGTTCAAAATTTTCATGAAGAAATTCGGCTTCAAAAAAGTTTTCGCAAGGGGGTGGTGTTTCGTCTTTTTTCAACTTTTTCGTAAGGGGGGGGTGTTTCGTCTTTTTTTAACTTTTTCGTAAGGGGGGGGTGTTTCGTCTTTTTTCAACTTTTTCGTAAGAGGGGGGTGTTTCGTCTTTTTTCAACTTTTTCGTGAGGGGGGGTGGGTCAATTGAAAATATTCATGAAGAAATTCGGCTTCAAAAAAGTTGAAAATTTTCATGAAGTATTTGGGTTCAAAAAAGTTGAAAATTTTCATGAAGAAATTCGGCTTCAAAAAAGTTTTCGCAAGGGGGGGGTGTTTCGTCTTTTTTCAACTTTTTCCTAAGGGGGGGGTGTTTCGTCTTTTTTCAACTTTTTCGTGAGGGGGGGTGTTTCGTCTTTTTTCAACTTTTTCGTAAGAGGGGGGTGTTTCGTCTTTTTTCAACTTTTTCGTGAGGGGGGTGGGTCAATTGAAAATATTCATGAAGAAATTCGGCTTCAAAAAGGTTGAAAATATTCATGAAAAAATTTGGCTTCTAAAAAGTTTAAAATTTTCATGAAGTATTTAGGCTTCAAAAAAGTTGAAAATTTTCATGAAGAAATTCGGCTTCAAAAAAGTTTTCGTAAGGGGGAGGTGTTTCGTCTTTTTTCAACTTTTTCGTGAGGGGGGGTGTTTCGTCTTTTTTCAACTTTTTCGTAAGGGGGGGTGTTTTGTCTTTTTTCAACTTTTTCGTAAGAGGGGGGTGTTTCGTCTTTTTTCAACTTTTTCGTGAGGGGGGTGGGTCAATTGAAAGTATTCATGAAGAAATTCGGCTTCAAAAAAGTTGAAAATTTTCATGAAGTATTTGGGCTTCAAAAAAGTTGAAAATTTTCATGAAGAAATTCGGCTTCAAAAAAGTTTTCGCAAGGGGGGGGTGTTTCGTCTTTTTTCAACTTTTTCCTAAGGGGGGGGTGTTTCGTCTTTTTTCAACTTTTTCGTAAGGGGGGGGTGTTTCGTCTTTTTTCAACTTTTTCGTAAGAGGGGAGTGTTTCGTCTTTTTTCAACTTTTTCGTGAGGGGGGTGGGTCAATTGAAAATATTCATGAAGAAATTCGGCTTCAAAAAAGTTGAAAATTTTCATGAAGTATTTGGGCTTCAAAAAAGTTTAAAATTTTCATGAAGAAATTCGGCTTCAAAAAGGTTGAAAATATTCATGAAGAAATTCGGCTTCAAAAAAGTTTAAAATTTTCATGAAGTATTTAGGCTTCAAAAAAGTTGAAAATTTTCATGAAGAAATTCGGCTTCAAAAAAGTTTTCGTAAGGGGGAGGTGTTTCGTCTTTTTTCAACTTTTTCGTAAGGGGGGGGTGTTTCGTCTTTTTTCATCTTTTTCGTGAGGGGGGGGTGTTTCGTCTTTTTTCAAATTTTTCGTAAGAGGGGGGTGTTTCGTCTTTTTTCAACTTTTTCGTGAGGGGGGTGGGTCAATTGAAAATATTCATGAAGAAATTCGGCTTCAAAAAAGTTTAAAATTTTCATGAAGAAATTCGGCTTCAAAAAAGTTGAAAATTTTCATGAAGTATTTGGGCTTCAAAAAAGTTTAAAATTTTTATGAAGAAATTCGGCTTCAAAAAAGTTTTCGCAAAGGGGGGGTGTTTCGTCTTTTTTCAACTTTTCGTAAGGGGGGGGTGTTTCGTCTTTTTTCAACTTTTTCGTAAGAGGGGGGTGTTTCGTCTTTTTTCAACTTTTTCGTGAGGGGGGTGGGTCAATTGAAAGTATTCATGAAGAAATTCGGCTTCAAAAAAGGTGAAAATTTTCATGAAGTATTTGGGCTTCAAAAAAGTTTAAAATTTTCATGAAGAAATTCGGCTTCAAAAAAGTTTTCGTAAGGGGGAGGTGTTTCGTCTTTTTTCAACTTTTTCGTGGGGGGGGGTGTTTCGTCTTTTTTCAACTTTTTCGTAAGGGGGGGTGTTTCGTCTTTTTTCAACTTTTTCGTAAGGGGGGGGTGTTTCGTCTTTTTTCAACTTTTTCGTAAGAGGGGGGTGTTTCGTCTTTTTTCAACTTTTTCGTGAGGGGGGTGGGTCAATTGAAAGTATTCATGAAGAAATTCGGCTTCAAAAAAGTTCAAAATTTTCATGAAGTATTTGGGCTTCAAAAAAGTTCAAAATTTTCATGAAGAAATTCGGCTTCAAAAAAGTTTTCGCAAGGGGGTGGTGTTTCGTCTTTTTTCAACTTTTTCGTAAGGGGGGGGTGTTTCGTCTTTTTTTAACTTTTTCGTAAGGGGGGGGTGTTTCGTCTTTTTTCAACTTTTTCGTAAGAGGGGGGTGTTTCGTCTTTTTTCAACTTTTTCGTGAGGGGGGGTGGGTCAATTGAAAATATTCATGAAGAAATTCGGCTTCAAAAAAGTTGAAAATTTTCATGAAGTATTTGGGTTCAAAAAAGTTGAAAATTTTCATGAAGAAATTCGGCTTCAAAAAAGTTTTCGCAAGGGGGGGGTGTTTCGTCTTTTTTCAACTTTTTCCTAAGGGGGGGGTGTTTCGTCTTTTTTCAACTTTTTCGTGAGGGGGGGTGTTTCGTCTTTTTTCAACTTTTTCGTAAGAGGGGGGTGTTTCGTCTTTTTTCAACTTTTTCGTGAGGGGGGTGGGTCAATTGAAAATATTCATGAAGAAATTCGGCTTCAAAAAGGTTGAAAATATTCATGAAAAAATTTGGCTTCTAAAAAGTTTAAAATTTTCATGAAGTATTTAGGCTTCAAAAAAGTTGAAAATTTTCATGAAGAAATTCGGCTTCAAAAAAGTTTTCGTAAGGGGGAGGTGTTTCGTCTTTTTTCAACTTTTTCGTGAGGGGGGGTGTTTCGTCTTTTTTCAACTTTTTCGTAAGGGGGGGTGTTTTGTCTTTTTTCAACTTTTTCGTAAGAGGGGGGTGTTTCGTCTTTTTTCAACTTTTTCGTGAGGGGGGTGGGTCAATTGAAAGTATTCATGAAGAAATTCGGCTTCAAAAAAGTTGAAAATTTTCATGAAGTATTTTGGCTTCAAAAAAGTTGAAAATTTTCATGAAGAAATTCGGCTTCAAAAAAGTTTTCGCAAGGGGTGGTGTTTCGTCTTTTTTCAACTTTTTCGTAAGGGGGGGGTGTTTCGTCTTTTTTCAACTTTTTCGTAAGGGGGGGGTGTTTCGTCTTTTATCAACTTTTTCGTAAGAGGGGGGTGTTTCGTCTTTTTTCAACTTTTTCGTGAGGGGGGGTGGGTCAATTGAAAATATTCATGAAGAAATTCGGCTTCAAAAAAGTTGAAAATTTTCATGAAGTATTTGGGCTTCAAAAAAGTTGAAAATTTTCATGAAGAAATTCGGCTTCAAAAAAGTTTTCGTAAGGGGGAGGTGTTTCGTCTTTTTTCAACTTTTTCGTAAGGGGGGGTGTTTCGTCTTTTTTCAACTTTTTCGTGAGGGGGGGTGTTTCGTCTTTTTTCAACTTTTTCGTAAGAGGGGGGTGTTTCGTCTTTTTTCAACATTTTTTGTAAGGGGGGGTGTTTCGTCTTTTTTCAACTTTTTCGTAAGCGGGGGTGGGTCAATTGAAAATATTCATGAAGAAATTTGTCTTCAAAAAAGATGAACATTTTCATGAAGTATTTGGGCTTCAAAAAAGTTTAAAATTTTCATGAAGAAATTCGGCTTCAAAAAGGTTGAAAATATTAATGAAGAAATTCGGCTTCAAAAAAGTTTAAAATTTTCATGAAGTATTGAGGCTTCAAAAAAGCTTAAAATTTTCATGAAGAAATTCGGCTTCAAAAAAGTTTTCGTAAGGGGGAGGTGTTTCGTCTTTTTTCAACTTTTTCGTGAGGGGGGGTGTTTCGTCTTTTTTCAACTTTTTCGTAAGTGGGGGGTTTTTCGTCTTTTTTCAACTTTTTCGTGAGGGGGGTGGGTCAATTGAAAGTATTCATGAAGAAATTCGGCTTCAAAAAAGTTGAAGATTTTCATGAATTATTTGGGCTTCAAAAAAGTTGAAAATATTCATGAAGAAATTCGGCTTCAAAAAAGTTGAAAATTTTCATGAAGTATTTGGGCTTCAAAAAAGTTGAAAATTTTCATGAAGAAATTCGGATTCAAAAAAGTCGAAAATATTCATGAAGAAATTCGGCGTCAAACAAATTGAAAATTTTCATGAAGTATTTGGGCTTCAAAAAAGTTGAAAATTTTCATGAAGTAATTCGGCTTCAAAAAAGTTGAAAATTTTCATGAAGTATTTGGGCTTCAAAAAAGTTGAAAATTTTCATGAAGTATTTCAGATTCAAAAAAGTTGAAAATTTTCATGAAAAGATTTCGGCTTCAAAAAAGTTCAAAATTTTCATGAAAAGATTTCGGCTTCAAAAAAGTTCAAAATTTTCACGACAGGATTTCAGCTTTAAAAAAGTCGAACATTTTCATGAAGTATTTCGACTTCAAAAAATTTGAAAATTTTCATGAAGTATTTCGGATTCAAAAAAGTTTAACATTTTCACGACAGGATTTCGGCGTTAAAAAAGTCGAACATTTTCATGAAGTATTTCAGCTTCAAAAAAGTTGAAAATTTTCATGAAAAGATTTCGGCTTTAAAAAAGTTGAAAATTTTCATGAAAAGATTTCGGCTTCAAAAAAGTTGAAAATTTTCATGAAAAGATTTCGGCTTCAAAAAAGTTGAAAATTTTCACGACAGGATTTCGGCTTTAAAAAAGTTTAACATTTTCATGAAGTATTTCGGATTCAAAAAAGTTGAAAATTTTCACGACAGGATTTCGATTTTAAAAAAGTCAAACATTTTCATGAAGTATTTCGGCTTCAAAAAGGTTGAAAATTTTCACGACAGGATTTCGGCTTCAAAAAAGTTGAACATTTTCATGAAGTATTTGGGCTTCAAAAAAGTTGAAAATTTTAACGACAGGATTTCAGCTTTAAAAAAGTCAAACATTTTGATGAAGTATTTCAGCTTCAAAAAAGTTGAAAATTTTCATGAAAAGATTTCGGCTTCAAAAAAGTTGAAAATTTTCATGAAAAGATTTCGGCTTCAAAAAAGTTGAAAATTGTCACGACAGGATTTCGGCTTTAAAAAAGTCGAACATTTTCATGAAGTATTTCAGCTTCTAAAAAGTTGAAAATTTTCATGAAAAGATTTCGGCTTCAAAAAAGTTGAAAATTTTCATGAAAAGATTTCGGCTTCAAAAAAGTTGAACATTTTCAAGACAAGATTTCGGCTACAAAAAAGTTGAAAATTTTCACGACAGGATTTCGGCTTTAAAAAAGTCGAACATTTTCATGAAGTATTTGGGCTTCAAAAAAGATGAAAATTTTCACGACAGGATTTCGGCTTCAAAAAAGTCTAACATTTTCATGAAGTATTTCGGCTTCAAAAAGGTTACAAATTTTCACGACAGGATTTCTGCTTTAAAAAAGTCGAACATTTTCATGAAGTATTTCGGCTTCAAAAAAGTTGAACATTTTCATGAAGTATTTTGGCTTCAAAAAAGTTGAAAATTTTCACGACAGGATTTCGGCTTTAAAAAAGTCGAACATTTTCATGAAGTATTTCAGCTTCAAAAAAGTTGAAAATTTTCATGAAAAGATTTCGGCTTCAAAAAAGTTCAAAATTTTCACGACAGGATTTCAGCTTTAAAAAAGTCGAACATTTTCATGAAGTATTTCGACTTCAAAAAATTTGAAAATTTTCATGAAGTATTTCGGATTCAAAAAAGTTGAACATTTTCACGACAGGATTTCGGCGTTAAAAAAGTCGAACATTTTCATGAAGTATTTCAGCTTCAAAAAAGTTGAAAATTTTCATGAAAAGATTTCGGCTTCAAAAAAGTTGAAAATTTTCATGAAAAGATTTCGGCTTCAAAAAAGTTGAAAATTTTCATGAAAAGATTTCGGCTTCAAAAAAGTTGAAAATTTTCACGACAGGATTTCGGCTTTAAAAAAGTTTAACATTTTCATGAAGTATTTCGGATTCAAAAAAGTTGAAAATTTTCACGACAGGATTTCGACTTTAAAAAAGTCAAACATTTTCATGAAGTATTTCGGCTTCAAAAAGGTTGAAAATTTTCACGACAGGATTTCGGCTTTAAAAAAGTCGAACATTTTCATGAAGTATTTCGGCTTCAAAAAAGTTGAACATTTTCATGAAGTATTTGGGCTTCAAAAAAGTTGAAAATTTTAACGACAGGATTTCAGCTTTAAAAAAGTCAAACATTTTCATGAAGTATTTCAGCTTCAAAAAAGTTGAAAATTTTCATGAAAAGATTTCGGCTTCAAAAAAGTTGAAAATTGTCACGACAGGATTTCGGCTTTAAAAAAGTCGAACATTTTCATGAAGTATTTCAGCTTCTAAAAAGTTGAAAATTTTCATGAAAAGATTTCGGCTTCAAAAAAGTTGAAAATTTTCATGAAAAGATTTCGGCTTCAAAAAAGTTGAACATTTTCAAGACAAGATTTCGGCTACAAAAAAGTTGAAAATTTTCACGACAGGATTTCGGCTTTAAAAAAGTCGAACATTTTCATGAAGTATTTGGGCTTCAAAAAAGATGAAAATTTTCACGACAGGATTTCGGCTTCAAAAAAGTCTAACATTTTCATGAAGTATTTCGGCTTCAAAAAGGTTACAAATTTTCACGACAGGATTTCTGCTTTAAAAAAGTCGAACATTTTCATGAAGTATTTCGGCTTCAAAAAAGTTGAACATTTTCATGAAGTATTTTGGCTTCAAAAAAGTTGAAAATTTTCACGACAGGATTTCGGCTTTAAAAAAGTCGAACATTTTCATGAAGTATTTCAGCTTCAAAAAAGTTGAAAATTTTCATGAAAAGATTTCGGCTTCAAAAAAGTTCAAAATTTTCACGACAGGATTTCAGCTTTAAAAAAGTCGAACATTTTCATGAAGTATTTCGACTTCAAAAAATTTGAAAATTTTCATGAAGTATTTCGGATTCAAAAAAGTTGAACATTTTCACGACAGGATTTCGGCGTTAAAAAAGTCGAACATTTTCATGAAGTATTTCAGCTTCAAAAAAGTTGAAAATTTTCATGAAAAGATTTCGGCTTCAAAAAAGTTGAAAATTTTCATGAAAAGATTTCGGCTTCAAAAAAGTTGAAAATTTTCATGAAAAGATTTCGGCTTCAAAAAAGTTGAAAATTTTCACGACAGGATTTCGGCTTTAAAAAAGTTTAACATTTTCATGAAGTATTTCGGATTCAAAAAAGTTGAAAATTTTCACGACAGGATTTCGACTTTAAAAAAGTCAAACATTTTCATGAAGTATTTCGGCTTCAAAAAGGTTGAAAATTTTCACGACAGGATTTCGGCTTTAAAAAAGTCGAACATTTTCATGAAGTATTTCGGCTTCAAAAAAGTTGAACATTTTCATGAAGTATTTGGGCTTCAAAAAAGTTGAAAATTTTAACGACAGGATTTCAGCTTTAAAAAAGTCAAACATTTTCATGAAGTATTTCAGCTTCAAAAAAGTTGAAAATTTTCATGAAAAGATTTCGGCTTCAAAAAAGTTGAAAATTGTCACGACAGGATTTCGGCTTTAAAAAAGTCGAACATTTTCATGAAGTATTTCAGCTTCTAAAAAGTTGAAAATTTTCATGAAAAGATTTCGGCTTCAAAAAAGTTGAAAATTTTCATGAAAAGATTTCGGCTTCAAAAAAGTTGAAAATTTTCAAGACAAGATTTCGGCTACAAAAAAGTTGAAAATTTTCACGACAGGATTTCGGCTTTGAAAAAGTCGTACATTTTCATGAAGTATTTGGGCTTCAAAAAAGATGAAAATTTTCACGACAGGATTTCGGCTTCAAAAAAGTCTAACATTTTCATGAAGTATTTCGGCTTCAAAAAGGTTACAAATTTTCACGACAGAATTTCGGCTTTAAAAAAGTCGAACATTTTCATGAAGTATTTCGGCTTCAAAAAAGTTGAAAATTTTCATGAAGTATTTGGGCTTCAAAAAAGTTGAAAATTTTCACGACAGGATTTCGGCTTTAAAAAAGTCGAACATTTTCATGAAGTATTTCAGCTTCAAAAAAGTTGAAAATTTTCATGAAAAGATTTCGGCTTCAAAAAAGTTGAAAATTTTCATGAAAAGATTTCGGCTTCAAAAAAGTTGAAAATTTTCACGACAGAATTTCGGCTTTAAAAAAGTCGAACATTTTCATGAAGTATTTCGGCTTCAAAAAATTTCAAAAATTTTCATGAAGTATTTCGGATTCAAAAAAGTCGAACATTTTCACGACAGGATTTCGGCGTTAAAAAAGTCGAACATTTTTATGAAGTATTTCAGCTTCAAAAAAGTTGAACATTTTCATGAAAAGATTTCGGCTTCAAAAAAGTTGAAAATTTTCACGACAGGATTTCGGCTTTAAAAAAGTTGAACATTTTCACGAAGTATTTGGGCTTAAAAAAAGTTGAATATTTTCACGAAGTATTTCGGCTTCAAAAAATTTCAAAAATTTTCATGAAGTATTTCGGATTCAAAAAAGTTGAACATTTTCATGAAGTATTTGGGCTTCAAAAAAGTTGAAAATTTTCACGACAGGATTTCCGCTTTAAAAAAGTCGAACATTTTCATGAAGTATTTCAGGTTCAAAAAAGTTGAAAATTTTCATGAAAAGATTTCGGCTTCAAAAAAGTTGAAAATTTTCATGAAAAGATTTCGGCTTCAAAAGAGTTGAAAATTTTCACTACAGGATTTCGACTTTAAAAAAGTCGAACATTTTCATGAAGTATTTCGGCTTTAAAAAAGTTGAAAATTTTCATGAAGTATTTCGGATTCAAAAAAGTTGAAAATTTTCACGACAGGATTTCGGCGTTAAAAAAGTTGAAAATTTTCATGAAAAGATTTCGGCTTCAAAAAAGTTGAAAATTTTCATGAAAAGATTTCGGCTTCAAAAAAGTTGAAAATTTTCATGAAAAGATTTCGGCTTCAAAAAAGTTGAAAATTTTCACGACAGGATTTCGGATTTAAAAAAGTCGAACATTTTCATGAAGTATTTCAGCTTCAAAAAAGTTGAAAATTTTCATGAAAAGATTTCGGCTTCAAAAAAGTTGAAAATTTTCATGAAAAGATTTCGGCTTTAAAAGAGTTGAAAATTTTCACGACAGGATTTCTACTTTAAAAAAGTCGAACATTTTCATGAAGTATTTCGGCTTTAAAAAAGTTGAAAATTTTCATGAAGTATTTCGGCTTCAAAAAAGTTGAAAATTTTCACGACAGAATTTCGGCATTAAAAAAGTCGAACATTTTCATGAAGTATTTCGGCTTCAAAAAATTTAAAAAATTTTCATGAAGTATTTCGGATTCAAAAAAGTCGAACATTTTCACGACAGGATTTCCGCTTTAAAAAAGTCGAACATTTTCATGAAGTATTTCAGGTTCAAAAAAGTTGAAAATTTTCATGAAAAGATTTCGGCTTCAAAAAAGTTGAAAATTTTCATGAAAAGATTTCGGCTTCAAAAGAGTTGAAAATTTTCACTACAGGATTTCGACTTTAAAAAAGTCGAACATTTTCATGAAGTATTTCGGCTTTAAAAAAGTTGAAAATTTTCATGAAGTATTTCGGATTCAAAAAAGTTGAAAATTTTCACGACAGGATTTCGGCGTTAAAAAAGTTGAAAATTTTCATGAAAAGATTTCGGCTTCAAAAAAGTTGAAAATTTTCATGAAAAGATTTCGGCTTCAAAAAAGTTGAAAATTTTCATGAAAAGATTTCGGCTTCAAAAAAGTTGAAAATTTTCACGACAGGATTTCGGCTTTAAAAAAGTCGAACATTTTCATGAAGTATTTCAGCTTCAAAAAAGTTGAAAATTTTCATGAAAAGATTTCGGCTTCAAAAAAGTTGAAAATTTTCATGAAAAGATTTCGGCTTTAAAAGAGTTGAAAATTTTCACGACAGGATTTCTACTTTAAAAAAGTCGAACATTTTCATGAAGTATTTCGGCTTTAAAAAAGTTGAAAATTTTCATGAAGTATTTCGGCTTCAAAAAAGTTGAAAATTTTCACGACAGAATTTCGGCATTAAAAAAGTCGAACATTTTCATGAAGTATTTCGGCTTCAAAAAATTTAAAAAATTTTCATGAAGTATTTCGGATTCAAAAAAGTCGAACATTTTCACGACAGGATTTCGGCGTTAAAAAAGTCGAACATTTTCATGAAGTATTTCAGCTTCAAAAAAGTTGAAAATTTTCATGAAAAGATTTCGGCTTCAAAAAAGTTGAAAATTTTCATGAAAAGATTTCGGCTTCAAAAAAGTTGAAAATTTTCATGAAAAGATTTCGGCTTCAAAAAAGTTGAAAATTTTCACGACAGAATTTCGGCTTTAAAAAAGTCGAACATTTTCATGAAGTATTTCGGCTTCAAAAAATTTCAAAAATTTTCATGAAGTATTTCGGATTCAAAAAAGCCGAACATTTTCACGACAGGATTTCGGCGTTAAAAAAGTCGAACATTTTTATGAAGTATTTCAGCTTCAAAAAAGTTGAACATTTTCATGAAAAGATTTCGGCTTCAAAAAAGTTGAAAATTTTCACGACAGGATTTCGGCTTTAAAAAAGTTGAACATTTTCACGAAGTATTTGGGCTTAAAAAAAGTTGAATATTTTCACGACAGGATTTCGGCTTTAAAAAAGTCGAACATTTTCATGAAGTATTTCAGCTTCAAAAAAGTTGAAAATTTTCATGAAAGATTTCGGCTTCAAAAAAGTTGAAAATTTTCATGAAAAGATTTCGGCTTCAAAAGAGTTGAAAATTTTCACGACAGGATTTCGACATTAAAAAAGTCGAACATTTTCATGAAGTATTTCGGCTTTAAAAAAGTTGAAAATTTTCATGAAGTATTTCGGATTCAAAAAAGTTGAAAATTTTCACGACAGGATTTCGGAATTAAAAAAGTTGAAAATTTTCATGAAGTATTTCGGCTTCAAAAAAGTTGAAAATTTTCATGAAAAGATTTCGGCTTCAAAAAAGTTGAAAATTTTCACGACAGGATTTCGGCTTTAAAAAAGTCGAACATTTTCATGAAGTATTTCGGCTTCAAAAAATTTCAAAAATTTTCATGAAGTATTTCGGATTCAAAAAAGTCGAACATTTTCACGACAGGATTTCGGCTTTAAAAAAGTCGAACATTTTCATGAAGTATTTCAGCTTCAAAAAAGTTGAAAATTTTCATGAAAAGATTTCGGCTTCAAAAAAGTTGAAAATTTTCATGAAAAGATTTCGGCTTTAAAAGAGTTGAAAATTTTCACGACAGGATTTCTACTTTAAAAAAGTCGAACATTTTCATGAAGTATTTCGGCTTTAAAAAAGTTGAAAATTTTCATGAAGTATTTCGGCTTCAAAAAAGTTGAAAATTTTCACGACAGAATTTCGGCATTAAAAAAGTCGAACATTTTCATGAAGTATTTCGGCTTCAAAAAA
Organism: Labrus mixtus; assembly: GCF_963584025.1. NCBI lineage: Eukaryota > Metazoa > Chordata > Actinopteri > Labriformes > Labridae > Labrus > Labrus mixtus. The sequence continues at coordinate 1,225,806 of NW_026870242.1, forward strand.
TTTAAAAAATTTTCATGAAGTATTTCGGATTCAAAAAAGTCGAACATTTTCACGACAGGATTTCGGCGTTAAAAAAGTCGAACATTTTCATGAAGTATTTCAGCTTCAAAAAAGTTGAAAATTTTCATGAAAAGATTTCGGCTTCAAAAAAGTTGAAAATTTTCATGAAAAGATTTCGGCTTCAAAAAAGTCTCACATTTTCATGAAAAGATTTCGGCTTCAAAAAAGTTGAAAATTTTCACGACAGAATTTCGGCTTTAAAAAAGTCGAACATTTTCATGAAGTATTTCGGCTTCAAAAAATTTCAAAAATTTTCATGAAGTATTTCGGATTCAAAAAAGTCGAACATTTTCACGACAGGATTTCGGCGTTAAAAAAGTCGAACATTTTTATGAAGTATTTCAGCTTCAAAAAAGTTGAACATTTTCATGAAAAGATTTCGGCTTCAAAAAAGTTGAAAATTTTCACGACAGGATTTCGGCTTTAAAAAAGTTGAACATTTTCACGAAGTATTTGGGCTTAAAAAAAGTTGAATATTTTCACGACAGGATTTCGGCTTTAAAAAAGTCGAACATTTTCATGAAGTATTTCAGCTTCAAAAAAGTTGAAAATTTTCATGAAAAGATTTCGGCTTCAAAAAAGTTGAAAATTTTCATGAAAAGATTTCGGCTTCAAAAGAGTTGAAAATTTTCACGACAGGATTTCGACATTAAAAAAGTCGAACATTTTCATGAAGTATTTCGGCTTTAAAAAAGTTGAAAATTTTCATGAAGTATTTCGGATTCAAAAAAGTTGAAAATTTTCACGACAGGATTTCGGAATTAAAAAAGTTGAAAATTTTCATGAAGTATTTCGGCTTCAAAAAAGTTGAAAATTTTCATGAAAAGATTTCGGCTTCAAAAAAGTTGAAAATTTTCACGACAGGATTTCGGCTTTAAAAAAGTCGAACATTTTCATGAAGTATTTCGGCTTCAAAAAATTTCAAAAATTTTCATGAAGTATTTCGGATTCAAAAAAGTCGAACATTTTCACGACAGGATTTCGGCGTTAAAAAAGTCAAACATTTTCATGAAGTATTTTAGCTTCAAAAAAGTTGAAAATTTTCATGAAAAGATTTCGGCTTCAAAAGAGTTGAAAATTTTCATGAAAAGATTTCGGCTTCAAAAAAGTTGAAAATTTTCATGAAAAGATTTCGGCTTCAAAAAAGTTGAAAATTTTCATGAAAAGATTTCGGCTTTAAAAAAGTCGAACATTTTCATGAAGTATTTGGGCTTCAAAAAAGTTGAAAATTTTCACGAAAAGATTTCGGCTTTAAAAAAGTCGAACATTTTCATGAAGTATTTCGGCTTCAAAAAGGTTGAAAATTTTCACGACAGGATTTCGGCTTTAAAAAAGTCGAACATTTTCATGAAGTATTTCGGCTTCAAAAAAGTTGAACATTTTCATGAAGTATTTGGGCTTCAAAAAAGTTGAATATTTTCACGACAGGATTTCGGCTCCAAAAAAGTTGAAAATTTTCATGAGAAGATTTCGGCTTCAAAAAAGTTGAAAATTTTCATGAAAAGATTTCGGCTTCAAAAAAGTTGAAAATTTTCACGACAGGATTTCGGCTTTAAAAATGTCGAACATTTTCATGAAGTATTTCAGCTTCAAAAAAGTTGAAAATTTTCATGAAAAGATTTCGGCTTCAAAAAAGTTGAAAATTTTCATGAAAAGATTTCGGCTTCAAAAAAGTTGAAAATTTTCATGAAAAGATTTCGGATTCAAAAAAGTTGAAAATTTTCATGAAAAGATTTCGGCTTCAAAAAAGTTGAAAATTTTCACGACAGAATTTCGGCTTTAAAAAAGTCGAACATTTTCATGAAGTATTTCGGCTTCAAAAAATTTCAAAAATTTTCATGAAGTATTTCGGATTCAAAAAAGTCGAACATTTTCAGGACAGGATTTCGGCGTTAAAAAAGTCGAACATTTTCATGAAGTATTTCAGCTTCAAAAAAGTTGAAAATTTTCATGAAAAGATTTCGGCTTCAAAAGAGTTGAAAATTTTCATGAAAAGATTTCGGCTTTAAAAAAGTCGAACATTTTCATGAAGTATTTGGGCTTCAAAAAAGTTGAATATTTTCACGACAGGATTTCGGCTCCAAAAAAGTTGAAAATTTTCATGAAAAGATTTCGGCTTCAACAAAGTTGAAAATTTTCATGAAAAGTATTTGGGCTTAAAAAAAGTTGAATATTTTCACGACAGGATTTCGGCTTTAAAAATGTCGAACATTTTCATGAAGTATTTCAGCTTCAAAAAAGTTGAAAATTTTCATGAAAAGATTTCGGCTTCAAAAAAGTTGAAAATTTTCATGAAAAGATTTCGGCTTCAAAAGAGTTGAAAATTTTCACGACAGGATTTCGACATTAAAAAAGTCGAACATTTTCATGAAGTATTTCGGCTTTAAAAAAGTTGAAAATTTTCATGAAGTATTTCGGATTCAAAAAAGTTGAAAATTTTCACGACAGGATTTCGGAATTAAAAAATTGAAAATTTTCATGAAGTATTTCGGCTTCAAAAAAGTTGAAAATTTTCATGAAAAGATTTCGGCTTCAAAAAAGTTGAAAATTTTCACGACAGGATTTCGGCTTTAAAAAAGTCGAACATTTTCATGAAGTATTTCGGCTTCAAAAAATTTCAAAAATTTTCATGAAGTATTTCGGATTCAAAAAAGTCGAACATTTTCACGACAGGATTTCGGCGTTAAAAAAGTCGAACATTTCCATGAAGTATTTTAGCTTCAAAAAAGTTGAAAATTTTCATGAAAAGATTTCGGCTTCAAAAGAGTTGAAAATTTTCATGAAAAGATTTCGGCTTCAAAAAAGTTGAAAATTTTCATGAAAAGATTTCGGCTTCAAAAGAGTTGAAAATTTTCATGAAAAGATTTCGGCTTCAAAAAAGTTGAAAATTTTCATGAAAAGATTTCGGCTTCAAAAAAGTTGAAAATTTTCATGAAAAGATTTCGGCTTTAAAAAAGTCGAACATTTTCATGAAGTATTTGGGCTTCAAAAAAGTTGAAAATTTTCACGAAAAGATTTCGGCTTTAAAAAAGTCGAACATTTTCATGAAGTATTTCGGCTTCAAAAAAGTTGAACATTTTCATGAAGTATTTGGGCTTCAAAAAAGTTGAAAATTTTCACGACAGGATTTCGGCTTTAAAAAAGTCGAACATTTTCATGAAGTATTTCAGCTTCAAAAAAGTTGAAAATTTTCACGACAGGATTTCGGCTTTAAAAAAGTCTCACATTTTCATGAAGTATTTCGGCTTCAAAAAAGTTGAACATTTTCATGAAGTATTTGGGCTTCAAAAAAGTTGAAAATTTTCACGACAGGATTTCCGCTTTAAAAAAGTCGAACATTTTCATGAAGTATTTCAGGTTCAAAAAAGTTGAAAATTTTCATGAAAAGATTTCGGCTTCAAAAAAGTTGAAAATTTTCATGAAAAGATTTCGGCTTCAAAAGAGTTGAAAATTTTCACTACAGGATTTCGACTTTAAAAAAGTCGAACATTTTCATGAAGTATTTCGGCTTTAAAAAAGTTGAAAATTTTCATGAAGTATTTCGGATTCAAAAAAGTTGAAAATTTTCACGACAGGATTTCGGCGTTAAAAAAGTTGAAAATTTTCATGAAAAGATTTCGGCTTCAAAAAAGTTGAAAATTTTCATGAAAAGATTTCGGCTTCAAAAAAGTTGAAAATTTTCATGAAAAGATTTCGGCTTCAAAAAAGTTGAAAATTTTCACGACAGGATTTCGGATTTAAAAAAGTCGAACATTTTCATGAAGTATTTCAGCTTCAAAAAAGTTGAAAATTTTCATGAAAAGATTTCGGCTTCAAAAAAGTTGAAAATTTTCATGAAAAGATTTCGGCTTTAAAAGAGTTGAAAATTTTCACGACAGGATTTCTACTTTAAAAAAGTCGAACATTTTCATGAAGTATTTCGGCTTTAAAAAAGTTGAAAATTTTCATGAAGTATTTCGGCTTCAAAAAAGTTGAAAATTTTCACGACAGAATTTCGGCATTAAAAAAGTCGAACATTTTCATGAAGTATTTCGGCTTCAAAAAATTTAAAAAATTTTCATGAAGTATTTCGGATTCAAAAAAGTCGAACATTTTCACGACAGGATTTCCGCTTTAAAAAAGTCGAACATTTTCATGAAGTATTTCAGGTTCAAAAAAGTTGAAAATTTTCATGAAAAGATTTCGGCTTCAAAAAAGTTGAAAATTTTCATGAAAAGATTTCGGCTTCAAAAGAGTTGAAAATTTTCACTACAGGATTTCGACTTTAAAAAAGTCGAACATTTTCATGAAGTATTTCGGCTTTAAAAAAGTTGAAAATTTTCATGAAGTATTTCGGATTCAAAAAAGTTGAAAATTTTCACGACAGGATTTCGGCGTTAAAAAAGTTGAAAATTTTCATGAAAAGATTTCGGCTTCAAAAAAGTTGAAAATTTTCATGAAAAGATTTCGGCTTCAAAAAAGTTGAAAATTTTCATGAAAAGATTTCGGCTTCAAAAAAGTTGAAAATTTTCACGACAGGATTTCGGCTTTAAAAAAGTCGAACATTTTCATGAAGTATTTCAGCTTCAAAAAAGTTGAAAATTTTCATGAAAAGATTTCGGCTTCAAAAAAGTTGAAAATTTTCATGAAAAGATTTCGGCTTTAAAAGAGTTGAAAATTTTCACGACAGGATTTCTACTTTAAAAAAGTCGAACATTTTCATGAAGTATTTCGGCTTTAAAAAAGTTGAAAATTTTCATGAAGTATTTCGGCTTCAAAAAAGTTGAAAATTTTCACGACAGAATTTCGGCATTAAAAAAGTCGAACATTTTCATGAAGTATTTCGGCTTCAAAAAATTTAAAAAATTTTCATGAAGTATTTCGGATTCAAAAAAGTCGAACATTTTCACGACAGGATTTCCGCTTTAAAAAAGTCGAACATTTTCATGAAGTATTTCAGGTTCAAAAAAGTTGAAAATTTTCATGAAAAGATTTCGGCTTCAAAAAAGTTGAAAATTTTCATGAAAAGATTTCGGCTTCAAAAGAGTTGAAAATTTTCACTACAGGATTTCGACTTTAAAAAAGTCGAACATTTTCATGAAGTATTTCGGCTTTAAAAAAGTTGAAAATTTTCATGAAGTATTTCGGATTCAAAAAAGTTGAAAATTTTCACGACAGGATTTCGGCGTTAAAAAAGTTGAAAATTTTCATGAAAAGATTTCGGCTTCAAAAAAGTTGAAAATTTTCATGAAAAGATTTCGGCTTCAAAAAAGTTGAAAATTTTCATGAAAAGATTTCGGCTTCAAAAAAGTTGAAAATTTTCACGACAGGATTTCGGCTTTAAAAAAGTCGAACATTTTCATGAAGTATTTCAGCTTCAAAAAAGTTGAAAATTTTCATGAAAAGATTTCGGCTTCAAAAAAGTTGAAAATTTTCATGAAAAGATTTCGGCTTTAAAAGAGTTGAAAATTTTCACGACAGGATTTCTACTTTAAAAAAGTCGAACATTTTCATGAAGTATTTCGGCTTTAAAAAAGTTGAAAATTTTCATGAAGTATTTCGGCTTCAAAAAAGTTGAAAATTTTCACGACAGAATTTCGGCATTAAAAAAGTCGAACATTTTCATGAAGTATTTCGGCTTCAAAAAAGTTGAACATTTTCATGAAGTATTTGGGCTTCAAAAAAGTTGAATATTTTCACGACAGGATTTCGGCTCCAAAAAAGTTGAAAATTTTCATGAGAAGATTTCGGCTTCAAAAAAGTTGAAAATTTTCATGAAAAGATTTCGGCTTCAAAAAAGTTGAAAATTTTCACGACAGGATTTCGGCTTTAAAAATGTCGAACATTTTCATGAAGTATTTCAGCTTCAAAAAAGTTGAAAATTTTCATGAAAAGATTTCGGCTTCAAAAAAGTTGAAAATTTTCATGAAAAGATTTCGGCTTCAAAAAAGTTGAAAATTTTCATGAAAAGATTTCGGATTCAAAAAAGTTGAAAATTTTCATGAAAAGATTTCGGCTTCAAAAAAGTTGAAAATTTTCACGACAGAATTTCGGCTTTAAAAAAGTCGAACATTTTCATGAAGTATTTCGGCTTCAAAAAATTTCAAAAATTTTCATGAAGTATTTCGGATTCAAAAAAGTCGAACATTTTCAGGACAGGATTTCGGCGTTAAAAAAGTCGAACATTTTCATGAAGTATTTCAGCTTCAAAAAAGTTGAAAATTTTCATGAAAAGATTTCGGCTTCAAAAGAGTTGAAAATTTTCATGAAAAGATTTCGGCTTTAAAAAAGTCGAACATTTTCATGAAGTATTTGGGCTTCAAAAAAGTTGAATATTTTCACGACAGGATTTCGGCTCCAAAAAAGTTGAAAATTTTCATGAAAAGATTTCGGCTTCAACAAAGTTGAAAATTTTCATGAAAAGTATTTGGGCTTAAAAAAAGTTGAATATTTTCACGACAGGATTTCGGCTTTAAAAATGTCGAACATTTTCATGAAGTATTTCAGCTTCAAAAAAGTTGAAAATTTTCATGAAAAGATTTCGGCTTCAAAAAAGTTGAAAATTTTCATGAAAAGATTTCGGCTTCAAAAGAGTTGAAAATTTTCACGACAGGATTTCGACATTAAAAAAGTCGAACATTTTCATGAAGTATTTCGGCTTTAAAAAAGTTGAAAATTTTCATGAAGTATTTCGGATTCAAAAAAGTTGAAAATTTTCACGACAGGATTTCGGAATTAAAAAATTGAAAATTTTCATGAAGTATTTCGGCTTCAAAAAAGTTGAAAATTTTCATGAAAAGATTTCGGCTTCAAAAAAGTTGAAAATTTTCACGACAGGATTTCGGCTTTAAAAAAGTCGAACATTTTCATGAAGTATTTCGGCTTCAAAAAATTTCAAAAATTTTCATGAAGTATTTCGGATTCAAAAAAGTCGAACATTTTCACGACAGGATTTCGGCGTTAAAAAAGTCGAACATTTCCATGAAGTATTTTAGCTTCAAAAAAGTTGAAAATTTTCATGAAAAGATTTCGGCTTCAAAAGAGTTGAAAATTTTCATGAAAAGATTTCGGCTTCAAAAAAGTTGAAAATTTTCATGAAAAGATTTCGGCTTCAAAAGAGTTGAAAATTTTCATGAAAAGATTTCGGCTTCAAAAAAGTTGAAAATTTTCATGAAAAGATTTCGGCTTCAAAAAAGTTGAAAATTTTCATGAAAAGATTTCGGCTTTAAAAAAGTCGAACATTTTCATGAAGTATTTGGGCTTCAAAAAAGTTGAAAATTTTCACGAAAAGATTTCGGCTTTAAAAAAGTCGAACATTTTCATGAAGTATTTCGGCTTCAAAAAAGTTGAACATTTTCATGAAGTATTTGGGCTTCAAAAAAGTTGAAAATTTTCACGACAGGATTTCGGCTTTAAAAAAGTCGAACATTTTCATGAAGTATTTCAGCTTCAAAAAAGTTGAAAATTTTCACGACAGGATTTCGGCTTTAAAAAAGTCTCACATTTTCATGAAGTATTTCGGCTTCAAAAAAGTTGAACATTTTCATGAAGTATTTGGGCTTCAAAAAAGTTGAAAATTTTCACGACAGGATTTCCGCTTTAAAAAAGTCGAACATTTTCATGAAGTATTTCAGGTTCAAAAAAGTTGAAAATTTTCATGAAAAGATTTCGGCTTCAAAAAAGTTGAAAATTTTCATGAAAAGATTTCGGCTTCAAAAGAGTTGAAAATTTTCACTACAGGATTTCGACTTTAAAAAAGTCGAACATTTTCATGAAGTATTTCGGCTTTAAAAAAGTTGAAAATTTTCATGAAGTATTTCGGATTCAAAAAAGTTGAAAATTTTCACGACAGGATTTCGGCGTTAAAAAAGTTGAAAATTTTCATGAAAAGATTTCGGCTTCAAAAAAGTTGAAAATTTTCATGAAAAGATTTCGGCTTCAAAAAAGTTGAAAATTTTCATGAAAAGATTTCGGCTTCAAAAAAGTTGAAAATTTTCACGACAGGATTTCGGATTTAAAAAAGTCGAACATTTTCATGAAGTATTTCAGCTTCAAAAAAGTTGAAAATTTTCATGAAAAGATTTCGGCTTCAAAAAAGTTGAAAATTTTCATGAAAAGATTTCGGCTTTAAAAGAGTTGAAAATTTTCACGACAGGATTTCTACTTTAAAAAAGTCGAACATTTTCATGAAGTATTTCGGCTTTAAAAAAGTTGAAAATTTTCATGAAGTATTTCGGCTTCAAAAAAGTTGAAAATTTTCACGACAGAATTTCGGCATTAAAAAAGTCGAACATTTTCATGAAGTATTTCGGCTTCAAAAAATTTAAAAAATTTTCATGAAGTATTTCGGATTCAAAAAAGTCGAACATTTTCACGACAGGATTTCCGCTTTAAAAAAGTCGAACATTTTCATGAAGTATTTCAGGTTCAAAAAAGTTGAAAATTTTCATGAAAAGATTTCGGCTTCAAAAAAGTTGAAAATTTTCATGAAAAGATTTCGGCTTCAAAAGAGTTGAAAATTTTCACTACAGGATTTCGACTTTAAAAAAGTCGAACATTTTCATGAAGTATTTCGGCTTTAAAAAAGTTGAAAATTTTCATGAAGTATTTCGGATTCAAAAAAGTTGAAAATTTTCACGACAGGATTTCGGCGTTAAAAAAGTTGAAAATTTTCATGAAAAGATTTCGGCTTCAAAAAAGTTGAAAATTTTCATGAAAAGATTTCGGCTTCAAAAAAGTTGAAAATTTTCATGAAAAGATTTCGGCTTCAAAAAAGTTGAAAATTTTCACGACAGGATTTCGGCTTTAAAAAAGTCGAACATTTTCATGAAGTATTTCAGCTTCAAAAAAGTTGAAAATTTTCATGAAAAGATTTCGGCTTCAAAAAAGTTGAAAATTTTCATGAAAAGATTTCGGCTTTAAAAGAGTTGAAAATTTTCACGACAGGATTTCTACTTTAAAAAAGTCGAACATTTTCATGAAGTATTTCGGCTTTAAAAAAGTTGAAAATTTTCATGAAGTATTTCGGCTTCAAAAAAGTTGAAAATTTTCACGACAGAATTTCGGCATTAAAAAAGTCGAACATTTTCATGAAGTATTTCGGCTTCAAAAAATTTAAAAAATTTTCATGAAGTATTTCGGATTCAAAAAAGTCGAACATTTTCACGACAGGATTTCGGCGTTAAAAAAGTCGAACATTTTCATGAAGTATTTCGGCTTCAAAAAAGTTGAAAATTTTCATGAAAAGATTTCGGCTTCAAAAAAGTTGAAAATTTTCATGAAAAGATTTCGGCTTCAAAAAAGTTGAAAATTTTCACGACAGAATTTCGGCTTTAAAAAAGTCGAACATTTTCATGAAGTATTTCGGCTTCAAAAAATTTCAAAAATTTTCATGAAGTATTTCGGATTCAAAAAAGCCGAACATTTTCACGACAGGATTTCGGCGTTAAAAAAGTCGAACATTTTTATGAAGTATTTCAGCTTCAAAAAAGTTGAACATTTTCATGAAAAGATTTCGGCTTCAAAAAAGTTGAAAATTTTCACGACAGGATTTCGGCTTTAAAAAAGTTGAACATTTTCACGAAGTATTTGGGCTTAAAAAAAGTTGAATATTTTCACGACAGGATTTCGGCTTTAAAAAAGTCGAACATTTTCATGAAGTATTTCAGCTTCAAAAAAGTTGAAAATTTTCATGAAAGATTTCGGCTTCAAAAAAGTTGAAAATTTTCATGAAAAGATTTCGGCTTCAAAAGAGTTGAAAATTTTCACGACAGGATTTCGACATTAAAAAAGTCGAACATTTTCATGAAGTATTTCGGCTTTAAAAAAGTTGAAAATTTTCATGAAGTATTTCGGATTCAAAAAAGTTGAAAATTTTCACGACAGGATTTCGGAATTAAAAAAGTTGAAAATTTTCATGAAGTATTTCGGCTTCAAAAAAGTTGAAAATTTTCATGAAAAGATTTCGGCTTCAAAAAAGTTGAAAATTTTCACGACAGGATTTCGGCTTTAAAAAAGTCGAACATTTTCATGAAGTATTTCGGCTTCAAAAAATTTCAAAAATTTTCATGAAGTATTTCGGATTCAAAAAAGTCGAACATTTTCACGACAGGATTTCGGCTTTAAAAAAGTCGAACATTTTCATGAAGTATTTCAGCTTCAAAAAAGTTGAAAATTTTCATGAAAAGATTTCGGCTTCAAAAAAGTTGAAAATTTTCATGAAAAGATTTCGGCTTTAAAAGAGTTGAAAATTTTCACGACAGGATTTCTACTTTAAAAAAGTCGAACATTTTCATGAAGTATTTCGGCTTTAAAAAAGTTGAAAATTTTCATGAAGTATTTCGGCTTCAAAAAAGTTGAAAATTTTCACGACAGAATTTCGGCATTAAAAAAGTCGAACATTTTCATGAAGTATTTCGGCTTCAAAAAATTTAAAAAATTTTCATGAAGTATTTCGGATTCAAAAAAGTCGAACATTTTCACGACAGGATTTCGGCGTTAAAAAAGTCGAACATTTTCATGAAGTATTTCAGCTTCAAAAAAGTTGAAAATTTTCATGAAAAGATTTCGGCTTCAAAAAAGTTGAAAATTTTCATGAAAAGATTTCGGCTTCAAAAAAGTCTCACATTTTCATGAAAAGATTTTGGCTTCAAAAAAGTTGAAAATTTTCACGACAGAATTTCGGCTTTAAAAAAGTCGAACATTTTCATGAAGTATTTCGGCTTCAAAAAATTTCAAAAATTTTCATGAAGTATTTCGGATTCAAAAAAGTCGAACATTTTCACGACAGGATTTCGGCGTTAAAAAAGTCGAACATTTTTATGAAGTATTTCAGCTTCAAAAAAGTTGAACATTTTCATGAAAAGATTTCGGCTTCAAAAAAGTTGAAAATTTTCACGACAGGATTTCGGCTTTAAAAAAGTTGAACATTTTCACGAAGTATTTGGGCTTAAAAAAAGTTGAATATTTTCACGACAGGATTTCGGCATTAAAAAAGTCGAACATTTTCATGAAGTATTTCAGCTTCAAAAAAGTTGAAAATTTTCATGAAAAGATTTCGGCTTCAAAAAAGTTGAAAATTTTCATGAAAAGATTTCGGCTTCAAAAGAGTTGAAAATTTTCACGACAGGATTTCGACATTAAAAAAGTCGAACATTTTCATGAAGTATTTCGGCTTTAAAAAAGTTGAAAATTTTCATGAAGTATTTCGGATTCAAAAAAGTTGAAAATTTTCACGACAGGATTTCGGAATTAAAAAAGTTGAAAATTTTCATGAAGTATTTCGGCTTCAAAAAAGTTGAAAATTTTCATGAAAAGATTTCGGCTTCAAAAAAGTTGAAAATTTTCACGACAGGATTTCGGCTTTAAAAAAGTCGAACATTTTCATGAAGTATTTCGGCTTCAAAAAATTTCAAAAATTTTCATGAAGTATTTCGGATTCAAAAAAGTCGAACATTTTCACGACAGGATTTCGGCGTTAAAAAAGTCAAACATTTTCATGAAGTATTTTAGCTTCAAAAAAGTTGAAAATTTTCATGAAAAGATTTCGGCTTCAAAAGAGTTGAAAATTTTCATGAAAAGATTTCGGCTTCAAAAAAGTTGAAAATTTTCATGAAAAGATTTCGGCTTCAAAAAAGTTGAAAATTTTCATGAAAAGATTTCGGCTTTAAAAAAGTCGAACATTTTCATGAAGTATTTGGGCTTCAAAAAAGTTGAAAATTTTCACGAAAAGATTTCGGCTTTAAAAAAGTCGAACATTTTCATGAAGTATTTCGGCTTCAAAAAGGTTGAAAATTTTCACGACAGGATTTCGGCTTTAAAAAAGTCGAACATTTTCATGAAGTATTTCGGCTTCAAAAAAGTTGAACATTTTCATGAAGTATTTGGGCTTCAAAAAAGTTGAATATTTTCACGACAGGATTTCGGCTCCAAAAAAGTTGAAAATTTTCATGAGAAGATTTCGGCTTCAAAAAAGTTGAAAATTTTCATGAAAAGATTTCGGCTTCAAAAAAGTTGAAAATTTTCACGACAGGATTTCGGCTTTAAAAATGTCGAACATTTTCATGAAGTATTTCAGCTTCAAAAAAGTTGAAAATTTTCATGAAAAGATTTCGGCTTCAAAAAAGTTGAAAATTTTCATGAAAAGATTTCGGCTTCAAAAAAGTTGAAAATTTTCATGAAAAGATTTCGGATTCAAAAAAGTTGAAAATTTTCATGAAAAGATTTCGGCTTCAAAAAAGTTGAAAATTTTCACGACAGAATTTCGGCTTTAAAAAAGTCGAACATTTTCATGAAGTATTTCGGCTTCAAAAAATTTCAAAAATTTTCATGAAGTATTTCGGATTCAAAAAAGTCGAACATTTTCAGGACAGGATTTCGGCGTTAAAAAAGTCGAACATTTTCATGAAGTATTTCAGCTTCAAAAAAGTTGAAAATTTTCATGAAAAGATTTCGGCTTCAAAAGAGTTGAAAATTTTCATGAAAAGATTTCGGCTTTAAAAAAGTCGAACATTTTCATGAAGTATTTGGGCTTCAAAAAAGTTGAATATTTTCACGACAGGATTTCGGCTCCAAAAAAGTTGAAAATTTTCATGAAAAGATTTCGGCTTCAACAAAGTTGAAAATTTTCATGAAAAGTATTTGGGCTTAAAAAAAGTTGAATATTTTCACGACAGGATTTCGGCTTTAAAAATGTCGAACATTTTCATGAAGTATTTCAGCTTCAAAAAAGTTGAAAATTTTCATGAAAAGATTTCGGCTTCAAAAAAGTTGAAAATTTTCATGAAAAGATTTCGGCTTCAAAAGAGTTGAAAATTTTCACGACAGGATTTCGACATTAAAAAAGTCGAACATTTTCATGAAGTATTTCGGCTTTAAAAAAGTTGAAAATTTTCATGAAGTATTTCGGATTCAAAAAAGTTGAAAATTTTCACGACAGGATTTCGGAATTAAAAAATTGAAAATTTTCATGAAGTATTTCGGCTTCAAAAAAGTTGAAAATTTTCATGAAAAGATTTCGGCTTCAAAAAAGTTGAAAATTTTCACGACAGGATTTCGGCTTTAAAAAAGTCGAACATTTTCATGAAGTATTTCGGCTTCAAAAAATTTCAAAAATTTTCATGAAGTATTTCGGATTCAAAAAAGTCGAACATTTTCACGACAGGATTTCGGCGTTAAAAAATTCGAACATTTCCATGAAGTATTTTAGCTTCAAAAAAGTTGAAAATTTTCATGAAAAGATTTCGGCTTCAAAAGAGTTGAAAATTTTCATGAAAAGATTTCGGCTTCAAAAAAGTTGAAAATTTTCATGAAAAGATTTCGGCTTCAAAAGAGTTGAAAATTTTCATGAAAAGATTTCGGCTTCAAAAAAGTTGAAAATTTTCATGAAAAGATTTCGGCTTCAAAAAAGTTGAAAATTTTCATGAAAAGATTTCGGCTTTAAAAAAGTCGAACATTTTCATGAAGTATTTGGGCTTCAAAAAAGTTGAAAATTTTCACGAAAAGATTTCGGCTTTAAAAAAGTCGAACATTTTCATGAAGTATTTCGGCTTCAAAAAGGTTGAAAATTTTCACGACAGGATTTCGGCTTTAAAAAAGGCGAACATTTTCATGAAGTATTTCGGCTTCAAAAAAGTTGAACATTTTCATGAAGTATTTGGGCTTCAAAAAAGTTGAATATTTTCACGACAGGATTTCGGCTCCAAAAAAGTTGAAAATTTTCATGAAAAGATTTCGGCTTCAAAAAAGTTGAAAATTTTCATGAAAAGATTTCGGCTTCAAAAAAGTTGAAAATTTTCACGACAGGATTTCGGCTTTAAAAATGTCGAACATTTTCATGAAGTATTTCAGCTTCAAAAAAGTTGAAAATTTTCATGAAAAGATTTCGGCTTCAAAAAAGTTGAAAATTTTCATGAAAAGATTTCGGCTTCAAAAAAGTTGAAAATTTTCACGACAGGATTTCGGCTTTAAAAAAGTCGAACATTTTCATGAAGTATTTCGGCTTCAAAAAATTTCAAAAATTTCCATGAAGTATTTCGGATTCAAAAAAGTCGAACATTTTCACGACAGGATTTCGGCGTTAAAAAAGTCGAACATTTTCATGAAGTATTTTAGCTTCAAAAAAGTTGAAAATTTTCATGAAAAGATTTCGGCTTCAAAAGAGTTGAAAATTTTCATGAAAAGATTTCGGCTTCAAAAAAGTTGAAAATTTTCATGAAAAGATTTCGGCTTCAAAAAAGTTGAAAATTTTCATGAAAAGATTTCGGCTTTAAAAAAGTCGAACATTTTCATGAAGTATTTGGGCTTCAAAAAAGTTGAAAATTTTCACGAAAAGATTTCGGCTTTAAAAAAGTCGAACATTTTCATGAAGTATTTCGGCTTCAAAAAGGTTGAAAATTTTCACGACAGGATTTCGGCTTTAAAAAAGTCGAACATTTTCATGAAGTATTTCGGCTTTAAAAAAGTTGAACATTTTCATGAAGTATTTGGGCTTCAAAAAAGTTGAATATTTTCACGACAGGATTTCGGCTCCAAAAAAGTTGAAAATTTTCATGAAAAGATTTCGGCTTCAAAAAAGTTGAAAATTTTCATGAAAAGATTTCGGCTTCAAAAAAGTTGAAAATTTTCACGACAGGATTTCGGCTTTAAAAATGTCGAACATTTTCATGAAGTATTTCAGCTTCAAAAAAGTTGAAAATTTTCATGAAAAGATTTCGGCTTCAAAAAAGTTGAAAATTTTCATGAAAAGATTTCGGCTTCAAAAAAGTTGAAAATTTTCATGAAAAGATTTCGGATTCAAAAAAGTTGAAAATTTTCATGAAAAGATTTCGGCTTCAAAAAAGTTGAAAATTTTCACGACAGAATTTCGGCTTTAAAAAAGTCGAACATTTTCATGAAGTATTTCGGCTTCAAAAAATTTCAAAAATTTTCATGAAGTATTTCGGATTCAAAAAAGTCGAACATTTTCACGACAGGATTTCGGCGTTAAAAAAGTCGAACATTTTCATGAAGTATTTCAGCTTCAAAAAAGTTGAAAATTTTCATGAAAAGATTTCGGCTTCAAAAAAGTTGAAAATTTTCACGACAGGATTTCGGCTTTAAAAAAGTTGAACATTTTCACGAAGTATTTTAGCTTCAAAAAAGTTGAAAATTTTCATGAAAAGATTTCGGCTTCAAAAGAGTTGAAAATTTTCATGAAAAGATTTCGGCTTCAAAAAAGTTGAAAATTTTCATGAAAAGATTTCGGCTTCAAAAAAGTTGAAAATTTTCACGACAGGATTTCGGCTTTAAAAAAGTCGAACATTTTCATGAAGTATTTGGGCTTCAAAAAAGTTGAAAATTTTCACGAAAAGATTTCGGCTTTAAAAAAGTCGAACATTTTCATGAAGTATTTCGGCTTCAAAAAGGTTGAAAATTTTCACGACAGGATTTCGGCTTTAAAAAAGTCGAACATTTTCATGAAGTATTTGGGCTTCAAAAAAGTTGAACATTTTCATGAAAAGATTTCGGCTTCAAAAAAGTTGAAAATTTTCACGACAGGATTTCGGCTTTAAAAATGTCGAACATTTTCATGAAGTATTTCAGCTTCAAAAAAGTTGAAAATTTTCATGAAAAGATTTCGGCTTCAAAAAAGTTGAAAATTTTCATGAAAAGATTTCGGCTTCAAAAAAGTTGAAAATTTTCACGACAGGATTTCGGCTTTAAAAAAGTCGAACATTTTCATGAAGTATTTCGGCTTCAAAAAATTTCAAAAATTTTCATGAAGTATTTCGGATTCAAAAAAGTCGAACATTTTCACGACAGGATTTCGGCGTTAAAAAAGTCGAACATTTTCATGAAGTATTTTAGCTTCAAAAAAGTTGAAAATTTTCATGAAAAGATTTCGGCTTCAAAAGAGTTGAAAATTTTCATGAAAAGATTTCGGCTTCAAAAAAGTTGAAAATTTTCATGAAAAGATTTCGGCTTCAAAAAAGTTGAACATTTTCATGAAAAGATTTCGGCTTTAAAAAAGTCGAACATTTTCATGAAGTATTTGGGCTTCAAAAAAGTTGAAAATTTTCACGAAAAGATTTCGGCTTTAAAAAAGTCGAACATTTTCATGAAGTATTTCGGCTTCAAAAAGGTTGAAAATTTTCACGACAGGATTTCGGCTTTAAAAAAGTCGAACATTTTCATGAAGTATTTCGGCTTTAAAAAAGTTGAACATTTTCATGAAGTATTTGGGCTTCAAAAAAGTTGAATATTTTCACGACAGGATTTCGGCTCCAAAAAAGTTGAAAATTTTCATGAAAAGATTTCGGCTTCAAAAAAGTTGAAAATTTTCATGAAAAGATTTCGGCTTCAAAAAAGTTGAAAATTTTCACGACAGGATTTCGGCTTTAAAAATGTCGAACATTTTCATGAAGTATTTCAGCTTCAAAAAAGTTGAAAATTTTCATGAAAAGATTTCGGCTTCAAAAAAGTTGAAAATTTTCATGAAAAGATTTCGGCTTCAAAAAAGTTGAAAATTTTCATGAAAAGATTTCGGATTCAAAAAAGTTGAAAATTTTCATGAAAAGATTTCGGCTTCAAAAAAGTTGAAAATTTTCACGACAGAATTTCGGCTTTAAAAAAGTCGAACATTTTCATGAAGTATTTCGGCTTCAAAAAATTTCAAAAATTTTCATGAAGTATTTCGGATTCAAAAAAGTCGAACATTTTCACGACAGGATTTCGGCGTTAAAAAAGTCGAACATTTTCATGAAGTATTTCAGCTTCAAAAAAGTTGAAAATTTTCATGAAAAGATTTCGGCTTCAAAAAAGTTGAAAATTTTCACGACAGGATTTCGGCTTTAAAAAAGTTGAACATTTTCACGAAGTATTTTAGCTTCAAAAAAGTTGAAAATTTTCATGAAAAGATTTCGGCTTCAAAAGAGTTGAAAATTTTCATGAAAAGATTTCGGCTTCAAAAAAGTTGAAAATTTTCATGAAAAGATTTCGGCTTCAAAAAAGTTGAAAATTTTCACGACAGGATTTCGGCTTTAAAAAAGTCGAACATTTTCATGAAGTATTTGGGCTTCAAAAAAGTTGAAAATTTTCACGAAAAGATTTCGGCTTTAAAAAAGTCGAACATTTTCATGAAGTATTTCGGCTTCAAAAAGGTTGAAAATTTTCACGACAGGATTTCGGCTTTAAAAAAGTCGAACATTTTCATGAAGTATTTGGGCTTCAAAAAAGTTGAACATTTTCATGAAGTATTTGGGCTTCAAAAAAGTTGAATATTTTCACGACAGGATTTCGGCTCCAAAAAAGTTGAAAATTTTCATGAAAAGATTTCGGCTTCAAAAAAGTTGAAAATTTTCATGAAAAGATTTCGGCTTCAAAAAAGTTGAAAATTTTCACGACAGGATTTCGGCTTTAAAAATGTCGAACATTTTCATGAAGTATTTCAGCTTCAAAAAAGTTGAAAATTTTCATGAAAAGATTTCGGCTTCAAAAAAGTTGAAAATTTTCATGAAAAGATTTCGGCTTCAAAAAAGTTGAAAATTTTCATGAAAAGATTTCGGATTCAAAAAAGTTGAAAATTTTCATGAAAAGATTTCGGCTTCAAAAAAGTTGAAAATTTTCACGACAGAATTTCGGCTTTAAAAAAGTCGAACATTTTCATGAAGTATTTCGGCTTCAAAAAATTTCAAAAATTTTCATGAAGTATTTCGGATTCAAAAAAGTCGAACATTTTCACGACAGGATTTCGGCGTTAAAAAAGTCGAACATTTTCATGAAGTATTTCAGCTTCAAAAAAGTTGAAAATTTTCATGAAAAGATTTCGGCTTCAAAAAAGTTGAAAATTTTCACGACAGGATTTCGGCTTTAAAAAAGTTGAACATTTTCACGAAGTATTTTAGCTTCAAAAAAGTTGAAAATTTTCATGAAAAGATTTCGGCTTCAAAAGAGTTGAAAATTTTCATGAAAAGATTTCGGCTTCAAAAAAGTTGAAAATTTTCATGAAAAGATTTCGGCTTCAAAAAAGTTGAAAATTTTCACGACAGGATTTCGGCTTTAAAAAAGTCGAACATTTTCATGAAGTATTTGGGCTTCAAAAAAGTTGAAAATTTTCACGAAAAGATTTCGGCTTTAAAAAAGTCGAACATTTTCATGAAGTATTTCGGCTTCAAAAAGGTTGAAAATTTTCACGACAGGATTTCGGCTTTAAAAAAGTCGAACATTTTCATGAAGTATTTGGGCTTCAAAAAAGTTGAACATTTTCATGAAGTATTTGGGCTTCAAAAAAGTTGAATATTTTCAAGACAGGATTTCGGCTCCAAAAAAGTTGAAAATTTTCATGAAAAGATTTCGGCTTCAAAAAAGTTGAAAATTTTCATGAAAAGATTTCGGCTTCAAAAAAGTTGAAAATTTTCACGACAGGATTTCGGCTTTAAAAATGTCGAACATTTTCATGAAGTATTTCAGCTTCAAAAAAGTTGAAAATTTTCATGAAAAGATTTCGGCTTCAAAAAAGTTGAAAATTTTCATGAAAAGATTTCGGCTTCAAAAAAGTTGAAAATTTTCATGTCAAGATTTCGGATTCAAAAAAGTTGAAAATTTTCACGACAGAATTTCGGCTTTAAAAAAGTCGAACATTTTCATGAAGTATTTCGGCTTCAAAAAATTTCAAAAATTTTCATGAAGTATTTCGGATTCAAAAAAGTCGAACATTTTCACGACAGGATTTCGGCGTTAAAAAAGTCGAACATTTTCATGAAGTATTTCAGCTTCAAAAAAGTTGAAAATTTTCATGAAAAGATTTCGGCTTCAAAAAAGTTGAAAATTTTCACGACAGGATTTCGGCTTTAAAAAAGTTGAACATTTTCACAAAGTATTTGGGCTTCAAAAAAGTTGAATATTTTCACGACAGGATTTCGGCTTTAAAAAAGTCGAACATTTTCATGAAGTATTTCAGCTTCAAAAAAGTTGAAAATTTTCATGAAAAGATTTCGGCTTCAAAAAAGTTGAAAATTTTCATGAAAAGTTTTCGGCTTCAAAAGAGTTGAAAATTTTCACGACAGGATTTCGACATTAAAAAAGTCGAACATTTTCATGAAAAGATTTCTGCTTTAAAAAAGTTGAAAATTTTCATGAAGTATTTCGGATTCAAAAAAGTTGAAAATTTTCACGACAGGATTTCGGATTTAAAAAAGTCGAACATTTTCATGAAGTATTTGTGCTTCAAAAAAGTTGAACATTTTCATGAAGTATTTGGGCTTCAAAAAAGTTGAATATTTTCACGACAGGATTTCGGCTCCAAAAAAGTTGAAAATTTTCATGAAAAGATTTCGGCTTCAAAAAAGTTGAAAATTTTCATGAAAAGATTTCGGCTTCAAAAAAGTTGAAAATTTTCAAGACAGGATTTCGGCTTTAAAAATGTCGAACATTTTCATGAAGTATTTCAGCTTCAAAAAAGTTGAAAATTTTCATGAAAAGATTTCGGCTTCAAAAAAGTTGAAAATTTTCATGAAAAGATTTCGGCTTCAAAAAAGTTGAAAATTTTCATGAAAAGATTTCGGCTTCAAAAAAGTTGAAAATTTTCACGACAGGATTTCGGCTTTAAAAATGTCGAACATTTTCATGAAGTATTTCAGCTTCAAAAAAGTTGAAAATTTTCATGAAAAGATTTCGGCTTCAAAAAAGTTGAAAATTTTCATGAAAAGATTTCGGCTTCAAAAAAGTTGAAAATTTTCATGAAAAGATTTCAGCTTTAAAAGAGTTGAAAATTTTCAAGACAGGATTTCTACTTTAAAAAAGTCGAACATTTTCATGAAGTATTTCGGCTTCAAAAAAGTTGAAAATTTTCACGACAGGATTTCGGCTTTAAAAAAGTCGAACATTTTCATGAAGTATTTCAGCTTCAAAAAAGTTAAAAATTTTCATGAAAAGATTTCGGCTTCAAAAAAGTTGAAAATTTTCATGAAAAGATTTCGGCTTCAAAAAAGTTGAAAATTTTCACGACAGGATTTCGGCTTTAAAAAAGTCGAACATTTTCATGAAGTATTTCGGCTTCAAAAAATTTCAAAAATTTTCATGAAGTATTTCGGATTCAAAAAAGTCGAACATTTTCACGACAGGATTTCGGCGTTAAAAAAGTCGAACATTTTCATGAAGTATTTTAGCTTCAAAAAAGTTGAAAATTTTCATGAAAAGATTTCGGCTTCAAAAGAGTTGAAAATTTTCATGAAAAGATTTCGGCTTCAAAAAAGTTGAAAATTTTCATGAAAAGATTTCGGCTTCAAAAAAGTTGAAAATTTTCACGACAGGATTTCGGCTTTAAAAAAGTCGAACATTTTCATGAAGTATTTGGGCTTCAAAAAAGTTGAAAATTTTCACGAAAAGATTTCGGCTTTAAAAAAGTCGAACATTTTCATGAAGTATTTCGGCTTCAAAAAGGTTGAAAATTTTCACGACAAGATTTCGGCTTTAAAAAAGTCGAACATTTTCATGAAGTATTTGTGCTTCAAAAAAGTTGAACATTTTCATGAAGTATTTGGGCTTCAAAAAAGTTGAATATTTTCACGACAGGATTTCGGCTCCAAAAAAGTTGAAAATTTTCATGAAAAGATTTCGGCTTCAAAAAAGTTGAAAATTTTCATGAAAAGATTTCGGCTTCAAAAAAGTTGAAAATTTTCACGACAGGATTTCGGATTCAAAAATGTCGAACATTTTCATGAAGTATTTCAGCTTCAAAAAAGTTGAAAATTTTCATGAAAAGATTTCGGCTTCAAAAAAGTTGAAAATTTTCATGAAAAGATTTCGGCTTCAAAAAAGTTGAAAATTTTCACGACAGGATTTCGGCTTTAAAAATGTCGAACATTTTCATGAAGTATTTCAGCTTCAAAAAAGTTGAAAATTTTCATGAAAAGATTTCGGCTTCAAAAAAGTTGAAAATTTTCATGAAAAGATTTCGGCTTCAAAAAAGTTGAAAATTTTCACGACAGAATTTCGGCTTTAAAAAAGTCGAGCATTTTCATGAAGTATTTCGGCTTCAAAAAATTTCAAAAATTTTCATGAAGTATTTCGGATTCAAAAAAGTCGAACATTTTCACGACAGGATTTCGGCGTTAAAAAAGTTGAAAATTTTCATGAAGTATTTCAGCTTCAAAAAAGTTGAAAATTTTCATGAAAAGATTTCGGCTTCAAAAAAGTTGAAAATTTTCATGAAAAGATTTCGGCTTCAAAAAAGTTGAAAATTTTCATGAAAAGATTTCGGCTTCAAAAAAGTTGAAAATTTTCACGACAGGATTTCGGCTTTAAAAAAGTCGAACATTTTCATGAAGTATTTGGGCTTCAAAAAAGTTGAAAATTTTCACGAAAGGATTTCGGCTTTAAAAAAGTCGACCATTTTCATGAAGTATTTCGGCTTCAAAAAGGTTGAAAATTTTCACGACAGGATTTCGGCTTTAAAAAAGTCGAACATTTTCATGAAGTATTTGGGCTTCAAAAAAGTTGAACATTTTCATGAAGTATTTGGGCTTCAAAAAAGTTGAATATTTTCACGACAGGATTTCGGCTCCAAAAAAGTTGAAAATTTTCATGAAAAGATTTCGGCTTCAAAAAAGTTGAAAATTTTCATGAAAAGATTTCGGCTTCAAAAAAGTTGAAAATTTTCACGACAGGATTTCGGCTTTAAAAAAGTCTCACATTTTCATGAAGTATTTCGGCTTCAAAAAATTTCAAAAATTTTCATGAAGTATTTCGGATTCAAAAAAGTCGAACATTTTCACGACAGGATTTCGGCGTTAAAAAAGTTGAAAATTTTCATGAAGTATTTCAACTTCAAAAAAGTTGAAAATTTTCATGAAAAGATTTCGGCTTCAAAAAAGTTGAAAATTTTCATGAAAAGATTTCGGCTTCAAAAAAGTTGAAAATTTTCACGACAGGATTTCGGCTTTAAAAAAGTCGACCATTTTCATGAAGTATTTCGGCTTCAAAAAGGTTGAAAATTTTCACGACAGGATTTCGGCTTTAAAAAAGTCGAACATTTTCATGAAGTATTTCGGCTTCAAAAAAGTTGAACATTTTCATGAAGTATTTGGGCTTCAAAAAAGTTGAAAATTTTCACGACAGGATTTCGGCTTTAAAAAAGTCAAACATTTTCATGAAGTATTTCAGCTTCAAAAAAGTTGAAAATTTTCATGAAAAGATTTCGGCTTCAAAAAAGTTGAAAATTTTCACGACAGGATTTCGGCTTTAAAAAAGTCTCACATTTTCATGAAGTATTTCGGCTTCAAAAAAGTTGAACATTTTCATGAAGTATTTGGGCTTCAAAAAAGTTGAAAATTTTCACGACAGAATTTCCGCTTTAAAAAAGTCGAACATTTTCATGAAGTATTTCAGCTTCAAAAAAGTTGAAAATTTTCATGAAAAGATTTCGGCTTCAAAAAAGTTGAAAATTTTCACGACAGGATTTCGGCTTTAAAAAAGTCTCACATTTTCATGAAGTATTTCGGCTTCAAAAAAGTTGAACATTTTCATGAAAAGATTTCGGCTTCAAAAAAGTTGAAAATTTTCACGACAGGATTTCGGCTTTAAAAAAGTCGAACATTTTCATGAAGTATTTGAGCTTCAAAAAAGTTGAAAATTTTCATGAAAAGATTTCGGCTTCAAAAAAGTTGAAAATTTTCATGAAAAGATTTCGGCTTCAAAAAAGTTGAAAATTTTCATGAAAAGATTTCGGCTTCAAAAAAGTTGAAAATTTTCATGAAAAGATTTCGGCTTCAAAAAAATTGAAAATTTTCACGACAGGATTTCGGCTTTAAAAAAGTCGAACATTTTCATGAAGTATTTGGGCTTCAAAAAAGTTGAACATTTTCATGAAGTATTTGGGCTTCAAAAAAGTTGAATATTTTCACGACAGTATATCGGCTCCAAAAAAGTTGAAAATTTTCATGAAAAGATTTCGGCTTCAAAAAAGTTGAAAATTTTCATGAAAAGATTTCGGCTTCAAAAAAGTTGAAAATTTTCACGACAGGATTTCGGCTTTAAAAATGTCGAACATTTTCATGAAGTATTTCAGCTTCAAAAAAGTTGAAAATTTTCATGAAAAGATTTCGGCTTCAAAAAAGTTGAAAATTTTCATGAAAAGATTTCGGCTTCAAAAAAGTTGAAAATTTTCATGAAAAGATTTCGGATTCAAAAAAGTTGAAAATTTTCATGAAAAGATTTCGGCTTCAAAAAAGTTGAAAATTTTCACGACAGGATTTCGGCTTTAAAAAAGTTGAACATTTTCACGAAGTATTTGGGCTTCAAAAAAGTTGAATATTTTCACGACAGGATTTCGGCTTTAAAAAAGTCGAACATTTTCATGAAGTATTTCAGCTTCAAAAAAGTTGAAAATTTTCATGAAAAGATTTCGGCTTCAAAAAAGTTGAAAATTTTCATGAAAAGATTTCGGCTTCAAAAGAGTTGAAAATTTTCACGACAGGATTTCGACATTAAAAAAGTCGAACATTTTCATGAAGTATTTCGGCTTTAAAAAAGTTGAAAATTTTCATGAAGTATTTCGGATTCAAAAAAGTTGAAAATTTTCACGACAGGATTTCGGAATTAAAAAAGTTGAAAATTTTCATGAAGTATTTCAGATTCAAAAAAGTTGAAAATTTTCATGAAAAGATTTCGGCTTCAAAAAAGTTGAAAATTTTCATGAAAAGATTTCGGCTTTAAAAGAGTTGAAAATTTTCACGACAGGATTTCTACTTTAAAAAAGTCGAACATTTTCATGAAGTATTTCGGCTTTAAAAAAGTCGAAAATTTTCATGAGGTATTTCGGCTTCAAAAAAGTTGAAAATTTTCACGACAGGATTTCGGCTTTAAAAAAGTCGAACATTTTCATGAAGTATTTCAGCTTCAAAAAAGTTGAAAATTTTCAAGAAAAGATTTCGGCTTCAAAAAAGTTGAAAATTTTCATGAAAAGATTTCGGCTTCAAAAAAGTTGAAAATTTTCACGACAGGATTTCGGCTTTAAAAATGTCGAACATTTTCATGAAGTATTTCGGCTTCAAAAAATTTCAAAAATTTTCATGAAGTATTTCGGATTCAAAAAAGTCGAACATTTTCACGACAGGATTTCGGCGTTAAAAAAGTCGAACATTTTCATGAAGTATTTTAGCTTCAAAAAAGTTGAAAATTTTCATGAAAAGATTTCGGCTTCAAAAGAGTTGAAAATTTTCATGAAAAGATTTCGGCTTCAAAAAAGTTGAAAATTTTCATGAAAAGATTTCGGATTCAAAAAAGTTGAAAATTTTCACGACAGGATTTCGGCTTTAAAAAAGTCGAACATTTTCATGAAGTATTTGGGCTTCAAAAAAGTTGAAAATTTTCACGAAAGGATTTCGGCTTTAAAAAAGTCGAACATTTTCATGAAGTATTTCGGCTTCAAAAAGGTTGAAAATTTTCACGACAGGATTTCGGCTTTAAAAAAGTCGAACATTTTCATGAAGTATCTCGGCTTCAAAAAATTTCAAAAATTTTCATGAAGTATTTCGGATTCAAAAAAGTCGAACATTTTCACGACAGGATTTCGGCGTTAAAAAAGTCGAACATTTTCATGAAGTATTTCAGCTTCAAAAAAGTTGAAAATTTTCATGAAAAGATTTCGGCTTCAAAAAAGTTGAAAATTTTCACGACAGGATTTCGGCTATAAAAAAGTTGAACATTTTCACGAAGTATTTGGGCTTCAAAAAAGTTGAATATTTTCACGACAGGATTTCGGCTTTAAAAAAGTCGAACATTTTCATGAAGTATTTCAGCTTCAAAAAAGTTGAAAATTTTCATGAAAAGATTTCGGCTTCAAAAAAGTTGAAAATTTTCATGAAAAGATTTCGGCTTCAAAAGAGTTGAAAATTTTCACGACAGGATTTCGACATTAAAAAAGTCGAACATTTTCATGAAGTATTTCGGCTTTAAAAAAGTTGAAAATTTTCATGAAGTATTTCGGATTCAAAAAAGTTGAAAATTTTCACGACAGGATTTCGGAATTAAAAAAGTTGAAAATTTTCATGAAGTATTTCAGATTCAAAAAAGTTGAAAATTTTCATGAAAAGATTTCGGCTTCAAAAAAGTTGAAAATTTTCATGAAAAGATTTCGGCTTTAAAAGAGTTGAAAATTTTCACGACAGGATTTCTACTTTAAAAAAGTCGAACATTTTCATGAAGTATTTCGGCTTTAAAAAAGTCGAAAATTTTCATGAGGTATTTCGGCTTCAAAAAAGTTGAAAATTTTCACGACAGGATTTCGGCTTTAAAAAAGTCGAACATTTTCATGAAGTATTTCAGCTTCAAAAAAGTTGAAAATTTTCAAGAAAAGATTTCGGCTTCAAAAAAGTTGAAAATTTTCATGAAAAGATTTCGGCTACAAAAAAGTTGAAAATTTTCACGACAGGATTTCGGCTTTAAAAATGTCGAACATTTTCATGAAGTATTTCGGCTTCAAAAAATTTCAAAAATTTTCATGAAGTATTTCGGATTCAAAAAAGTCGAACATTTTCACGACAGGATTTCGGCGTTAAAAAAGTCGAACATTTTCATGAAGTATTTTAGCTTCAAAAAAGTTGAAAATTTTCATGAAAAGATTTCGGCTTCAAAAGAGTTGAAAATTTTCATGAAAAGATTTCGGCTTCAAAAAAGTTGAAAATTTTCATGAAAAGATTTCGGCTTCAAAAAAGTTGAAAATTTTCACGACAGGATTTCGGCTTTAAAAAAGTCGAACATTTTCATGAAGTATTTGGGCTTCAAAAAAGTTGAAAATTTTCACGAAAGGATTTCGGCTTTAAAAAAGTCGAACATTTTCAT
The DNA here is from genome assembly GCF_963584025.1 of Labrus mixtus. Lineage (NCBI taxonomy): Eukaryota > Metazoa > Chordata > Actinopteri > Labriformes > Labridae > Labrus > Labrus mixtus. The sequence continues at coordinate 1,251,663 of NW_026870242.1, forward strand.
GAAGTATTTCGGCTTCAAAAAGGTTGAAAATTTTCACGACAGGATTTCGGCTTTAAAAAAGTCGAACATTTTCATGAAGTATTTCGGCTTCAAAAAAGTTGAACATTTTCATGAAGTATTTGGGCTTCAAAAAAGTTGAAAATTTTCACGACAGGATTTCGGCTTTAAAAAAGTCGAACATTTTCATGAAGTATTTCAGCTTCAAAAAAGTTGAAAATTTTCACGACAGGATTTCGGCTTTAAAAAAGTCAAACATTTTCATGAAGTATTTCGGCTTTAAAAAAGTTGAAAATTTTCACGACAGGATTTCGGCGTTAAAAAAGTCGAACATTTTCATGAAGTATTTCAGCTTCAAAAAAGTTGAAAATTTTCATGAAAAGATTTCGGCTTCAAAAAAGTTGAAAATTTTCATGAAAAGATTTCGGCTTCAAAAAAGTTGAAAATTTTCATGAAAAGATTTCGGCTTCAAAAAAGTTGAAAATTTTCATGAAAAGATTTCGGCTTCAAAAAAGTTGAAAATTTTCACGACAGGATTTCGGCTTTAAAAAAGTCGAACATTTTCATGAAGTATTTGGGCTTCAAAATAGTTGAAAATTTTCACGAAAGGATTTCGGCTTTAAAAAAGTCGAACATTTTCATGAAGTATTTCGGCTTCAAAAAGGTTGAAAATTTTCACGACAGGATTTCGGCTTTAAAAAAGTCGAACATTTTCATGAAGTATTTCGGCTTCAAAAAAGTTGAACATTTTCATGAAGTATTTGGGCTTCAAAAAAGTTGAAAATTTTCACGACAGGATTTCGGCTTTAAAAAAGTCGAACATTTTCATGAAGTATTTCAGCTTCAAAAAAGTTGAAAATTTTCATGAAAAGATTTCGGCTTCAAAAAAGTTGAAAATTTTCACGACAGGATTTCGGCTTTAAAAAAGTCTCACATTTTCATGAAGTATTTCGGCTTCAAAAAAGTTGAACATTTTCATGAAAAGATTTCGGCTTCAAAAAAGTTGAAAATTTTCACGACAGGATTTCGGCTTTAAAAAAGTCGAAAATTTTCATGAAGTATTTCAGCTTCAAAAAAGTTGAAAATTTTCATGAAAAGATTTCGGCTTCAAAAAAGTTGAAAATTTTCATGAAAAGATTTCGGCTTCAAAAGAGTTGAAAATTTTCACGACAGGATTTCAACTTTAAAAAAGTCGAACATTTTCATGAAGTATTTCGGCTTTAAAAAAGTTGAAAATTTTCATGAAGTATTTCGGATTCAAAAAAGTTGAAAATTTTCATGACAGGATTTCGGCGTTAAAAAAGTTGAAAATTTTCATGAAGTATTTCAGATTCAAAAAAGTTGAAAATTTTCATGAAAAGATTTCGGCTTCAAAAAAGTTGAAAATTTTCATGAAAAGATTTCGGCTTCAAAAAAGTTGAAAATTTTCATGAAAACATTTCGGCTTCAAAAAAGTTGAAAATTTTCACGACAGGATTTCGGCTTTAAAAAAGTCGAACATTTTCATGAAGTATTTCAGCTTCAAAAAAGTTGAAAATTTTCATGAAAAGATTTCGGCTTCAAAAAAGTTGAAAATTTTCATGAAAAGATTTCGGCTTTAAAAAAGTTGAAAATTTTCACGACAGGATTTCGGCTTTAAAAAAGTCGAACATTTTCATGAAGTATTTCAGCTTCAAAAAAGTTGAAAATTTTCATGAAAAGATTTCGGCTTCAAAAAAGTTGAAAATTTTCATGAAAAGATTTCGGCTTCAAAAAAGTTGAAAATTTTCACGACAGGATTTCGGCTTTAAAAAAGTCGAACATTTTCATGAAGTATTTGGGCTTCAAAAAAGTTGAAAATTTTCACGAAAGGATTTCGGCTTTAAAAAAGTCGAACATTTTCATGAAGTATTTCGGCTTCAAAAAGGTTGAAAATTTTCACGACAGGATTTCGGCTTTAAAAAAGTCGAACATTTTCATGAAGTATTTCGGCTTCAAAAAAGTTGAACATTTTCATGAAGTATTTGGGCTTCAAAAAAGTTGAAAATTTTCACGACAGGATTTCGGCTTTAAAAAAGTCGAACATTTTCATGAAGTATTTCAGCTTCAAAAAAGTTGAAAATTTTCATGAAAAGATTTCGGCTTCAAAAAAGTTGAAAATTTTCACGACAGGATTTCGGCTTTAAAAAAGTCTCACATTTTCATGAAGTATTTCGGCTTCAAAAAAGTTGAACATTTTCATGAAAAGATTTCGGCTTCAAAAAAGTTGAAAATTTTCACGACAGGATTTCGGCTTTAAAAAAGTTGAACATTTTCATGAAGTATTTCAGCTTCAAAAAAGTTGAAAATTTTCATGAAAAGATTTCGGCTTCAAAAAAGTTGAAAATTTTCATGAAAAGATTTCGGCTTCAAAAGAGTTGAAAATTTTCACGACGGGATTTCGACTTTAAAAAAGTCGAACATTTTCATGAAGTATTTCGGCTTTAAAAAAGTTGAAAATTTTCATGAAGTATTTCGGATTCAAAAAATTTGAAAATTTTCATGACAGGATTTCGGCGTTAAAAAAGTTGAAAATTTTCATGAAGTATTTCAGATTCAAAAAAGTTGAAAATTTTCATGAAAAGATTTCGGCTTCAAAAAAGTTGAAAATTTTCATGAAAAGATTTCGGCTTCAAAAAAGTTGAAAATTTTCATGAAAAGATTTCGGCTTCAAAAAAGTTGAAAATTTTCACGAAAGGATTTCGGCTTTAAAAAAGTCGAACATTTTCATGAAGTATTTCGGCTTCAAAAAGGTTGAAAATTTTCACGACAGGATTTCGGCTTTAAAAAAGTCGAACATTTTCATGAAGTATTTCGGCTTCAAAAAAGTTGAACATTTTCATGAAGTATTTGGGCTTCAAAAAAGTTGAAAATTTTCACGACAGGATTTCGGCTTTAAAAAAGTCGAACATTTTCATGAAGTATTTCAGCTTCAAAAAAGTTGAAAATTTTCATGAAAAGATTTCGGCTTCAAAAAAGTTGAAAATTTTCACGACAGGATTTCGGCTTTAAAAAAGTCTCACATTTTCATGAAGTATTTCGGCTTCAAAAAAGTTGAACATTTTCATGAAAAGATTTCGGCTTCAAAAAAGTTGAAAATTTTCACGACAGGATTTCGGCTTTAAAAAAGTTGAACATTTTCATGAAGTATTTCAGCTTCAAAAAAGTTGAAAATTTTCATGAAAAGATTTCGGCTTCAAAAAAGTTGAAAATTTTCATGAAAAGATTTCGGCTTCAAAAGAGTTGAAAATTTTCACGACGGGATTTCGACTTTAAAAAAGTCGAACATTTTCATGAAGTATTTCGGCTTTAAAAAAGTTGAAAATTTTCATGAAGTATTTCGGATTCAAAAAATTTGAAAATTTTCATGACAGGATTTCGGCGTTAAAAAAGTTGAAAATTTTCATGAAGTATTTCAGATTCAAAAAAGTTGAAAATTTTCATGAAAAGATTTCGGCTTCAAAAAAGTTGAAAATTTTCATGAAAAGATTTCGGCTTCAAAAAAGTTGAAAATTTTCATGAAAAGATTTCGGCTTCAAAAAAGTTGAAAATTTTCACGACAGGATTTCGGCTTTAAAAAAGTCGAACATTTTCATGAAGTATTTCAGCTTCAAAAAAGTTGAAAATTTTCATGAAAAGATTTCGGCTTCAAAAAAGTTGAAAATTTTCATGAAGTATTTCGGCTTCAAAAAGGTTGAAAATTTTCACGACAGGATTTCGGCTTTAAAAATTCGAACATTTTCATGAAGTATTTCAGCTTCAAAAAAGTTGAAAATTTTCATGAAAAGATTTCGGCTTCAAAAAAGTCAAACATTTTCATGAAGTATTTCGGCTTCAAAAAGGTTGAAAATTTTCACGACAGGATTTCGGCTTTAAAAAAGTCGAACATTTTCATGAAGTATTTCGGCTTCAAAAAAGTTGAACATTTTCATGAAGTATTTCGGCTTCAAAAAAGTTGAACATTTTCATGAAGTATTTGGGCTTCAAAAAAGTTGAAAATTTTCACGACAGGATTTCGGCTTTAAAAAAGTCGAACATTTTCATGAAGTATTTCAGCTTCAAAAAAGTTGAAAATTTTCATGAAAAGATTTCGGCTTCAAAAAAGTTGAAAATTTTCACGACAGGATTTCGGCTTTAAAAAAGTCTCACATTTTCATGAAGTATTTCGGCTTCAAAAAAGTTGAACATTTTCATGAAAAGATTTCGGCTTCAAAAAAGTTGAAAATTTTCACGACAGGATTTCGGCTTTAAAAAAGTTGAACATTTTCATGAAGTATTTCAGCTTCAAAAAAGTTGAAAATTTTCATGAAAAGATTTCGGCTTCAAAAAAGTTGAAAATTTTCATGAAAAGATTTCGGCTTCAAAAGAGTTGAAAATTTTCACGACGGGATTTCGACTTTAAAAAAGTCGAACATTTTCATGAAGTATTTCGGCTTTAAAAAAGTTGAAAATTTTCATGAAGTATTTCGGATTCAAAAAATTTGAAAATTTTCATGACAGGATTTCGGCGTTAAAAAAGTTGAAAATTTTCATGAAGTATTTCAGATTCAAAAAAGTTGAAAATTTTCATGAAAAGATTTCGGCTTCAAAAAAGTTGAAAATTTTCATGAAAAGATTTCGGCTTCAAAAAAGTTGAAAATTTTCATGAAAAGATTTCGGCTTCAAAAAAGTTGAAAATTTTCACGACAGGATTTCGGCTTTAAAAAAGTCGAACATTTTCATGAAGTATTTCAGCTTCAAAAAAGTTGAAAATTTTCATGAAAAGATTTCGGCTTCAAAAAAGTTGAAAATTTTCATGAAGTATTTCGGCTTCAAAAAGGTTGAAAATTTTCACGACAGGATTTCGGCTTTAAAAATTCGAACATTTTCATGAAGTATTTCAGCTTCAAAAAAGTTGAAAATTTTCATGAAAAGATTTCGGCTTCAAAAAAGTCAAACATTTTCATGAAGTATTTCGGCTTCAAAAAGGTTGAAAATTTTCACGACAGGATTTCGGCTTTAAAAAAGTCGAACATTTTCATGAAGTATTTCGGCTTCAAAAAAGTTGAACATTTTCATGAAGTATTTGGGCTTCAAAAAAGTTGAAAATTTTCACGACAGGATTTCGGCTTTAAAAAAGTCGAACATTTTCATGAAGTATTTCAGCTTCAAAAAAGTTGAAAATTTTCATGAAAAGATTTCGGCTTCAAAAAAGTTGAAAATTTTCACGACAGGATTTCGGCTTTAAAAAAGTCTCACATTTTCATGAAGTATTTCGGCTTCAAAAAAGTTGAACATTTTCATGAAAAGATTTCGGCTTCAAAAAAGTTGAAAATTTTCACGACAGGATTTCGGCTTTAAAAAAGTTGAACATTTTCATGAAGTATTTCAGCTTCAAAAAAGTTGAAAATTTTCATGAAAAGATTTCGGCTTCAAAAAAGTTGAAAATTTTCATGAAAAGATTTCGGCTTCAAAAGAGTTGAAAATTTTCACGACGGGATTTCGACTTTAAAAAAGTCGAACATTTTCATGAAGTATTTCGGCTTTAAAAAAGTTGAAAATTTTCATGAAGTATTTCGGATTCAAAAAATTTTAAAATTTTCATGACAGGATTTCGGCGTTAAAAAAGTTGAAAATTTTCATGAAGTATTTCAGATTCAAAAAAGTTGAAAATTTTCATGAAAAGATTTCGGCTTCAAAAAAGTTGAAAATTTTCATGAAAAGATTTCGGCTTCAAAAAAGTTGAAAATTTTCATGAAAAGATTTCGGCTTCAAAAAAGTTGAAAATTTTCACGACAGGATTTCGGCTTTAAAAAAGTCGAACATTTTCATGAAGTATTTCAGCTTCAAAAAAGTTGAAAATTTTCATGAAAAGATTTCGGCTTCAAAAAAGTTGAAAATTTTCATGAAAAGATTTCGGCTTTAAAAAAGTTGAAAATTTTCACGACAGGATTTCTACTTTAAAAAAGTCAAACATTTTCATGAAGTATTTCGGCTTTAAAAAAGTTGAAAATTTTCACGACAGGATTTCGGCGTTAAAAAAGTCGAACATTTTCATGAAGTATTTCAGATTCAAAAAAGTTGAAAATTTCATGAAAAGATTTCGGCTTCAAAAAAGTTGCAAATTTTCATGAAAAGATTTCGGCTTCAAAAAAGTTGAAAATTTTCATGAAAAGATTTCGGCTTCAAAAAAGTTGAAAATTTTCATGAAAAGATTTCGGCTTCAAAAAAGTTGAAAATTTTCACGACAGAATTTCGGCTTTAAAAAAGTCGAACATTTTCATGAAGTATTTCGGCTTCAAAAAATTTCAAAAATTTTCATGAAGTATTTCAGCTTCAAAAAAGTTGAAAATTTTCATGAAAAGATTTCGGCTTCAAAAAAGTTGAAAATTTTCATGAAAAGATTTCGGCTTCAAAAAAGTTGAAAATTTTCACGACAGAATTTCGGCTTTAAAAAAGTCAAACATTTTCATGAAGTATTTCGGCTTCAAAAAATTTCAAAAATTTTCATGAAGTATTTCGGATTCAAAAAAGTCGAACATTTTCACGACAGGATTTCGGCTTTAAAAAAGTTGAAAATTTTCATGAAAAGATTTCGGCTTCAAAAAAGTTGAAAATTTTCAAGAAAAGATTTCGGCTTTAAAAAAGTTGAAAATTTTCACGACAGGATTTCGGCTTTAAAAAAGTCGAACATTTTCATGAAGTATTTCAGCTTCTAAAAAGTTGAAAATTTTCATGAAAAGATTTCGGCTTCAAAAAAGTTGAAATTTTCATGAAAAGATTTCGGCTTCAAAAAAGTTGAAAGTTTTCAAGACAAGATTTTGGCTACAAAAAAGTTGAAAATTTTCACGACAGGATTTCGGCTTTAAAAAAGTCTAACATTTTCATGAAGTATTTCGGCTTCAAAAAAGTTGAAAATTTTCACGACAGGATTTCGGCTTTAAAAAAGTCTAATATTTTCATGAAGTATTTCGGCTTCAAAAAGGTTACAAATTTTCACGACAGGATTTCGGCTTTAAAAAAGTCGAACATTTTCATGAAAAGATTTCGGCTTCAAAAAAGTTGAACATTTTCATGAAAAGATTTCGGCTTCAAAAAAGTTGATAATTTTCACGACAGGATTTCGGCTTTAAAAAAGTCGAACATTTTCATGAAGTATTTCAGCTTCAAAAAAGTTGAACATTTTCATGAAGTATTTGGGCTTCAAAAAAGTTGAAAATTTTCACGACAGGATTTCCGCTTTAAAAAAGTCGAATATTTTCATGAAGTATTTCAGCTTCAAAAAAGTTGAAAATTTTCATGAAAAGATTTCGGCTTCAAAAAAGTTGAAAATTTTCACGACAGGATTTCGGCTTTAAAAAAGTCTCACATTTTCATGAAGTATTTCGGCTTCAAAAAAGTTGAACATTTTCATGAAAAGATTTCGGCTTCAAAAAAGTTGAAAATTTTCACGACAGGATTTCGGCTTTAAAAAAGTCGAACATTTTCATGAAGTATTTGGGCTTCAAAAAAGTTGAAAATTTTCACGAAAGGATTTCGGCTTTAAAAAAGTCGAACATTTTCATGAAGTATTTCGGCTTCAAAAAGGTTGAAAATTTTCACGACAGGATTTCGGCTTTAAAAAAGTCGAACATTTTCATGAAGTATTTCGGCTTCAAAAAAGTTGAACATTTTCATGAAGTATTTGGGCTTCAAAAAAGTTGAAAATTTTCACGACAGGATTTTGGCTTTAAAAAAGTCGAACATTTTCATGAAGTATTTCAGCTTCAAAAAAATTGAAAATTTTCATGAAAAGATTTCGGCTTCAAAAAAGTTGAAAATTTTCACGACAGGATTTCGGCTTTAAAAAAGTCTCACATTTTCATGAAGTATTTCGGCTTCAAAAAAGTTGAACATTTTCATTAAGTATTTGGGCTTCAAAAAAGTTGAAAATTTTCACTACAGGATTTCCGCTTTAAAAAAGTCGAACATTTTCATGAAGTATTTCAGCTTCAAAAAAGTTGAAAATTTTCATGAAAAGATTTCGGTTTCAAAAAAGTTGAAAATTTTCATGAAAAGATTTCGGCTTCAAAAAAGTTGAAAATTTTCACGACAGGATTTCGGCTTTAAAAAAGTCGAACATTTTCAAGAAGTATTTCAGCTTCAAAAAAGTTGAAAATTTTCATGAAAAGATTTCGGCTTCAAAAAAGTTGAAAATTTTCACGACAGGATTTCGGCTTTAAAAAAGTCTCACATTTTCATGAAGTATTTCGGCTTCAAAAAAGTTGAACATTTTCATGAAAAGATTTCGGCTTCAAAAAAGTTGAAAATTTTCACGACAGGATTTCGGCTTTAAAAAAGTTGAACATTTTCATGAAGTATTTCAGCTTCAAAAAAGTTGAAAATTTTCATGAAAAGATTTCGGCTTCAAAAAAGTTGAAAATTTTCATGAAAAGATTTCGGCTTCAAAAGAGTTGAAAATTTTCACGACGGGATTTCGACTTTAAAAAAGTCGAACATTTTCATGAAGTATTTCGGCTTTAAAAAAGTTGAAAATTTTCATGAAGTATTTCGGATTCAAAAAATTTGAAAATTTTCATGACAGGATTTCGGCGTTAAAAAAGTTGAAAATTTTCATGAAGTATTTCAGATTCAAAAAAGTTGAAAATTTTCATGAAAAGATTTCGGCTTCAAAAAAGTTGAAAATTTTCATGAAAAGATTTCGGCTTCAAAAAAGTTGAAAATTTTCATGAAAAGATTTCGGCTTCAAAAAAGTTGAAAATTTTCACGACAGGATTTCGGCTTTAAAAAAGTCGAACATTTTCATGAAGTATTTCAGCTTCAAAAAAGTTGAAAATTTTCATGAAAAGATTTCGGCTTCAAAAAAGTTGAAAATTTTCATGAAGTATTTCGGCTTCAAAAAGGTTGAAAATTTTCACGACAGGATTTCGGCTTTAAAAAAGTCGAACATTTTCATGAAGTATTTCAGCTTCAAAAAAGTTGAAAATTTTCATGAAAAGATTTCGGCTTCAAAAAAGTCAAACATTTTCATGAAGTATTTCGGCTTCAAAAAGGTTGAAAATTTTCACGACAGGATTTCGGCTTTAAAAAAGTCGAACATTTTCATGAAGTATTTCGGCTTCAAAAAAGTTGAACATTTTCATGAAGTATTTGGGCTTCAAAAAAGTTGAAAATTTTCACGACAGGATTTCGGCTTTAAAAAAGTCGAACATTTTCATGAAGTATTTCAGCTTCAAAAAAGTTGAAAATTTTCATGAAAAGATTTCGGCTTCAAAAAAGTTGAAAATTTTCACGACAGGATTTCGGCTTTAAAAAAGTCTCACATTTTCATGAAGTATTTCGGCTTCAAAAAAGTTGAACATTTTCATGAAAAGATTTCGGCTTCAAAAAAGTTGAAAATTTTCACGACAGGATTTCGGCTTTAAAAAAGTTGAACATTTTCATGAAGTATTTCAGCTTCAAAAAAGTTGAAAATTTTCATGAAAAGATTTCGGCTTCAAAAAAGTTGAAAATTTTCATGAAAAGATTTCGGCTTCAAAAGAGTTGAAAATTTTCACGACGGGATTTCGACTTTAAAAAAGTCGAACATTTTCATGAAGTATTTCGGCTTTAAAAAAGTTGAAAATTTTCATGAAGTATTTCGGATTCAAAAAATTTTAAAATTTTCATGACAGGATTTCGGCGTTAAAAAAGTTGAAAATTTTCATGAAGTATTTCAGATTCAAAAAAGTTGAAAATTTTCATGAAAAGATTTCGGCTTCAAAAAAGTTGAAAATTTTCATGAAAAGATTTCGGCTTCAAAAAAGTTGAAAATTTTCATGAAAAGATTTCGGCTTCAAAAAAGTTGAAAATTTTCACGACAGGATTTCGGCTTTAAAAAAGTCGAACATTTTCATGAAGTATTTCAGCTTCAAAAAAGTTGAAAATTTTCATGAAAAGATTTCGGCTTCAAAAAAGTTGAAAATTTTCATGAAAAGATTTCGGCTTTAAAAAAGTTGAAAATTTTCACGACAGGATTTCTACTTTAAAAAAGTCAAACATTTTCATGAAGTATTTCGGCTTTAAAAAAGTTGAAAATTTTCACGACAGGATTTCGGCGTTAAAAAAGTCGAACATTTTCATGAAGTATTTCAGATTCAAAAAAGTTGAAAATTTCATGAAAAGATTTCGGCTTCAAAAAAGTTGCAAATTTTCATGAAAAGATTTCGGCTTCAAAAAAGTTGAAAATTTTCATGAAAAGATTTCGGCTTCAAAAAAGTTGAAAATTTTCATGAAAAGATTTCGGCTTCAAAAAAGTTGAAAATTTTCACGACAGAATTTCGGCTTTAAAAAAGTCGAACATTTTCATGAAGTATTTCGGCTTCAAAAAATTTCAAAAATTTTCATGAAGTATTTCAGCTTCAAAAAAGTTGAAAATTTTCATGAAAAGATTTCGGCTTCAAAAAAGTTGAAAATTTTCATGAAAAGATTTCGGCTTCAAAAAAGTTGAAAATTTTCACGACAGAATTTCGGCTTTAAAAAAGTCAAACATTTTCATGAAGTATTTCGGCTTCAAAAAATTTCAAAAATTTTCATGAAGTATTTCGGATTCAAAAAAGTCGAACATTTTCACGACAGGATTTCGGCTTTAAAAAAGTTGAAAATTTTCATGAAAAGATTTCGGCTTCAAAAAAGTTGAAAATTTTCAAGAAAAGATTTCGGCTTTAAAAAAGTTGAAAATTTTCACGACAGGATTTCGGCTTTAAAAAAGTCGAACATTTTCATGAAGTATTTCAGCTTCTAAAAAGTTGAAAATTTTCATGAAAAGATTTCGGCTTCAAAAAAGTTGAAATTTTCATGAAAAGATTTCGGCTTCAAAAAAGTTGAAAGTTTTCAAGACAAGATTTTGGCTACAAAAAAGTTGAAAATTTTCACGACAGGATTTCGGCTTTAAAAAAGTCTAACATTTTCATGAAGTATTTCGGCTTCAAAAAAGTTGAAAATTTTCACGACAGGATTTCGGCTTTAAAAAAGTCTAATATTTTCATGAAGTATTTCGGCTTCAAAAAGGTTACAAATTTTCACGACAGGATTTCGGCTTTAAAAAAGTCGAACATTTTCATGAAAAGATTTCGGCTTCAAAAAAGTTGAACATTTTCATGAAAAGATTTCGGCTTCAAAAAAGTTGATAATTTTCACGACAGGATTTCGGCTTTAAAAAAGTCGAACATTTTCATGAAGTATTTCAGCTTCAAAAAAGTTGAACATTTTCATGAAGTATTTGGGCTTCAAAAAAGTTGAAAATTTTCACGACAGGATTTCCGCTTTAAAAAAGTCGAATATTTTCATGAAGTATTTCAGCTTCAAAAAAGTTGAAAATTTTCATGAAAAGATTTCGGCTTCAAAAAAGTTGAAAATTTTCACGACAGGATTTCGGCTTTAAAAAAGTCTCACATTTTCATGAAGTATTTCGGCTTCAAAAAAGTTGAACATTTTCATGAAAAGATTTCGGCTTCAAAAAAGTTGAAAATTTTCACGACAGGATTTCGGCTTTAAAAAAGTCGAACATTTTCATGAAGTATTTGGGCTTCAAAAAAGTTGAAAATTTTCACGAAAGGATTTCGGCTTTAAAAAAGTCGAACATTTTCATGAAGTATTTCGGCTTCAAAAAGGTTGAAAATTTTCACGACAGGATTTCGGCTTTAAAAAAGTCGAACATTTTCATGAAGTATTTCGGCTTCAAAAAAGTTGAACATTTTCATGAAGTATTTGGGCTTCAAAAAAGTTGAAAATTTTCACGACAGGATTTTGGCTTTAAAAAAGTCGAACATTTTCATGAAGTATTTCAGCTTCAAAAAAATTGAAAATTTTCATGAAAAGATTTCGGCTTCAAAAAAGTTGAAAATTTTCACGACAGGATTTCGGCTTTAAAAAAGTCTCACATTTTCATGAAGTATTTCGGCTTCAAAAAAGTTGAACATTTTCATTAAGTATTTGGGCTTCAAAAAAGTTGAAAATTTTCACTACAGGATTTCCGCTTTAAAAAAGTCGAACATTTTCATGAAGTATTTCAGCTTCAAAAAAGTTGAAAATTTTCATGAAAAGATTTCGGTTTCAAAAAAGTTGAAAATTTTCATGAAAAGATTTCGGCTTCAAAAAAGTTGAAAATTTTCACGACAGGATTTCGGCTTTAAAAAAGTCGAACATTTTCAAGAAGTATTTCAGCTTCAAAAAAGTTGAAAATTTTCATGAAAAGATTTCGGCTTCAAAAAAGTTGAAAATTTTCACGACAGGATTTCGGCTTTAAAAAAGTCTCACATTTTCATGAAGTATTTCGGCTTCAAAAAAGTTGAACATTTTCATGAAAAGATTTCGGCTTCAAAAAAGTTGAAAATTTTCACGACAGGATTTCGGCTTTAAAAAAGTCGAACATTTTCATGAAGTATTTCAGCTTCAAAAAAGTTGAAAATTTTCATGAAAAGATTTCGGCTTCAAAAAAGTTGAAAATTTTCATGAAAAGATTTCGGCTTTAAAAAAGTTGAAAATTTTCACGACAGGATATCTACTTTAAAAAAGTCGAACATTTTCATGAAGTATTTCGGCTTTAAAAAAGTTGAAAATTTTCATGAAGTATTTCGGCTTCAAAAAAGTTGAAAATTTTCACGACAGGATTTCGGCTTTAAAAAAGTCTCACATTTTCATGAAGTATTTCGGCTTCAAAAAAGTTGAACATTTTCATGAAAAGATTTCGGCTTCAAAAAAGTTGAAAATTTTCACGACAGGATTTCGGCTTTAAAAAAGTCGAACATTTTCATGAAGTATTTCAGCTTCAAAAAAGTTGAAAATTTTCATGAAAAGATTTCGGCTTCAAAAAAGTTGAAAATTTTCATGAAAAGATTTCGGCTTTAAAAAAGTTGAAAATTTTCACGACAGGATATCTACTTTAAAAAAGTCGAACATTTTCATGAAGTATTTCGGCTTTAAAAAAGTTGAAAATTTTCATGAAGTATTTCGGCTTCAAAAAAGTTGAAAATTTTCACGACAGGATTTCGGCGTTAAAAAAGTCGAACATTTTCATGAAGTATTTCAGATTCAAAAAAGTTGAAAATTTCATGAAAAGATTTCGGCTTCAAAAAAGTTGAAAATTTTCATGAAAAGATTTCGGCTTCAAAAAAGTTGAAAATTTTCATGAAAAGATTTCGGCTTCAAAAAAGTTGAAAATTTTCACGACAGAATTTCGGCTTTAAAAAAGTCGAACATTTTCATGAAGTATTTGGGCTTCAAAAAAGTTGAAAATTTTCACGAAAGGATTTCGGCTTTAAAAAAGTCGAACATTTTCATGAAGTATTTCGGCTTCAAAAAGGTTGAAAATTTTCACGACAGGATTTCGGCTTTAAAAAAATCGAACATTTTCATGAAGTATTTCGGCTTCAAAAAAGTTGAACATTTTCATGAAGTATTTGGGCTTCAAAAAAGTTGAAAATTTTCACGACAGGATTTCGGCTTTAAAAAAGTCGAACATTTTCATGAAGTATTTCAGCTTCAAAAAAATTGAAAATTTTCATGAAAAGATTTCGGCTTCAAAAAAGTTGAAAATTTTCACGACAGGATTTCGGCTTTAAAAAAGTCTCACATTTTCATGAAGTATTTCGGCTTAAAAAAAGTTGAACATTTTCATGAAGTATTTGGGCTTCAAAAAAGTTGAAAATTTTCACGACAGGATTTCCGCTTTAAAAAAGTCGAACATTTTCATGAAGTATTTCAGCTTCAAAAAAGTTGAAAATTTTCATGAAAAGATTTCGGTTTCAAAAAAGTTGAAAATTTTCATGAAAAGATTTCGGCTTCAAAAAAGTTGAAAATTTTCACGACAGGATTTCGGCTTTAAAAAAGTCGAACATTTTCATGAAGTATTTCAGCTTCAAAAAAGTTGAAAATTTTCATGAAAAGATTTCGGCTTCAAAAAAGTTGAAAATTTTCACGACAGGATTTCGGCTTTAAAAAAGTCGAACATTTTCATGAAGTATTTCGGCTTCAAAAAAGTTGAACATTTTCATGAAGTATTTGGGCTTCAAAAAAGTTGAAAATTTTCACGACAGGATTTCGGCTTTAAAAAAGTCTCACATTTTCATGAAGTATTTCGGCTTCAAAAAAGTTGAACATTTTCATGAAGTATTTCAGCTTCAAAAAAATTGAAAATTTTCATGAAAAGATTTCGGCTTCAAAAAAGTTGAAAATTTTCACGACAGGATTTCGGCTTTAAAAAAGTCGAACATTTTCATGAAGTATTTCGGCTTCAAAAAAGTTGAACATTTTCATGAAGTATTTCAGCTTCAAAAAAGTTGAAAATTTTCATGAAAAGATTTCGGTTTCAAAAAAGTTGAAAATTTTCATGAAAAGATTTCGGCTTCAAAAAAGTTGAAAATTTTCACGACAGGATTTCGGCTTTAAAAAAGTCGAACATTTTCATGAAGTATTTCAGCTTCAAAAAAGTTGAAAATTTTCATGAAAAGATTTCGGCTTTAAAAAAGTCTAACATTTTCATGAAGTATTTCGGCTTCAAAAAAGTTGAAAATTTTCACGACAGGATTTCGGCTTTAAAAAAGTCTAATATTTTCATGAAGTATTTCGGCTTCAAAAAGGTTACAAATTTTCACGACAGGATTTCGGCTTTAAAAAAGTCGAACATTTTCATGAAAAGATTTCGGCTTCAAAAAAGTTGAACATTTTCATGAAAAGATTTCGGCTTCAAAAAAGTTGAAAATTTTCACGACAGGATTTCGGCTTTAAAAAAGTCGAACATTTTCATGAAGTATTTCAGCTTCAAAAAAGTTGAACATTTTCATGAAGTATTTGGGCTTCAAAAAAGTTGAAAATTTTCACGACAGGATTTCCGCTTTAAAAAAGTCGAATATTTTCATGAAGTATTTCAGCTTCAAAAAAGTTGAACATTTTCATGAAAAGATTTCGGCTTCAAAAAAGTTGAAAATTTTCACGACAGGATTTCGGCTTTAAAAAAGTCGAACATTTTCATGAAGTATTTCAGCTTCAAAAAAGTTGAAAATTTTCATGAAAAGATTTCGGCTTCAAAAAAGTTGAAAATTTTCATGAAAAGATTTCGGCTTTAAAAAAGTTGAAAATTTTCACGACAGGATATCTACTTTAAAAAAGTCGAACATTTTCATGAAGTATTTCGGCTTTAAAAAAGTTGAAAATTTTCATGAAGTATTTCGGCTTCAAAAAAGTTGAAAATTTTCACGACAGGATTTCGGCGTTAAAAAAGTCGAACATTTTCATGAAGTATTTCAGATTCAAAAAAGTTGAAAATTTCATGAAAAGATTTCGGCTTCAAAAAAGTTGAAAATTTTCATGAAAAGATTTCGGCTTCAAAAAAGTTGAAAATTTTCATGAAAAGATTTCGGCTTCAAAAAAGTTGAAAATTTTCACGACAGAATTTCGGCTTTAAAAAAGTCGAACATTTTCATGAAGTATTTGGGCTTCAAAAAAGTTGAAAATTTTCACGAAAGGATTTCGGCTTTAAAAAAGTCGAACATTTTCATGAAGTATTTCGGCTTCAAAAAGGTTGAAAATTTTCACGACAGGATTTCGGCTTTAAAAAAATCGAACATTTTCATGAAGTATTTCGGCTTCAAAAAAGTTGAACATTTTCATGAAGTATTTGGGCGTCAAAAAAGTTGAAAATTTTCACGACAGGATTTCGGCTTTAAAAAAGTCGAACATTTTCATGAAGTATTTCAGCTTCAAAAAAATTGAAAATTTTCATGAAAAGATTTCGGCTTCAAAAAAGTTGAAAATTTTCACGACAGGATTTCGGCTTTAAAAAAGTCTCACATTTTCATGAAGTATTTCGGCTTAAAAAAAGTTGAACATTTTCATGAAGTATTTGGGCTTCAAAAAAGTTGAAAATTTTCACGACAGGATTTCCGCTTTAAAAAAGTCGAACATTTTCATGAAGTATTTCAGCTTCAAAAAAGTTGAAAATTTTCATGAAAAGATTTCGGTTTCAAAAAAGTTGAAAATTTTCATGAAAAGATTTCGGCTTCAAAAAAGTTGAAAATTTTCACGACAGGATTTCGGCTTTAAAAAAGTCGAACATTTTCATGAAGTATTTCAGCTTCAAAAAAGTTGAAAATTTTCATGAAAAGATTTCGGCTTCAAAAAAGTTGAAAATTTTCACGACAGGATTTCGGCTTTAAAAAAGTCGAACATTTTCATGAAGTATTTCGGCTTCAAAAAAGTTGAACATTTTCATGAAGTATTTGGGCTTCAAAAAAGTTGAAAATTTTCACGACAGGATTTCGGCTTTAAAAAAGTCTCACATTTTCATGAAGTATTTCGGCTTCAAAAAAGTTGAACATTTTCATGAAGTATTTCAGCTTCAAAAAAATTGAAAATTTTCATGAAAAGATTTCGGCTTCAAAAAAGTTGAAAATTTTCACGACAGGATTTCGGCTTTAAAAAAGTCGAACATTTTCATGAAGTATTTCGGCTTCAAAAAAGTTGAACATTTTCATGAAGTATTTCAGCTTCAAAAAAGTTGAAAATTTTCATGAAAAGATTTCGGTTTCAAAAAAGTTGAAAATTTTCATGAAAAGATTTCGGCTTCAAAAAAGTTGAAAATTTTCACGACAGGATTTCGGCTTTAAAAAAGTCGAACATTTTCATGAAGTATTTCAGCTTCAAAAAAGTTGAAAATTTTCATGAAAAGATTTCGGCTTTAAAAAAGTCTAACATTTTCATGAAGTATTTCGGCTTCAAAAAAGTTGAAAATTTTCACGACAGGATTTCGGCTTTAAAAAAGTCTAATATTTTCATGAAGTATTTCGGCTTCAAAAAGGTTACAAATTTTCACGACAGGATTTCGGCTTTAAAAAAGTCGAACATTTTCATGAAAAGATTTCGGCTTCAAAAAAGTTGAACATTTTCATGAAAAGATTTCGGCTTCAAAAAAGTTGAAAATTTTCACGACAGGATTTCGGCTTTAAAAAAGTCGAACATTTTCATGAAGTATTTCAGCTTCAAAAAAGTTGAACATTTTCATGAAGTATTTGGGCTTCAAAAAAGTTGAAAATTTTCACGACAGGATTTCCGCTTTAAAAAAGTCGAATATTTTCATGAAGTATTTCAGCTTCAAAAAAGTTGAACATTTTCATGAAAAGATTTCGGCTTCAAAAAAGTTGAAAATTTTCACGACAGGATTTCGGCTTTAAAAAAGTCGAACATTTTCATGAAGTATTTCAGCTTCAAAAAAGTTGAAAATTTTCATGAAAAGATTTCGGCTTCAAAAAAGTTGAAAATTTTCATGAAAAGATTTCGGCTTTAAAAAAGTTGAAAATTTTCACGACAGGATATCTACTTTAAAAAAGTCGAACATTTTCATGAAGTATTTCGGCTTTAAAAAAGTTGAAAATTTTCATGAAGTATTTCGGCTTCAAAAAAGTTGAAAATTTTCACGACAGGATTTCGGCGTTAAAAAAGTCGAACATTTTCATGAAGTATTTCAGATTCAAAAAAGTTGAAAATTTCATGAAAAGATTTCGGCTTCAAAAAAGTTGAAAATTTTCATGAAAAGATTTCGGCTTCAAAAAAGTTGAAAATTTTCATGAAAAGATTTCGGCTTCAAAAAAGTTGAAAATTTTCACGACAGAATTTCGGCTTTAAAAAAGTCGAACATTTTCATGAAGTATTTCGGCTTTAAAAAATTTCAAAAATTTTCATGAAGTATTTCGGATTCAAAAAAGTCGAACATTTTCACGACAGGATTTCGGCTTTAAAAAAGTCGAACATTTTCATGAAGTATTTCAGCTTCAAAAAAGTTGCAAATTTTCATGAAAAGATTTCGGCTTCAAAAAAGTTGAAAATTTTCATGAAAAGATTTCGGCTTCAAAAAAGTTGAAAATTTTCATGAAAACCTTTCGGCTTCAAAAAAGTTGAAAATTTTCAAGACAGGATTTCGGCTTTAAAAAAGTTGAACATTTTCACGAAGTATTTGGGCTTCAAAAAAGTTGAAAATTTTCACGAAAGGATTTCGGCTTTAAAAAAGTCGAACATTGTCATGAAGTATTTCGGCTTTAAAAAATTTCAAAAATTTTCATGAAGTATTTCGGATTCAAAAAAGTCGAACATTTTCACGACAGGATTTCGGCGTTAAAAAAGTCGAACATTTTCATGAAGTATTTCAGCTTCAAAAAAGTTGAAAATTTTCATGAAAAGATTTCGGCTTCAAAAAAGTTGAAAATTTTCATGAAAAGATTTCGGCTTCAAAAAAGTTGAAAATTTTCATGAAAACCTTTCGGCTTCAAAAAAGTTGAACATTTTCAAGACAGGATTTCGGCTTTAAAAAAGTTGAACATTTTCACGAAGTATTTGGGCTTCAAAAAAGTTGAAAATTTTCACGAAAGGATTTCGGCTTTAAAAAAGTCGAACATTTTCATGAAGTATTTCGGCTTTAAAAAATTTCAAAAATTTTCATGAAGTATTTCGGATTCAAAAAAGTCGAACATTTTCACGACAGGATTTCGGCGTTAAAAAAGTCGAACATTTTCATGAAGTATTTCAGCTTCAAAAAAGTTGAAAATTTTCATGAAAAGATTTCGGCTTCAAAAAAGTTGAAAATTTTCATGAAAAGATTTCGGCTTCAAAAAAGTTGAAAATTTTCATGAAAACCTTTCGGCTTCAAAAAAGTTGAAAATTTTCAAGACAGGATTTCGGCTTTAAAAAAGTTGAACATTTTCACGAAGTATTTGGGCTTCAAAAAAGTTGAAAATTTTCACGAAAGGATTTCGGCTTTAAAAAAGTCGAACATTTTCATGAAGTATTTCGGCTTCAAAAAGGTTGAAAATTTTCACGACAGGATTTCGGCTTTAAAAAAGTCGAACATTTTCATGAAGTATTTCGGCTTCAAAAAAGTTGAACATTTTCATGAAGTATTTGGGCTTCAAAAAAGTTGAAAATTTTCACGACAAGATTTCGGCTTTAAAAAAGTCGAACATTTTCATGAAGTATTTCAGCTTCAAAAAAGTTGAAAATTTTCATGAAAAGATTTCGGCTTCAAAAAAGTTGAAAATTTTCATGAAAAGATTTCGGCTTCAAAAAAGTTGAAAATTTTCACGACAGGATTTCGGCTTTAAAAAAGTCTCACATTTTCATGAAGTATTTCAGCTTCTAAAAAGTTGAAAATTTTCATGAAAAGATTTCGGCTTCAAAAAAGTTGAAAATTTTCAAGAAAAGATTTCGGCTTTAAAAAAGTTGAAAATTTTCACGACAGGATTTCGGCTTTAAAAAAGTCGAACATTTTCATGAAGTATTTCAGCTTCTAAAAAGTTGAAAATTTTCATGAAAAGATTTCGGCTTCAAAAAAGTTGAAAATTTTCATGAAAAGATTTCGGCTTAAAAAAAGTTGAAAATTTTCATGAAAACCT
Organism: Labrus mixtus; assembly: GCF_963584025.1. Classification (NCBI taxonomy): domain Eukaryota; kingdom Metazoa; phylum Chordata; class Actinopteri; order Labriformes; family Labridae; genus Labrus; species Labrus mixtus. The sequence goes on from NW_026870242.1 coordinate 1,271,075, forward strand.
TTCGGCTTCAAAAAAGTTGAAAATTTTCAAGACAGGATTTCGGCTTTAAAAAAGTTGAACATTTTCACGAAGTATTTGGGCTTCAAAAAAGTTGAAAATTTTCACGAAAGGATTTCGGCTTTAAAAAAGTCGAACATTTTCATGAAGTATTTCGGCTTCAAAAAGGTTGAAAATTTTCACGACAGGATTTCGGCTTTAAAAAAGTCGAACATTTTCATGAAGTATTTCGGCTTCAAAAAAGTTGAACATTTTCATGAAGTATTTGGGCTTCAAAAAAGTTGAAAATTTTCACGACAAGATTTCGGCTTTAAAAAAGTCGAACATTTTCATGAAGTATTTCAGCTTCAAAAAAGTTGAAAATTTTCATGAAAAGATTTCGGCTTCAAAAAAGTTGAAAATTTTCATGAAAAGATTTCGGCTTCAAAAAAGTTGAAAATTTTCACGACAGGATTTCGGCTTTAAAAAAGTCTCACATTTTCATGAAGTATTTCAGCTTCTAAAAAGTTGAAAATTTTCATGAAAAGATTTCGGCTTCAAAAAAGTTGAAAATTTTCAAGAAAAGATTTCGGCTTTAAAAAAGTTGAAAATTTTCACGACAGGATTTCGGCTTTAAAAAAGTCGAACATTTTCATGAAGTATTTCAGCTTCTAAAAAGTTGAAAATTTTCATGAAAAGATTTCGGCTTCAAAAAAGTTGAAAATTTTCATGAAAAGATTTCGGCTTCAAAAAAGTTGAAAGTTTTCAAGACAAGATTTTGGCTACAAAAAAGTTGAAAATTTTCACGACAGGATTTCGGCTTTAAAAAAGTCGAACATTTTCATGAAGTATTTGGGCTTCAAAAAAGATGAAAATTTTCACGACAGGATTTCGGCTTTAAAAAAGTCGAACATTTTCATGAAGTATTTGGGCTTCAAAAAAGATGAAAATTTTCACGACAGGATTTCGGCTTTAAAAAAGTCTAACATTTTCATGAAGTATTTCGGCTTCAAAAAAGTTGAAAATTTTCACGACAGCATTTCGGCTTTAAAAAAGTCTAATATTTTCATGAAGTATTTCGGCTTCAAAAAGGTTACAAATTTTCACGACAGGATTTCGGCTTTAAAAAAGTCTCACATTTTCATGAAAAGATTTCGGCTTCAAAAAAGTTGAAAATTTTCATGAAAAGATTTCGGCTTCAAAAAAGTTGAAAATTTTCACGACAGGATTTCGGCTTTAAAAAAGTCGAATATTTTCATGAAGTATTTCAGCTTCAAAAAAGTTGAAAATTTTCATGAAAAGATTTCGGCTTCAAAAAAGTTGAAAATTTTCATGAAAAGATTTCGGCTTCAAAAAAGTTGAAAATTTTCACGACAGGATTTCGGCTTTAAAAAAGTCGAACATTTTCATGAAGTATTTCAGCTTCAAAAAAGTTGAAAATTTTCATGAAAAGATTTCGGCTTCAAAAAAGTTGAAAATTTTCATGAAAAGATTTCGGCTTCAAAAGAGTTGAAAATTTTCACGACAGGATTTCGACATTAAAAAAGTCGAACATTTTCATGAAGTATTTCGGCTTTAAAAAAGTTGAAAATTTTCATGAAGTATTTCGGATTCAAAAAAGTTGAAAATTTTCACGACAGGATTTCGGAATTAAAAAAGTTGAAAATTTTCATGAAGTATTTCAGATTCAAAAAAGTTGAAAATTTTCATGAAAAGATTTCGGCTTCAAAAAAGTTGAAAATTTTCATGAAAAGATTTCAGCTTCAAAAAAGTTGAAAATTTTCATGAAAAGATTTCGGCTTTAAAAAAGTCGAACATTTTCATGAAGTATTTCAGCTTCAAAAAAGTTGAAAATTTTCATGAAAAGATTTCGGCTTCAAAAAAGTTGAAAATTTTCATGAAAAGATTTCAGCTTCAAAAAAGTTGAAAATTTTCATGAAAAGATTTCGGTTTCAAAAAAGTTGAAAATTTTCACGACAGGATTTCGGCTTTAAAAAAGTCGAACATTTTCATGAAGTATTTCAGCTTCAAAAAAGTTGAAAATTTTCATGAAAAGATTTCGGCTTCAAAAAAGTTGAAAATTTTCACGACAGGATTTCGGCTTTAAAAAAGTCGAACATTTTCATGAAGTATTTCGGCTTCAAAAAAGTTGAACATTTTCATGAAGTATTTGGGCTTCAAAAAAGTTGAAAATTTTCACGACAGGATTTCGGCTTTAAAAAAGTCTCACATTTTCATGAAGTATTTCGGCTTCAAAAAAGTTGAACATTTTCATGAAGTATTTCAGCTTCAAAAAAATTGAAAATTTTCATGAAAAGATTTCGGCTTCAAAAAAGTTGAAAATTTTCACGACAGGATTTCGGCTTTAAAAAAGTCGAACATTTTCATGAAGTATTTCGGCTTCAAAAAAGTTGAACATTTTCATGAAGTATTTCAGCTTCAAAAAAGTTGAAAATTTTCATGAAAAGATTTCGGTTTCAAAAAAGTTGAAAATTTTCATGAAAAGATTTCGGCTTCAAAAAAGTTGAAAATTTTCACGACAGGATTTCGGCTTTAAAAAAGTCGAACATTTTCATGAAGTATTTCAGCTTCAAAAAAGTTGAAAATTTTCATGAAAAGATTTCGGCTTTAAAAAAGTCTAACATTTTCATGAAGTATTTCGGCTTCAAAAAAGTTGAAAATTTTCACGACAGGATTTCGGCTTTAAAAAAGTCTAATATTTTCATGAAGTATTTCGGCTTCAAAAAGGTTACAAATTTTCACGACAGGATTTCGGCTTTAAAAAAGTCGAACATTTTCATGAAAAGATTTCGGCTTCAAAAAAGTTGAACATTTTCATGAAAAGATTTCGGCTTCAAAAAAGTTGAAAATTTTCACGACAGGATTTCGGCTTTAAAAAAGTCGAACATTTTCATGAAGTATTTCAGCTTCAAAAAAGTTGAACATTTTCATGAAGTATTTGGGCTTCAAAAAAGTTGAAAATTTTCACGACAGGATTTCCGCTTTAAAAAAGTCGAATATTTTCATGAAGTATTTCAGCTTCAAAAAAGTTGAACATTTTCATGAAAAGATTTCGGCTTCAAAAAAGTTGAAAATTTTCACGACAGGATTTCGGCTTTAAAAAAGTCGAACATTTTCATGAAGTATTTCAGCTTCAAAAAAGTTGAAAATTTTCATGAAAAGATTTCGGCTTCAAAAAAGTTGAAAATTTTCATGAAAAGATTTCGGCTTTAAAAAAGTTGAAAATTTTCACGACAGGATATCTACTTTAAAAAAGTCGAACATTTTCATGAAGTATTTCGGCTTTAAAAAAGTTGAAAATTTTCATGAAGTATTTCGGCTTCAAAAAAGTTGAAAATTTTCACGACAGGATTTCGGCGTTAAAAAAGTCGAACATTTTCATGAAGTATTTCAGATTCAAAAAAGTTGAAAATTTCATGAAAAGATTTCGGCTTCAAAAAAGTTGAAAATTTTCATGAAAAGATTTCGGCTTCAAAAAAGTTGAAAATTTTCATGAAAAGATTTCGGCTTCAAAAAAGTTGAAAATTTTCATGAAAAGATTTCGGCTTCAAAAAAGTTGAAAATTTTCACGACAGAATTTCGGCTTTAAAAAAGTCGAACATTTTCATGAAGTATTTCGGCTTTAAAAAATTTCAAAAATTTTCATGAAGTATTTCGGATTCAAAAAAGTCGAACATTTTCACGACAGGATTTCGGCTTTAAAAAAGTCGAACATTTTCATGAAGTATTTCAGCTTCAAAAAAGTTGAAAATTTTCATGAAAAGATTTCGGCTTCAAAAAAGTTGAAAATTTTCATGAAAAGATTTCGGCTTCAAAAAAGTTGAAAATTTTCATGAAAACCTTTCGGCTTCAAAAAAGTTGAAAATTTTCAAGACAGGATTTCGGCTTTAAAAAAGTTGAACATTTTCACGAAGTATTTGGGCTTCAAAAAAGTTGAAAATTTTCACGAAAGGATTTCGGCTTTAAAAAAGTCGAACATTGTCATGAAGTATTTCGGCTTTAAAAAATTTCAAAAATTTTCATGAAGTATTTCGGATTCAAAAAAGTCGAACATTTTCACGACAGGATTTCGGCGTTAAAAAAGTCGAACATTTTCATGAAGTATTTCAGCTTCAAAAAAGTTGAAAATTTTCATGAAAAGATTTCGGCTTCAAAAAAGTTGAAAATTTTCATGAAAAGATTTCGGCTTCAAAAAAGTTGAAAATTTTCATGAAAACCTTTCGGCTTCAAAAAAGTTGAACATTTTCAAGACAGGATTTCGGCTTTAAAAAAGTTGAACATTTTCACGAAGTATTTGGGCTTCAAAAAAGTTGAAAATTTTCACGAAAGGATTTCGGCTTTAAAAAAGTCGAACATTTTCATGAAGTATTTCGGCTTTAAAAAATTTCAAAAATTTTCATGAAGTATTTCGGATTCAAAAAAGTCGAACATTTTCACGACAGGATTTCGGCGTTAAAAAAGTCGAACATTTTCATGAAGTATTTCAGCTTCAAAAAAGTTGAAAATTTTCATGAAAAGATTTCGGCTTCAAAAAAGTTGAAAATTTTCATGAAAAGATTTCGGCTTCAAAAAAGTTGAAAATTTTCATGAAAACCTTTCGGCTTCAAAAAAGTTGAAAATTTTCAAGACAGGATTTCGGCTTTAAAAAAGTTGAACATTTTCACGAAGTATTTGGGCTTCAAAAAAGTTGAAAATTTTCATGAAAAGATTTCGGCTTCAAAAAAGTTGAAAATTTTCATGAAAAGATTTCGGCTTCAAAAAAGTTGAAAATTTTCATGAAAACCTTTCGGCTTCAAAAAAGTTGAACATTTTCAAGACAGGATTTCGGCTTTAAAAAAGTTGAACATTTTCACGAAGTATTTGGGCTTCAAAAAAGTTGAAAATTTTCACGAAAGGATTTCGGCTTTAAAAAAGTCGAACATTTTCATGAAGTATTTCGGCTTTAAAAAATTTCAAAAATTTTCATGAAGTATTTCGGATTCAAAAAAGTCTAACATTTTCACGACAGGATTTCGGCGTTAAAAAAGTCGAACATTTTCATGAAGTATTTCAGCTTCAAAAAAGTTGAAAATTTTCATGAAAAGATTTCGGCTTCAAAAAAGTTGAAAATTTTCATGAAAAGATTTCGGCTTCAAAAAAGTTGAAAATTTTCATGAAAACCTTTCGGCTTCAAAAAAGTTGAAAATTTTCAAGACAGGATTTCGGCTTTAAAAAAGTTGAACATTTTCACGAAGTATTTGGGCTTCAAAAAAGTTGAAAATTTTCACGAAAGGATTTCGGCTTTAAAAAAGTCGAACATTTTCATGAAGTATTTCGGCTTCAAAAAGGTTGAAAATTTTCACGACAGGATTTCGGCTTTAAAAAAGTCGAACATTTTCATGAAGTATTTCGGCTTCAAAAAAGTTGAACATTTTCATGAAGTATTTGGGCTTCAAAAAAGTTGAAAATTTTCACGACAAGATTTCGGCTTTAAAAAAGTCGAACATTTTCATGAAGTATTTCAGCTTCAAAAAAGTTGAAAATTTTCATGAAAAGATTTCGGCTTCAAAAAAGTTGAAAATTTTCATGAAAAGATTTCGGCTTCAAAAAAGTTGAAAATTTTCACGACAGGATTTCGGCTTTAAAAAAGTCTCACATTTTCATGAAGTATTTCAGCTTCTAAAAAGTTGAAAATTTTCATGAAAAGATTTCGGCTTCAAAAAAGTTGAAAATTTTCAAGAAAAGATTTCGGCTTTAAAAAAGTTGAAAATTTTCACGACAGGATTTCGGCTTTAAAAAAGTCGAACATTTTCATGAAGTATTTCAGCTTCTAAAAAGTTGAAAATTTTCATGAAAAGATTTCGGCTTCAAAAAAGTTGAAAATTTTCATGAAAAGATTTCGGCTTCAAAAAAGTTGAAAATTTTCATGAAAACCTTTCGGCTTCAAAAAAGTTGAAAATTTTCAAGACAGGATTTCGGCTTTAAAAAAGTTGAACATTTTCACGAAGTATTTGGGCTTCAAAAAAGTTGAAAATTTTCACGAAAGGATTTCGGCTTTAAAAAAGTCGAACATTTTCATGAAGTATTTCGGCTTCAAAAAGGTTGAAAATTTTCACGACAGGATTTCGGCTTTAAAAAAGTCGAACATTTTCATGAAGTATTTCGGCTTCAAAAAAGTTGAACATTTTCATGAAGTATTTGGGCTTCAAAAAAGTTGAAAATTTTCACGACAAGATTTCGGCTTTAAAAAAGTCGAACATTTTCATGAAGTATTTCAGCTTCAAAAAAGTTGAAAATTTTCATGAAAAGATTTCGGCTTCAAAAAAGTTGAAAATTTTCATGAAAAGATTTCGGCTTCAAAAAAGTTGAAAATTTTCACGACAGGATTTCGGCTTTAAAAAAGTCTCACATTTTCATGAAGTATTTCAGCTTCTAAAAAGTTGAAAATTTTCATGAAAAGATTTCGGCTTCAAAAAAGTTGAAAGTTTTCAAGACAAGATTTCGGCTTTAAAAAAGTCGAACATTTTCATGAAGTATTTGGGCTTCAAAAAAGATGAAAATTTTCACGACAGGATTTCGGCTTTAAAAAAGTCTAACATTTTCATGAAGTATTTCGGCTTCAAAAAAGTTGAACATTTTCACGACAGCATTTCGGCTTTAAAAAAGTCTAATATTTTCATGAAGTATTTCGGCTTCAAAAAGGTTACAAATTTTCACGACAGGATTTCGGCTTTAAAAAAGTCGAACATTTTCATGAAAAGATTTCGGCTTCAAAAAAGTTGAAAATTTTCATGAAAAGATTTCGGCTTCAAAAAAGTTGAAAATTTTCACGACAGGATTTCGGCTTTAAAAAAGTCGAATATTTTCATGAAGTATTTCAGCTTCAAAAAAGTTGAAAATTTTCATGAAAAGATTTCGGCTTCAAAAAAGTTGAAAATTTTCATGAAAAGATTTCGGCTTCAAAAAAGTTGAAAATTTTCACGACAGGATTTCGGCTTTAAAAAAGTCGAACATTTTCATGAAGTATTTCAGCTTCAAAAAAGTTGAAAATTTTCATGAAAAGATTTCGGCTTCAAAAAAGTTGAAAATTTTCATGAAAAGATTTCGGCTTCAAAAGAGTTGAAAATTTTCACGACAGGATTTCGACATTAAAAAAGTCGAACATTTTCATGAAGTATTTCGGCTTTAAAAAAGTTGAAAATTTTCATGAAGTATTTCGGATTCAAAAAAGTTGAAAATTTTCACGACAGGATTTCGGAATTAAAAAAGTTGAAAATTTTCATGAAGTATTTCAGATTCAAAAAAGTTGAAAATTTTCATGAAAAGATTTCGGCTTCAAAAAAGTTGAAAATTTTCATGAAAAGATTTCGGCTTCAAAAAAGTTGAAAATTTTCATGAAAAGATTTCGGCTTCAAAAAAGTTGAAAATCTTCACGACAGGATTTCGGCTTTAAAAATGTCGAACATTTTCATGAAGTATTTCAGCTTCAAAAAAGTTGAAAATTTTCATGAAAAGATTTCGGCTTCAAAAAAGTTGAAAATTTTCATGAAAAGATTTCGGCTTCAAAAAAGTTGAAAATTTTCACGACAGGATTTCGGCTTTAAAAAAGTCGAACATTTTCATGAATTATTTCGGCTTCAAAAAATTTCAAAAATTTTCATGAAGTATTTCGGATTCAAAAAAGTCGAACATTTTCATGAAGTATTTCAGCTTCAAAAAAGTTGAAAATTTTCTTGAAAAGATTTCGGCTTCAAAAAAGTTGAAAATTTTCATGAAAAGATTTCGGCTTTAAAAGAGTTGAAAATTTTCACGACAGGATTTCTACTTTAAAAAAGTCGAACATTTTCATGAAGTATTTCGGCTTTAAAAAAGTTGAAAATTTTCATGAGGTATTTCGGCTTCAAAAAAGTTGAAAATTTTCACGACAGGATTTCGGCGTTAAAAAAGTCGAACATTTTCATGAAGTATTTCAGATTCAAAAAAGTTGAAAATTTTCATGAAAAGATTTCGGCTTAAAAAAAGTTGAAAATTTTCATGAAAAGATTTCGGATTCAAAAAAGTTGAAAATTTTCATGAAAAGATTTCGGCTTCAAAAAAGTTGAAAATTTTCACGACAGGATTTCGGCTTTAAAAATGTCGAACATTTTCATGAAGTATTTCAGCTTCAAAAAAGTTGAAAATTTTCATGAAAAGATTTCGGCTTCAAAAAAGTTGAAAATTTTCATGAAAAGATTTCGGATTGAAAAAAGTTGAAAATTTTCATGAAAAGATTTCGGCTTCAAAAAAGTTGAAAATTTTCACGACAGGATTTCGGCTTTAAAAATGTCGAACATTTTCATGAAGTATTTCAGCTTCAAAAAAGTTGAAAATTTTCATGAAAAGATTTCGGCTTCAAAAAAGTTGAAAATTTTCACGACAGGATTTCGGCTTTAAAAAAGTCGAACATTTTCATGAATTATTTCGGCTTCAAAAAATTTCAAAAATTTTCATGAAGTATTTCGGATTCAAAAAAGTCGAACATTTTCACGACAGGATTTCGGCGTTAAAAAAGTCGAACATTTTCATGAAGTATTTTAGCTTCAAAAAAGTTGAACATTTTCATGAAAAGATTTCGGCTTCAAAAGAGTTGAAAATTTTCATGAAAAGATTTCGGCTTCAAAAAAGTTGAAAATTTTCATGAAAAGATTTCGGCTTCAAAAAAGTTGAAAATTTTCACGACAGGATTTCGGCTTTAAAAAAGTCGAACATTTTCATGAAGTATTTGGGCTTCAAAAAAGTTGAAAATTTTCACGAAAAGATTTCGGCTTTAAAAAAGTCGAACATTTTCATGAAGTATTTCGGCTTCAAAAAGGTTGAAAATTTTCACGACAGGATTTCGGCTTTAAAAAAGTGGAACATTTTCATGAAGTATTTCAGCTTCAAAAAAGTTGAAAATTTTCATGAAAAGATTTTGGCTTCAAAAAAGTTGAAAATTATCATGAAAAGATTTCGGCTTCAAAAAAGTTGAAAATTTTCACGACAGGATTTCGGCTTCAAAAAAGTCGAATATTTTCATGAAGTATTTCAGCTTCAAAAAAGTTGAAAATTTTCATGAAAAGATTTCGGCTTCAAAAAAGTTGAAAATTTTCATGAAAAGATTTCGGCTTCAAAAGAGTTGGAAATTTTCACGACAGGATTTCGACTTTAAAAAAGTCGAACATTTTCATGAAGTATTTCGGCTTTAAAAAAGTTGAAAATTTTCATGAAGTATTTCGAATTCAAAAAAGTTGAAAATTTTCACGACAGGATTTCGGCGTTAAAAAAGTTGAAAATTTTCATGAAGTATTTCAGATTCAAAAAAGTTGAAAATTTTCATGAAAAGATTTCGGCTTCAAAAAAGTTGCAAATTTTCATGAAAAGATTTCGGCTTCAAAAAAGTTGAAAATTTTCATGAAAAGATTTCGGCTTCAAAAAAGTTGAAAATTTTCACGACAGGATTTCGGCTTTAAAAATGTCGAACATTTTCATGAAGTATTTCAGCTTCAAAAAAGTTGAAAATTTTCATGAAAAGATTTCGGCTTCAAAAAAGTTGAAAATTTTCATGAAAAGATTTCGGCTTCAAAAAAGTTGAAAATTTTCACGACAGGATTTCGGCTTTAAAAAAGTCGAACATTTTCATGAATTATTTCGGCTTCAAAAAATTTCAAAAATTTTCATGAAGTATTTCGGATTCAAAAAAGTCGAACATTTTCACGACAGGATTTCGGCGTTAAAAAAGTCGAACATTTTCATGAAGTATTTTAGCTTCAAAAAAGTTGAAAATTTTCATGAGAAGATTTCGGCTTTAAAAAAGTCGAACATTTTCATGAAGTATTTGGGCTTCAAAAAAGTTGAAAATTTTTCACGAAAGGATTTCGGTTTTAAAAAAGTCGAACATTTTCATGAAGCATTTCTGCTTCAAAAAGGTTGAAAATTTTCACGACAGGATTTCGGCTTTAAAAAAGTCGAACATTTTCATGAAGTATTTCGGCTTCAAAAAATTTCAAAAATTTTCATGAAGTATTTCGGATTCAAAAAAGTCGAACATTTTCACGACAGGATTTCGGCGTTAAAAAAGTCGAACATTTTCATGAAGTATTTTAGCTTCAAAAAAGTTGAAAATTTTCATGAAAAGATTTCGGCTTCAAAAAAGTTGAAAATTTTCATGAAAAGATTTCGGCTTCAAAAAAGTTGAAAATTTTCATGAAAAGATTTCGGCTTTAAAAAAGTTGAAAATTTTCACGACAGGATTTCGGCTTTAAAAAAGTCGAACATTTTCATGAAGTATTTCGGATTCAAAAAAGTTGAAAATTATCATGAAAAGATTTCGGCTTCATAAAAGTTGAAAATTTTCACGACAGGATTTCGGCTTCAAAAAAGTCGAACATTTTCATGAAGTATTTCAGCTTCAAAAAAGTTGAAAATTTTCATGAAAAGATTTTGGCTTCAAAAAAGTTGAAAATTTTAACGACAGGATTTCGGCGTTAAAAAAGTCGAACATTTTCATGAAGTATTTTAGCTTCAAAAAAGTTGAAAATTTTCATGAAAAGATTTCGGCTTTAAAAAAGTCTAACATTTTCACGACAGGATTTCGGCTTTAAAAAAGTCGAACATTTTCATGAAGTATTTGGGCTTCAAAAAAGTTGAAAATTTTCACGAAAGGATTTCGGTTTTAAAAAAGTCGAACATTTTCATGAAGCATTTCGGCTTCAAAAAGGTTGAAAATTTTCACGACAGGATTTCGGCTTTAAAAAAGTCGAACATTTTCATGAAGTATTTCGGCTTCAAAAAATTTCAAAAATTTTCATGAAGTATTTCGGATTCAAAAAAGTCGAACATTTTCACGACAGGATTTCGGCGTTAAAAAAGTCGAACATTTTCATGAAGTATTTTAGCTTCAAAAAAGTTGAAAATTTTCATGAAAAGATTTCGGCTTCAAAAAAGTTGAAAATTTTCATGAAAAGATTTCGGCTTCAAAAAAGTTGAAAATTTTCATGAAAAGATTTCGGCTTTAAAAAAGTTGAAAATTTTCACGACAGGATTTCGGCTTTAAAAAAGTCGAACATTTTCATGAAGTATTTCGGATTCAAAAAAGTTGAAAATTATCATGAAAAGATTTCGGCTTCATAAAAGTTGAAAATTTTCACGACAGGATTTCGGCTTCAAAAAAGTCGAACATTTTCATGAAGTATTTCAGCTTCAAAAAAGTTGAAAATTTTCATGAAAAGATTTTGGCTTCAAAAAAGTTGAAAATTTTCACGACAGGATTTCGGCGTTAAAAAAGTCGAACATTTTCATGAAGTATTTTAGCTTCAAAAAAGTTGAAAATTTTCATGAAAAGATTTCGGCTTTAAAAAAGTCTAACATTTTCACGACAGGATTTCGGCTTTAAAAAAGTCGAACATTTTCATGAAGTATTTGGGCTTCAAAAAAGTTGAAAATTTTCACGAAAGGATTTCGGTTTTAAAAAAGTCGAACATTTTCATGAAGCATTTCGGCTTCAAAAAGGTTGAAAATATTCACGACAGGATTTCGGCTTTAAAAAAGTCGAACATTTTCATGAAGTATTTCGGCTTCAAAAAATTTCAAAGATTTTCATGAAGTATTTCGGATACAAAAAAGTCGAACATTTTCACGACAGGATTTCGGCGTTAAAAAAGTCGAACATTTTCATGAAGTATTTTAGCTTCAAAAAAGTTGAAAATTTTCATGAAAAGATTTCGGCTTCAAAAAAGTTGAAAATTTTCATGAAAAGATTTCGGCTTCAAAAAAGTTGAAAATTTTCATGAAAAGATTTCGGCTTTAAAAAAGTTGAAAATTTTCACGACAGGATTTCGGCTTTAAAAAAGTCGAACATTTTCATGAAGTATTTCGGATTCAAAAAAGTTGAAAATTTTCATGAAAAGATTTTGGCTTCAAAAAAGTTGAAAATTATCATGAAAAGATTTCGGCTTCATAAAAGTTGAAAATTTTCACGACAGGATTTCGGCTTCAAAAAAGTCGAACATTTTCATGAAGTATTTCAGCTTCAAAAAAGTTGAAAATTGTCATGAAAAGATTTTGGCTTCAAAAAAGTTGAAAATTTTCACGACAGGATTTCGACTTTAAAAAAGTCTAACATTTTCATGAAGTATTTCGGCTTCAAAAAGGTTACAAATTTTCACGACAGGATTTCGGCTTTAAAAAAGTCGAACATTTTCATGAAGTATTTCAGCTTCAAAAAAGTTGAAAATTTTCATGAAAAGATTTTGGCTTCAAAAAAGTTGAAAATTTTCATGAAAAGATTTCGGCTTCAAAAAAGTTGAAAATTTTCATGAAGTATTTGGGCTTCAAAAAAGTTGAAAATTTTCACGAAAGGATTTCGGTTTTAAAAAAGTCGAACATTTTCATGAAGCATTTCGGCTTCAAAAAGGTTGAAAATATTCACGACAGGATTTCGGCTTTAAAAAAGTCGAACATTTTCATGAAGTATTTCGGCTTCAAAAAATTTCAAAGATTTTCATGAAGTATTTCGGATACAAAAAAGTCGAACATTTTCACGACAGGATTTCGGCGTTAAAAAAGTCGAACATTTTCATGAAGTATTTTAGCTTCAAAAAAGTTGAAAATTTTCATGAAAAGATTTCGGCTTCAAAAAAGTTGAAAATTTTCATGAAAAGATTTCGGCTTCAAAAAAGTTGAAAATTTTCATGAAAAGATTTCGGCTTTAAAAAAGTTGAAAATTTTCACGACAGGATTTCGGCTTTAAAAAAGTCGAACATTTTCATGAAGTATTTCGGATTCAAAAAAGTTGAAAATTTTCATGAAAAGATTTTGGCTTCAAAAAAGTTGAAAATTATCATGAAAAGATTTCGGCTTCATAAAAGTTGAAAATTTTCACGACAGGATTTCGGCTTCAAAAAAGTCGAACATTTTCATGAAGTATTTCAGCTTCAAAAAAGTTGAAAATTGTCATGAAAAGATTTTGGCTTCAAAAAAGTTGAAAATTTTCACGACAGGATTTCGACTTTAAAAAAGTCTAACATTTTCATGAAGTATTTCGGCTTCAAAAAGGTTACAAATTTTCACGACAGGATTTCGGCTTTAAAAAAGTCGAACATTTTCATGAAGTATTTCAGCTTCAAAAAAGTTGAAAATTTTCATGAAAAGATTTTGGCTTCAAAAAAGTTGAAAATTTTCATGAAAAGATTTCGGCTTCAAAAAAGTTGAAAATTTTCATGAAGTATTTGGGCTTCAAAAAAGTTGAAAATTTTCACGAAAGGATTTCGGTTTTAAAAAAGTCGAACATTTTCATGAAGCATTTCGGCTTCAAAAAGGTTGAAAATATTCACGACAGGATTTCGGCTTTAAAAAAGTCGAACATTTTCATGAAGTATTTCGGCTTCAAAAAATTTCAAAAATTTTCATGAAGTATTTCGGATACAAAAAAGTCGAACATTTTCACGACAGGATTTCGGCGTTAAAAAAGTCGAACATTTTCATGAAGTATTTTAGCTTCAAAAAAGTTGAAAATTTTCATGAAAAGATTTCGGCTTCAAAAAAGTTGAAAATTTTCATGAAAAGATTTCGGCTTCAAAAAAGTTGAAAATTTTCATGAAAAGATTTCGGCTTTAAAAAAGTTGAAAATTTTCACGACAGGATTTCGGCTTTAAAAAAGTCGAACATTTTCATGAAGTATTTCGGATTCAAAAAAGTTGAAAATTTTCATGAAAAGATTTTGGCTTCAAAAAAGTTGAAAATTATCATGAAAAGATTTCGGCTTCATAAAAGTTGAAAATTTTCACGACAGGATTTCGGCTTCAAAAAAGTCGAACATTTTCATGAAGTATTTCAGCTTCAAAAAAGTTGAAAATTGTCATGAAAAGATTTTGGCTTCAAAAAAGTTGAAAATTTTCACGACAGGATTTCGACTTTAAAAAAGTCTAACATTTTCATGAAGTATTTCGGCTTCAAAAAGGTTACAAATTTTCACGACAGGATTTCGGCTTTAAAAAAGTCGAACATTTTCATGAAGTATTTCAGCTTCAAAAAAGTTGAAAATTTTCATGAAAAGATTTTGGCTTCAAAAAAGTTGAAAATTTTCATGAAAAGATTTCGGCTTCAAAAAAGTTGAAAATTTTCACGACAGGATTTCGGCTTTAAAAAAGTCGAACATTTTCATGAAGTATTTCAGCTTCAAAAAAGTTGAAAATTTTCATGAAAAGATTTCGGCTTCAAAAAAGTTGCAAATTTTCATGAAAAGATTTCGGCTTCAAAAAAGTTGAAAATTTTCATGAAAAGATTTCGGCTTCAAAAAAGTTGAAAATTTTCACGACAGGATTTCGGCTTTAAAAATGTCGAACATTTTCATGAAGTATTTCAGCTTCAAAAAAGTTGAAAATTTTCATGAAAAGATTTCGGCTTCAAAAAAGTTGAAAATTTTCACGACAGGATTTCGGCTTTAAAAAAGTCGAACATTTTCATGAAGTATTTCGGCTTCAAAAAATTTCAAAAATTTTCATGAAGTATTTCGGATTCAAAAAAGTCGAACATTTTCACGACAGGACTTCGGCGTTAAAAAAGTCGAACATTTTCATGAAGTATTTCGGCTTCAAAAAAGTTGAAAATTTTCATGAAAAGATTTCGGCTTCAAAAAAGTTGAAAATTTTCATGAAAAGATTTCGGCTTCAAAAGAGTTGAAAATTTTCACGACAGGATTTCGACTTTAAAAAAGTCGAACATTTTCATGAAGTATTTCGGCTTTAAAAAAGTTGAAAATTTTCATGAAGTATTTCGAATTCAAAAAAGTTGAAAATTTTCACGACAGGATTTCGGCGTTAAAAAAGTTGAAAATTTTCATGAAGTATTTCAGATTCAAAAAAGTTGAAAATTTTCATGAAAAGATTTCGGCTTCAAAAAAGTTGCAAATTTTCATGAAAAGATTTCGGCTTCAAAAAAGTTGAAAATTTTCATGAAAAGATTTCGGCTTCAAAAAAGTTGAAAATTTTCACGACAGGATTTCGGCTTTAAAAATGTCGAACATTTTCATGAAGTATTTCAGCTTCAAAAAAGTTGAAAATTTTCATGAAAAGATTTCGGCTTCAAAAAAGTTGAAAATTTTCATGAAAAGATTTCGGCTTCAAAAAAGTTGAAAATTTTCACGACAGGATTTCGGCTTTAAAAAAGTCGAACATTTTCATGAAGTATTTCGGCTTCAAAAAATTTCAAAAATTTTCATGAAGTATTTCGGATTCAAAAAAGTCGAACATTTTCACGACAGGATTTCGGCGTTAAAAAAGTCGAACATTTTCATGAAGTATTTTAGCTTCAAAAAAGTTGAAAATTTTCATGAAAAGATTTCGGCTTTAAAAAAGTTGAACATTTTCACGACAGGATTTCGGCTTTAAAAAAGTCGAACATTTTCATGAAGTATTTGGGCTTCAAAAAAGTTGAAAATTTTCATGAAAGGATTTCGGCTTTAAAAAAGTCGAACATTTTCATGAAGTATTTGGGCTTCAAAAAAGTTGAAAATTTTCACGACAGGATTTCGGCTTTAAAAAAGTCGAACATTTTCATGAAGTATTTCAGCTTCAAAAAAGTTGAAAATTTTCATGAAAAGATTTTGGCTTCAAAAAAGTTGAAAATTTTCACGACAGGATTTCGACTTTAAAAAAGTCTAACATTTTCATGAAGTATTTCGGCTTCAAAAAGGTTACAAATTTTCACGACAGGATTTCGGCTTTAAAAAAGTCGAACATTTTCATGAAGTATTTTAGCTTCAAAAAAGTTGAAAATTTTCATGAAAAGATTTCGGCTTCAAAAAAGTTGAAAATTTTCATGAAAAGATTTCGGCTTCAAAAAAGTTGAAAATTTTCATGAAAAGATTTCGGCTTTAAAAAAGTTGAAAATTTTCACGACAGGATTTCGGCTTTAAAAAAGTCGAACATTTTCATGAAGTATTTCGGATTCAAAAAAGTTGAAAATTATCATGAAAAGATTTCGGCTTCATAAAAGTTGAAAATTTTCACGACAGGATTTCGGCTTCAAAAAAGTCGAACATTTTCATGAAGTATTTCAGCTTCAAAAAAGTTGAAAATTTTCATGAAAAGATTTTGGCTTCAAAAAAGTTGAAAATTTTCACGACAGGATTTCGGCGTTAAAAAAGTCGAACATTTTCATGAAGTATTTTAGCTTCAAAAAAGTTGAAAATTTTCATGAAAAGATTTCGGCTTTAAAAAAGTCTAACATTTTCACGACAGGATTTCGGCTTTAAAAAAGTCGAACATTTTCATGAAGTATTTGGGCTTCAAAAAAGTTGAAAATTTTCACGAAAGGATTTCGGTTTTAAAAAAGTCGAACATTTTCATGAAGCATTTCGGCTTCAAAAAGGTTGAAAATTTTCACGACAGGATTTCGGCTTTAAAAAAGTCGAACATTTTCATGAAGTATTTCGGCTTCAAAAAATTTCAAAAATTTTCATGAAGTATTTCGGATTCAAAAAAGTCGAACATTTTCACGACAGGATTTCGGCGTTAAAAAAGTCGAACATTTTCATGAAGTATTTTAGCTTCAAAAAAGTTGAAAATTTTCATGAAAAGATTTCGGCTTCAAAAAAGTTGAAAATTTTCATGAAAAGATTTCGGCTTCAAAAAAGTTGAAAATTTTCATGAAAAGATTTCGGCTTTAAAAAAGTTGAAAATTTTCACGACAGGATTTCGGCTTTAAAAAAGTCGAACATTTTCATGAAGTATTTCGGATTCAAAAAAGTTGAAAATTATCATGAAAAGATTTCGGCTTCATAAAAGTTGAAAATTTTCACGACAGGATTTCGGCTTCAAAAAAGTCGAACATTTTCATGAAGTATTTCAGCATCAAAAAAGTTGAAAATTTTCATGAAAAGATTTTGGCTTCAAAAAAGTTGAAAATTTTCACGACAGGATTTCGGCGTTAAAAAAGTCGAACATTTTCATGAAGTATTTTAGCTTCAAAAAAGTTGAAAATTTTCATGAAAAGATTTCGGCTTTAAAAAAGTCTAACATTTTCACGACAGGATTTCGGCTTTAAAAAAGTCGAA
Organism: Labrus mixtus; assembly: GCF_963584025.1. Classification (NCBI taxonomy): domain Eukaryota; kingdom Metazoa; phylum Chordata; class Actinopteri; order Labriformes; family Labridae; genus Labrus; species Labrus mixtus. Next base: position 1,288,122 of record NW_026870242.1, read on the forward strand.
CATTTTCATGAAGTATTTGGGCTTCAAAAAAGTTGAAAATTTTCACGAAAGGATTTCGGTTTTAAAAAAGTCGAACATTTTCATGAAGCATTTCGGCTTCAAAAAGGTTGAAAATATTCACGACAGGATTTCGGCTTTAAAAAAGTCGAACATTTTCATGAAGTATTTCGGCTTCAAAAAATTTCAAAGATTTTCATGAAGTATTTCGGATACAAAAAAGTCGAACATTTTCACGACAGGATTTCGGCGTTAAAAAAGTCGAACATTTTCATGAAGTATTTTAGCTTCAAAAAAGTTGAAAATTTTCATGAAAAGATTTCGGCTTCAAAAAAGTTGAAAATTTTCATGAAAAGATTTCGGCTTCAAAAAAGTTGAAAATTTTCATGAAAAGATTTCGGCTTTAAAAAAGTTGAAAATTTTCACGACAGGATTTCGGCTTTAAAAAAGTCGAACATTTTCATGAAGTATTTCGGATTCAAAAAAGTTGAAAATTTTCATGAAAAGATTTTGGCTTCAAAAAAGTTGAAAATTATCATGAAAAGATTTCGGCTTCATAAAAGTTGAAAATTTTCACGACAGGATTTCGGCTTCAAAAAAGTCGAACATTTTCATGAAGTATTTCAGCTTCAAAAAAGTTGAAAATTGTCATGAAAAGATTTTGGCTTCAAAAAAGTTGAAAATTTTCACGACAGGATTTCGACTTTAAAAAAGTCTAACATTTTCATGAAGTATTTCGGCTTCAAAAAGGTTACAAATTTTCACGACAGGATTTCGGCTTTAAAAAAGTCGAACATTTTCATGAAGTATTTCAGCTTCAAAAAAGTTGAAAATTTTCATGAAAAGATTTTGGCTTCAAAAAAGTTGAAAATTTTCATGAAAAGATTTCGGCTTCAAAAAAGTTGAAAATTTTCATGAAGTATTTGGGCTTCAAAAAAGTTGAAAATTTTCACGAAAGGATTTCGGTTTTAAAAAAGTCGAACATTTTCATGAAGCATTTCGGCTTCAAAAAGGTTGAAAATATTCACGACAGGATTTCGGCTTTAAAAAAGTCGAACATTTTCATGAAGTATTTCGGCTTCAAAAAATTTCAAAGATTTTCATGAAGTATTTCGGATACAAAAAAGTCGAACATTTTCACGACAGGATTTCGGCGTTAAAAAAGTCGAACATTTTCATGAAGTATTTTAGCTTCAAAAAAGTTGAAAATTTTCATGAAAAGATTTCGGCTTCAAAAAAGTTGAAAATTTTCATGAAAAGATTTCGGCTTCAAAAAAGTTGAAAATTTTCATGAAAAGATTTCGGCTTTAAAAAAGTTGAAAATTTTCACGACAGGATTTCGGCTTTAAAAAAGTCGAACATTTTCATGAAGTATTTCGGATTCAAAAAAGTTGAAAATTTTCATGAAAAGATTTTGGCTTCAAAAAAGTTGAAAATTATCATGAAAAGATTTCGGCTTCATAAAAGTTGAAAATTTTCACGACAGGATTTCGGCTTCAAAAAAGTCGAACATTTTCATGAAGTATTTCAGCTTCAAAAAAGTTGAAAATTGTCATGAAAAGATTTTGGCTTCAAAAAAGTTGAAAATTTTCACGACAGGATTTCGACTTTAAAAAAGTCTAACATTTTCATGAAGTATTTCGGCTTCAAAAAGGTTACAAATTTTCACGACAGGATTTCGGCTTTAAAAAAGTCGAACATTTTCATGAAGTATTTCAGCTTCAAAAAAGTTGAAAATTTTCATGAAAAGATTTTGGCTTCAAAAAAGTTGAAAATTTTCATGAAAAGATTTCGGCTTCAAAAAAGTTGAAAATTTTCATGAAGTATTTGGGCTTCAAAAAAGTTGAAAATTTTCACGAAAGGATTTCGGTTTTAAAAAAGTCGAACATTTTCATGAAGCATTTCGGCTTCAAAAAGGTTGAAAATATTCACGACAGGATTTCGGCTTTAAAAAAGTCGAACATTTTCATGAAGTATTTCGGCTTCAAAAAATTTCAAAAATTTTCATGAAGTATTTCGGATACAAAAAAGTCGAACATTTTCACGACAGGATTTCGGCGTTAAAAAAGTCGAACATTTTCATGAAGTATTTTAGCTTCAAAAAAGTTGAAAATTTTCATGAAAAGATTTCGGCTTCAAAAAAGTTGAAAATTTTCATGAAAAGATTTCGGCTTCAAAAAAGTTGAAAATTTTCATGAAAAGATTTCGGCTTTAAAAAAGTTGAAAATTTTCACGACAGGATTTCGGCTTTAAAAAAGTCGAACATTTTCATGAAGTATTTCGGATTCAAAAAAGTTGAAAATTTTCATGAAAAGATTTTGGCTTCAAAAAAGTTGAAAATTATCATGAAAAGATTTCGGCTTCATAAAAGTTGAAAATTTTCACGACAGGATTTCGGCTTCAAAAAAGTCGAACATTTTCATGAAGTATTTCAGCTTCAAAAAAGTTGAAAATTGTCATGAAAAGATTTTGGCTTCAAAAAAGTTGAAAATTTTCACGACAGGATTTCGACTTTAAAAAAGTCTAACATTTTCATGAAGTATTTCGGCTTCAAAAAGGTTACAAATTTTCACGACAGGATTTCGGCTTTAAAAAAGTCGAACATTTTCATGAAGTATTTCAGCTTCAAAAAAGTTGAAAATTTTCATGAAAAGATTTTGGCTTCAAAAAAGTTGAAAATTTTCATGAAAAGATTTCGGCTTCAAAAAAGTTGAAAATTTTCACGACAGGATTTCGGCTTTAAAAAAGTCGAACATTTTCATGAAGTATTTCAGCTTCAAAAAAGTTGAAAATTTTCATGAAAAGATTTCGGCTTCAAAAAAGTTGCAAATTTTCATGAAAAGATTTCGGCTTCAAAAAAGTTGAAAATTTTCATGAAAAGATTTCGGCTTCAAAAAAGTTGAAAATTTTCACGACAGGATTTCGGCTTTAAAAATGTCGAACATTTTCATGAAGTATTTCAGCTTCAAAAAAGTTGAAAATTTTCATGAAAAGATTTCGGCTTCAAAAAAGTTGAAAATTTTCACGACAGGATTTCGGCTTTAAAAAAGTCGAACATTTTCATGAAGTATTTCGGCTTCAAAAAATTTCAAAAATTTTCATGAAGTATTTCGGATTCAAAAAAGTCGAATATTTTCACGACAGGACTTCGGCGTTAAAAAAGTCGAACATTTTCATGAAGTATTTCGGCTTCAAAAAAGTTGAAAATTTTCATGAAAAGATTTCGGCTTCAAAAAAGTTGAAAATTTTCATGAAAAGATTTCGGCTTCAAAAGAGTTGAAAATTTTCACGACAGGATTTCGACTTTAAAAAAGTCGAACATTTTCATGAAGTATTTCGGCTTTAAAAAAGTTGAAAATTTTCATGAAGTATTTCGAATTCAAAAAAGTTGAAAATTTTCACGACAGGATTTCGGCGTTAAAAAAGTTGAAAATTTTCATGAAGTATTTCAGATTCAAAAAAGTTGAAAATTTTCATGAAAAGATTTCGGCTTCAAAAAAGTTGCAAATTTTCATGAAAAGATTTCGGCTTCAAAAAAGTTGAAAATTTTCATGAAAAGATTTCGGCTTCAAAAAAGTTGAAAATTTTCACGACAGGATTTCGGCTTTAAAAATGTCGAACATTTTCATGAAGTATTTCAGCTTCAAAAAAGTTGAAAATTTTCATGAAAAGATTTCGGCTTCAAAAAAGTTGAAAATTTTCATGAAAAGATTTCGGCTTCAAAAAAGTTGAAAATTTTCACGACAGGATTTCGGCTTTAAAAAAGTCGAACATTTTCATGAAGTATTTCGGCTTCAAAAAATTTCAAAAATTTTCATGAAGTATTTCGGATTCAAAAAAGTCGAACATTTTCACGACAGGATTTCGGCGTTAAAAAAGTCGAACATTTTCATGAAGTATTTTAGCTTCAAAAAAGTTGAAAATTTTCATGAAAAGATTTCGGCTTTAAAAAAGTTGAACATTTTCACGACAGGATTTCGGCTTTAAAAAAGTCGAACATTTTCATGAAGTATTTGGGCTTCAAAAAAGTTGAAAATTTTCATGAAAGGATTTCGGCTTTAAAAAAGTCGAACATTTTCATGAAGTATTTGGGCTTCAAAAAAGTTGAAAATTTTCACGACAGGATTTCGGCTTTAAAAAAGTCGAACATTTTCATGAAGTATTTCAGCTTCAAAAAAGTTGAAAATTTTCATGAAAAGATTTTGGCTTCAAAAAAGTTGAAAATTTTCACGACAGGATTTCGACTTTAAAAAAGTCTAACATTTTCATGAAGTATTTCGGCTTCAAAAAGGTTACAAATTTTCACGACAGGATTTCGGCTTTAAAAAAGTCGAACATTTTCATGAAGTATTTTAGCTTCAAAAAAGTTGAAAATTTTCATGAAAAGATTTCGGCTTCAAAAAAGTTGAAAATTTTCATGAAAAGATTTCGGCTTCAAAAAAGTTGAAAATTTTCATGAAAAGATTTCGGCTTTAAAAAAGTTGAAAATTTTCACGACAGGATTTCGGCTTTAAAAAAGTCGAACATTTTCATGAAGTATTTCGGATTCAAAAAAGTTGAAAATTATCATGAAAAGATTTCGGCTTCATAAAAGTTGAAAATTTTCACGACAGGATTTCGGCTTCAAAAAAGTCGAACATTTTCATGAAGTATTTCAGCTTCAAAAAAGTTGAAAATTTTCATGAAAAGATTTTGGCTTCAAAAAAGTTGAAAATTTTCACGACAGGATTTCGGCTTTAAAAAAGTCGAACATTTTCATGAAGTATTTGGGCTTCAAAAAAGTTGAAAATTTTCACGAAAGGATTTCGGTTTTAAAAAAGTCGAACATTTTCATGAAGCATTTCGGCTTCAAAAAGGTTGAAAATTTTCACGACAGGATTTCGGCTTTAAAAAAGTCGAACATTTTCATGAAGTATTTCGGCTTCAAAAAATTTCAAAAATTTTCATGAAGTATTTCGGATTCAAAAAAGTCGAACATTTTCACGACAGGATTTCGGCGTTAAAAAAGTCGAACATTTTCATGAAGTATTTTAGCTTCAAAAAAGTTGAAAATTTTCATGAAAAGATTTCGGCTTCAAAAAAGTTGAAAATTTTCATGAAAAGATTTCGGCTTCAAAAAAGTTGAAAATTTTCATGAAAAGATTTCGGCTTTAAAAAAGTTGAAAATTTTCACGACAGGATTTCGGCTTTAAAAAAGTCGAACATTTTCATGAAGTATTTCGGATTCAAAAAAGTTGAAAATTTTCATGAAAAGATTTTGGCTTCAAAAAAGTTGAAAATTATCATGAAAAGATTTCGGCTTCATAAAAGTTGAAAATTTTCACGACAGGATTTCGGCTTCAAAAAAGTCGAACATTTTCATGAAGTATTTCAGCTTCAAAAAAGTTGAAAATTGTCATGAAAAGATTTTGGCTTCAAAAAAGTTGAAAATTTTCACGACAGGATTTCGACTTTAAAAAAGTCTAACATTTTCATGAAGTATTTCGGCTTCAAAACGGTTACAAATTTTCACGACAGGATTTCGGCTTTAAAAAAGTCGAACATTTTCATGAAGTATTTCAGCTTCAAAAAGGTTGAAAATTTTCAAGACAGGATTTCAGCTTTAAAAAAGTCGAACATTTTCATGAAGTATTTCGGATTCAAAAAAGTTGAAAATTTTCATGAAAAGATTTTGGCTTCAAAAAAGTTGAAAATTTTCATGAAAAGATTTCGGCTTCAAAAAAGTTGAAAATTTTCACGACAGGATTTCGGCTTTAAAAAAGTCGAACATTTTCATGAAGTATTTCAGCTTCAAAAAAGTTGAAAATTTTCATGAAAAGATTTCGGCTTCAAAAAAGTTGCAAATTTTCATGAAAAGATTTCGGCTTCAAAAAAGTTGAAAATTTTCATGAAAAGATTTCGGCTTCAAAAAAGTTGAAAATTTTCACGACAGGATTTCGGCTTTAAAAATGTCGAACATTTTCATGAAGTATTTCAGCTTCAAAAAAGTTGAAAATTTTCATGAAAAGATTTCGGCTTCAAAAAAGTTGAAAATTTTCACGACAGGATTTCGGCTTTAAAAAAGTCGAACATTTTCATGAAGTATTTCGGCTTCAAAAAATTTCAAAAATTTTCATGAAGTATTTCGGATTCAAAAAAGTCGAACATTTTCACGACAGGACTTCGGCGTTAAAAAAGTCGAACATTTTCATGAAGTATTTCGGCTTCAAAAAAGTTGAAAATTTTCATGAAAAGATTTCGGCTTCAAAAAAGTTGAAAATTTTCATGAAAAGATTTCGGCTTCAAAAGAGTTGAAAATTTTCACGACAGGATTTCGACTTTAAAAAAGTCGAACATTTTCATGAAGTATTTCGGCTTTAAAAAAGTTGAAAATTTTCATGAAGTATTTCGAATTCAAAAAAGTTGAAAATTTTCACGACAGGATTTCGGCGTTAAAAAAGTTGAAAATTTTCATGAAGTATTTCAGATTCAAAAAAGTTGAAAATTTTCATGAAAAGATTTCGGCTTCAAAAAAGTTGCAAATTTTCATGAAAAGATTTCGGCTTCAAAAAAGTTGAAAATTTTCATGAAAAGATTTCGGCTTCAAAAAAGTTGAAAATTTTCACGACAGGATTTCGGCTTTAAAAATGTCGAACATTTTCATGAAGTATTTCAGCTTCAAAAAAGTTGAAAATTTTCATGAAAAGATTTCGGCTTCAAAAAAGTTGAAAATTTTCATGAAAAGATTTCGGCTTCAAAAAAGTTGAAAATTTTCACGACAGGATTTCGGCTTTAAAAAAGTCGAACATTTTCATGAAGTATTTCGGCTTCAAAAAATTTCAAAAATTTTCATGAAGTATTTCGGATTCAAAAAAGTCGAACATTTTCACGACAGGATTTCGGCGTTAAAAAAGTCGAACATTTTCATGAAGTATTTTAGCTTCAAAAAAGTTGAAAATTTTCATGAAAAGATTTCGGCTTTAAAAAAGTTGAACATTTTCACGACAGGATTTCGGCTTTAAAAAAGTCGAACATTTTCATGAAGTATTTGGGCTTCAAAAAAGTTGAAAATTTTCACGAAAGGATTTCGGCTTTAAAAAAGTCGAACATTTTCATGAAGTATTTGGGCTTCAAAAAAGTTGAAAATTTTCACGACAGGATTTTGGCTTTAAAAAAGTTGAACATTTTCATGAAGTATTTCAGCTTCAAAAAAGTTGAAAATTTTCATGAAAAGATTTTGGCTTCAAAAAAGTTGAAAATTTTCATGAAAAGATTTCGGCTTCAAAAAAGTTGAAAATTTTCACGACAGGATTTCGGCTTTAAAAAAGTCGAACATTTTCATGAAGTATTTCAGCTTCAAAAAAGTTGAAAATTTTCATGAAAAGATTTCGGCTTCAAAAAAGTTGCAAATTTTCATGAAAAGATTTCGGCTTCAAAAAAGTTGAAAATTTTCATGAAAAGATTTCGGCTTCAAAAAAGTTGAAAATTTTCACGACAGGATTTCGGCTTTAAAAATGTCGAACATTTTCATGAAGTATTTCAGCTTCAAAAAAGTTGAAAATTTTCATGAAAAGATTTCGGCTTCAAAAAAGTTGAAAATTTTCACGACAGGATTTCGGCTTTAAAAAAGTCGAACATTTTCATGAAGTATTTCGGCTTCAAAAAATTTCAAAAATTTTCATGAAGTATTTCGGATTCAAAAAAGTCGAACATTTTCACGACAGGATTTCGGCGTTAAAAAAGTCGAACATTTTCATGAAGTATTTCGGCTTCAAAAAAGTTGAAAATTTTCATGTAAAGATTTCGGCTTCAAAAAAGTTGAAAATTTTCATGAAAAGATTTCGGCTTTAAAGAAGTTGAAAATTTTCACGACAGGATTTCGGCTTTAAAAAAGTCGAACATTTTCATGAAGTATTTCGGATTCAAAAAAGTTGAAAATTTTCATGAAAAGATTTTGGCTTCAAAAAAGTTGAAAATTATCATGAAAAGATTTCGGCTTCAAAAAAGTTGAAAATTTTCACGACAGGATTTCGGCTTCAAATAAGTCGAACATTTTCATGAAGTATTTCAGCTTCAAAAAAGTTGAAAATTTTCATGAAAAGATTTCGGCTTCAAAAAAGTTGAAAATTTTCACGACAGGATTTCGGCTTTAAAAAAGTCGAACATTTTCATGAAGTATTTCGGATTCAAAAAAGTTGAAAATTTTCATGAAAAGATTTTGGCTTCAAAAAAGTTGAAAATTATCATGAAAAGATTTCGGCTTCAAAAAAGTTGAAAATTTTCACGACAGGATTTCGGCTTTAAAAATGTCGAACATTTTCATGAAGTATTTCAGCTTCAAAAAAGTTGAAAATTTTCATGAAAAGATTTCGGCTTCAAAAAAGTTGAAAATTTTCACGACAGGATTTCGGCTTTAAAAAAGTCGAACATTTTCATGAAGTATTTCGGCTTCATAAAAGTCGAACATTTTCACGACAGGATTTCGGCGTTAAAAAAGTCAAACATTTTCATGAAGTATTTAAGCTTCAAAAAAGTTGAAATTTTTCATGAAAAGATTTCGGCTTCAAAAAAGTTGAAAATTTTCATGAAAAGATTTCGGCTTCAAAAAAGTTGAAAATTTTCATGAAAAGATTTCGGCTTTAAAGAAGTTGAAAATTTTCACGACAGGATTTCGGCTTTAAAAAAGTCGAACATTTTCATGAAGTATTTCGGATTCAAAAAAGTTGAAAATTTTCATGAAAAGATTTTGGCTTCAAAAAAGTTGAAAATTATCATGAAAAGATTTCGGCTTCAAAAAAGTTGAAAATTTTCACGACAGGATTTCGGCTTCAAAAAAGTCGAACATTTTCATGAAGTATTTCAGCTTCAAAAAAGTTGAAAATTTTCATGAAAAGATTTCGGCTTCAAAAAAGTTGAAAATTTTCATGAAAAGATTTCGGCTTCAAAAGAGTTGAAAATTTTAACGACAGGATTTCGACTTTAAAAAAGTCGAACATTTTCATGAAGTATTTCGGCTTTAAAAAAGTTGAAAATTTTCATGTAAAGATTTCGGCTTCAAAAAAGTTGAAAATTTTCATGAAAAGATTTCGGCTTTAAAAAAGTTGAAAATTTTCACGACAGGATTTCGGCTTCAAAAAAGTCGAACATTTTCATGAAGTATTTCAGCTTCAAAAAAGTTGAAAATTTTCATGAAAAGATTTCGGCTTCAAAAAAGTTGAAAATTTTCACGACAGGATTTCGGCTTTAAAAAAGTCGAACATTTTCATGAAGTATTTCGGATTCAAAAAAGTTGAAAATTTTCATGAAAAGATTTTGGCTTCAAAAAAGTTGAAAATTATCATGAAAAGATTTCGGCTTCAAAAAAGTTGAAAATTTTCACGACAGGATTTCGGCTTTAAAAATGTCGAACATTTTCATGAAGTATTTCAGCTTCAAAAAAGTTGAAAATTTTCATGAAAAGATTTCGGCTTCAAAAAAGTTGAAAATTTTCACGACAGGATTTCGGCTTTAAAAATGTCGAACATTTTCATGAAGTATTTCAGCTTCAAAAAAGTTGAAAATTTTCATGAAAAGATTTCGGCTTCAAAAAAGTTGAAAATTATCATGAAAAGATTTCGGCTTCAAAAAAGTTGAAAATTTTCACGACAGGATTTCGGCTTTAAAAATGTCGAACATTTTCATGAAGTATTTCAGATTCAAAAAAGTTGAAAATTTTCATGAAAAGATTTCGGCTTCAAAAAAGTTGAAAATTTTCACGACAGGATTTCGGCTTTAAAAATGTCGAACATTTTCATGAAGTATTTCAGCTTCAAAAAAGTTGAAAATTTTCATGAAAAGATTTCGGCTTCAAAAAAGTTGAAAATTTTCATGAAGTATTTCGGATTCAAAAAAGTCGAACATTTTCACGACAGGATTTCGGCGTTAAAAAAGTCGAACATTTTCATGAAGTATTTCGGCTTCAAAAAAGTTGAAAATTTTCATGTAAAGATTTCGGCTTCAAAAAAGTTGAAAATTTTCATGAAAAGATTTCGGCTTTAAAGAAGTTGAAAATTTTCACGACAGGATTTCGGCTTTAAAAAAGTCGAACATTTTCATGAAGTATTTCGGATTCAAAAAAGTTGAAAATTTTCATGAAAAGATTTTGGCTTCAAAAAAGTTGAAAATTATCATGAAAAGATTTCGGCTTCAAAAAAGTTGAAAATTTTCACGACAGGATTTCGGCTTCAAAAAAGTCGAACATTTTCATGAAGTATTTCAGCTTCAAAAAAGTTGAAAATTTTCATGAAAAGATTTCGGCTTCAAAAAAGTTGAAAATTTTCACGACAGGATTTCGGCTTTAAAAAAGTCGAACATTTTCATGAAGTATTTCGGATTCAAAAAAGTTGAAAATTTTCATGAAAAGATTTTGGCTTCAAAAAAGTTGAAAATTATCATGAAAAGATTTCGGCTTCAAAAAAGTTGAAAATTTTCACGACAGGATTTCGGCTTTAAAAATGTCGAACATTTTCATGAAGTATTTCAGCTTCAAAAAAGTTGAAAATTTTCATGAAAAGATTTCGGCTTCAAAAAAGTTGAAAATTTTCACGACAGGATTTCGGCTTTAAAAAAGTCGAACATTTTCATGAAGTATTTCGGCTTCATAAAAGTCGAACATTTTCACGACAGGATTTCGGCGTTAAAAAAGTCGAACATTTTCATGAAGTATTTAAGCTTCAAAAAAGTTGAAATTTTTCATGAAAAGATTTCGGCTTCAAAAAAGTTGAAAATTTTCATGAAAAGATTTCGGCTTCAAAAAAGTTGAAAATTTTCATGAAAAGATTTCGGCTTTAAAGAAGTTGAAAATTTTCACGACAGGATTTCGGCTTTAAAAAAGTCGAACATTTTCATGAAGTATTTCGGATTCAAAAAAGTTGAAAATTTTCATGAAAAGATTTTGGCTTCAAAAAAGTTGAAAATTATCATGAAAAGATTTCGGCTTCAAAAAAGTTGAAAATTTTCACGACAGGATTTCGGCTTCAAAAAAGTCGAACATTTTCATGAAGTATTTCAGCTTCAAAAAAGTTGAAAATTTTCATGAAAAGATTTCGGCTTCAAAAAAGTTGAAAATTTTCATGAAAAGATTTCGGCTTCAAAAGAGTTGAAAATTTTAACGACAGGATTTCGACTTTAAAAAAGTCGAACATTTTCATGAAGTATTTCGGCTTTAAAAAAGTTGAAAATTTTCATGAAGTATTTCGAATTCAAAAAAGTTGAAAATTTTCATGAAAAGATTTCGGCTTCAAAAAAGTTGCAAATTTTCATGAAAAGATTTCGGCTTCAAAAAAGTTGAAAATTTTCATGAAAAGATTTCGGCTTCAAAAAAGTTGAAAATTTTCACGACAGGATTTCGGCTTTAAAAATGTCGAACATTTTCATGAAGTATTTCAGCTTCAAAAAAGTTGAAAATTTTCATGAAAAGATTTCGGCTTCAAAAAAGTTGAAAATTTTCATGAAAAGATTTCGGCTTCAAAAAAGTTGAAAATTTTCACGACAGGATTTCGGCTTTAAAAATGTCGAACATTTTCATGAAGTATTTCAGCTTCAAAAAAGTTGAAAATTTTCATGAAAAGATTTCGGCTTCAAAAAAGTTGAAAATTTTCACGACAGGATTTCGGCTTTAAAAAAGTCGAACATTTTCATGAAGTATTTCGGCTTCAAAAAATTTCAAAAATTTTCATGAAGTATTTCGGATTCAAAAAAGTCGAACATTTTCACGACAGGATTTCGGCGTTAAAAAAGTCGAACATTTTCATGAAGTATTTAAGCTTCAAAAAAGTTGAAAATTTTCATGAAAAGATTTCGGCTTCAAAAAAGTTGAAAATTTTCATGAAAAGATTTCGGCTTCAAAAAAGTTGAAAATTTTCATGAAAAGATTTCGGCTTTAAAAAAGTTGAAAATTTTCACGACAGGATTTCGGCTTTAAAAAAGTCGAACATTTTCATGAAGTATTTCGGATTCAAAAAAGTTGAAAATTTTCATGAAAAGATTTTGGCTTCAAAAAAGTTGAAAATTATCATGAAAAGATTTCGGCTTCAAAAAAGTTGAAAATTTTCACGACAGGATTTCGGCTTCAAAAAAGTCGAACATTTTCATGAAGTATTTCGGATTCAAAAAAGTTGAAAATTTTCATGAAAAGATTTTGGCTTCAAAAAAGTTGAAAATTATCATGAAAAGATTTCGGCTTCAAAAAAGTTGAAAATTTTCACGACAGGATTTCGGCTTCAAAAAAGTCGAACATTTTCATGAAGTATTTCAGCTTCAAAAAAGTTGAAAATTTTCATGAAAAGATTTCGGCTTCAAAAAAGTTGCAAATTTTCATGAAAAGATTTCGGCTTCAAAAGAGTTGAAAATTTTAACGACAGGATTTCGACTTTAAAAAAGTCGAACATTTTCATGAAGTATTTCGGCTTTAAAAAAGTTGAAAATTTTCATGAAGTATTTCGAATTCAAAAAAGTTGAAAATTTTCATGAAAAGATTTCGGCTTCAAAAAAGTTGCAAATTTTCATGAAAAGATTTCGGCTTCAAAAAAGTTGAAAATTTTCATGAAAAGATTTCGGCTTCAAAAAAGTTGAAAATTTTCATGAAGTATTTCGAATTCAAAAAAGTTGAAAATTTTCATGAAAAGATTTCGGCTTCAAAAAAGTTGAAAATTTTCATGAAAAGATTTCGGCTTCAAAAAAGTTGAAAATTTTCATGAAAAGATTTCGGCTTCAAAAGAGTTGAAAATTTTCACGACAGGATTTCGACTTTAAAAAAGTCGAACATTTTCACGACAGGATTTCGGCGTTAAAAAAGTCGAACATTTTAATGAAGTATTTTAGCTTCAAAAAAGTTGAAAATTTTCATGAAAAGATTTCGGCTTCAAAAAAGTTGAAAATTTTCATGAAAAGATTTCGGCTTCAAAAAAGTTGAAAATTTTCATGAAAAGATTTCGGCTTTAAAAAAGTTGAAAATTTTCACGACAGGATTTCGGCTTTAAAAAAGTCGAACATTTTCATGAAGTATTTGGGCTTCAAAAAAGTTGAAAATTTTCACGAAAGGATTTCGGCTTTAAAAAAGTCGAACATTTTCATGAAGTATTTCGGCTTCAAAAAGGTTGAAAATTTTCACGACAGGATTTCGGCTTTAAAAAAGTCGAACATTTTCATGAAGTATTTCGGCTTCAAAAAAGTTGAACATTTTCATGAAGTATTTGGGCTTCAAAAAAGTTGAAAATTTTCACGACAGGATTTCGGCTTTAAAAAAGTCGAACATTTTCATGAAGTATTTCAGCTTCAAAAAAGTTGAAAATTTTCATGAAAAGATTTCGGCTTCAAAAAAGTTGAAAATTTTCATGAAAAGAATTCGGCTTCAAAAAAGTTGAAAATTTTCACGACAGGATTTCGGCTTTAAAAAAGTCGAACATTTTCATGAAGTATTTCGGCTTCAAAAAATTTCAAAAATTTTCATGAAGTATTTCGGATTCAAAAAAGTCGAACATTTTCACGACAGGATTTCGGCGTTAAAAAAGTCGAACATTTTCATGAAGTATTTTAGCTTTAAAAAAGTTGAAAATTTTCATGAAAAGATTTCGGCTTCAAAAAAGTTGAAAATTTTCATGAAAAGATTTCGGCTTCAAAAAAGTTGAAAATTTTCATGAAAAGATTTCGGCTTCAAAAAAGTTGAAAATTTTCATGAAAAGATTTCGGCTTCAAAAAAGTTGAAAATTTTCATGAAAAGATTTCGGCTTTAAAAAAGTTGAAAATTTTCACGACAGGATTTCGGCTTTAAAAAAGTCGAACATTTTCATGAAGTATTTGGGCTTCAAAAAAGTTGAAAATTTTCACGAAAGGATTTCGGCTTTAAAAAAGTTGAACATTTTCATGAAGTATTTCGGCTTCAAAAAGGTTGAAAATTTTCACGACAGGATTTCGGCTTTAAAAAAGTCGAACATTTTCATGAAGTATTTCGGCTTCAAAAAAGTTGAACATTTTCATGAAGTATTTGGGCTTCAAAAAAGTTGAAAATTTTCACGACAGGATTTCGGCGTTAAAAAAGTCGAACATTTTCATGAAGTATTTTAGCTTTAAAAAAGTTGAAAATTTTCATGAAAAGATTTCGGCTTCAAAAAAGTTGAAAATTTTCATGAAAAGATTTCGGCTTCAAAAAAGTTGAAAATTTTCATGAAAAGATTTCGGCTTCAAAAAAGTTGAAAATTTTCACGACAGGATTTCGGCTTTAAAAATGTCGAACATTTTCATGAAGTATTTCAGCTTCAAAAAAGTTGAAAATTTTCATGAAAAGATTTCGGTTTCAAAAAAGTTGAAAATTTTCACGACAGGATTTCGGCTTTAAAAAAGTCGAACATTTTCATGAAGTATTTCGGCTTCAAAAAAGTCGAACATTTTCACGACAGGATTTCGGCGTTAAAAAAGTCGAACATTTTCATGAAGTATTTAAGCTTCAAAAAAGTTGAAATTTTTCATGAAAAGATTTCGGCTTCAAAAAAGTTGAAAATTTTCATGAAAAGATTTCGGCTTCAAAAAAGTTGAAAATTTTCATGAAAAGATTTCGGCTTTAAAGAAGTTGAAAATTTTCACGACAGGATTTCGGCTTTAAAAAAGTCGAACATTTTCATGAAGTATTTCGGATTCAAAAAAGTTGAAAATTTTCATGAAAAGATTTTGGCTTCAAAAAAGTTGAAAATTATCATGAAAAGATTTCGGCTTCAAAAAAGTTGAAAATTTTCACGACAGGATTTCGGCTTCAAAAAAGTCGAACATTTTCATGAAGTATTTCAGCTTCAAAAAAGTTGAAAATTTTCATGAAAAGATTTCGGCTTCAAAAAAGTTGAAAATTTTCATGAAAAGATTTCGGCTTCAAAAGAGTTGAAAATTTTCACGACAGGATTTCGACTTTAAAAAAGTCGAACATTTTCATGAAGTATTTCGGCTTCAAAAAAGTTGAAAATTTTCATGAAGTATTTCGAATTCAAAAAAGTTGAAAATTTTCATGAAAAGATTTCGGCTTCAAAAAAGTTGCAAATTTTCATGAAAAGGTTTCGGCTTTAAAAAAGTCGAACATTTTCATGAAGTATTTCGGCTTCAAAAAATTTCAAAAATTTTCATGAAGTATTTCGGATTCAAAAAAGTCGAACATTTTCACGACAGGATTTCGGCGTTAAAAAAGTCGAACATTTTCATGAAGTATTTTAGCTTCAAAAAAGTTGAAAATTTTCATGAAAAGATTTCGGCTTCAAAAAAGTTGAAAATTTTCATGAAAAGATTTCGGCTTCAAAAAAGTTGAAAATTTTCATGAAAAGATTTCGGCTTTAAAAAAGTTGAACATTTTCACGACAGGATTTCGGCTTTAAAAAAGTCGAACATTTTCATGAAGTATTTGGGCTTCAAAAAAGTTGAAAATTTTCACGAAAGGATTTCGGCTTTAAAAAAGTCGAACATTTTCATGAAGTATTTCGGCTTCAAAAAGGTTGAAAATTTTCACGACAGGATTTCGGCTTTAAAAGAGTCGAACATTTTCATGAAGTATTTGGGCTTCAAAAAAGTTGAAAATTTTCACGAAAGGATTTCGGCTATAAAAAAGTCGAACATTTTCATGAAGTATTTCGGCTTCAAAAAGGTTGAAAATTTTCACGACAGGATTTCGGCTTTAAAAAAGTTGAAAATTTTCACGAAAGGATTTCGGCTATAAAAAAGTCGAACATTTTCATGAAGTATTTCGGCTTCAAAAAGGTTGAAAATTTTCACGACAGGATTTCGGCTTCAAAAAAGTTGAAAATTTTCATGAAAAGATTTCGGCTTTAAAAAAGTCGAACATTTTCATGAAGTATTTCGGCTTCAAAAAATTTCAAAAATTTTCATGAAGTATTTCGGATTCAAAAAAGTCGAACATTTTCACGACAGGATTTCGGCGTTAAAAAAGTCGAACATTTTCATGAAGTATTTTAGCTTCAAAAAAGTTGAAAATTTTCATGAAAAGATTTCGGCTTCAAAAAAGTTGAAAATTTTCATGAAAAGATTTCGGCTTCAAAAAAGTTGAAAATTTTCATGAAAAGATTTCGGCTTTAAAAAAGTTGAAAATTTTCACGACAGGATTTCGGCTTTAAAAAAGTCGAACATTTTCATGAAGTATTTCGGATTCAAAAAAGTTGAAAATTTTCATGAAAAGATTTTGGCTTCAAAAAAGTTGAAAATTATCATGAAAAGATTTCGGCTTCATAAAAGTTGAAAATTTTCACGACAGGATTTCGGCTTCAAAAAAGTCATACATTTTCATGAAGTATTTCAGCTTCAAAAAAGTTGAAAATTTTCATGAAAAGATTTCGGCTTCAAAAAAGTTGAAAATTTTCACGACAGGATTTCGACTTTAAAAAAGTCTAACATTTTCATGAAGTATTTCGGCTTCAAAAAGGTTACAAATTTTCACGACAGGATTTCGGCTTTAAAAAAGTCGAACATTTTCATGAAGTATTTCAGCTTCAAAAAAGTTGAAAATTTTCATGAAAAGATTTTGGCTTCAAAAAAGTTGAAAATTTTCATGAAAAGATTTCGGCTTCAAAAAAGTTGAAAATTTTCACGACAGGATTTCGGCTTTAAAAATGTCGAACATTTTCATGAAGTATTTCAGCTTCAAAAAAGTTGAAAATTTTCATGAAAAGATTTCGGCTTCAAAAAAGTTGAAAATTTTCACGACAGGATTTCGGCTTTAAAAAAGTCGAACATTTTCATGAAGTATTTCGGATTCAAAAAAGTCGAACATTTTCACGACAGGATTTCGGCGTTAAAAAAGTCGAACATTTTCATGAAGTATTTTAGCTTTAAAAAAGTTGAAAATTTTCATGAAAAGATTTCGGCTTCAAAAAAGTTGAAAATTTTCATGAAAAGATTTCGGCTTCAAAAAAGTTGAAAATTTTCATGAAAAGATTTCGGCTTCAAAAAAGTTGAAAATTTTCATGAAAAGATTTCGGCTTCAAAAAAGTTGAAAATTTTCATGAAAAGATTTCGGCTTTAAAAAAGTTGAAAATTTTCACGACAGGATTTCGGCTTTAAAAAAGTCGAACATTTTCATGAAGTATTTGGGCTTCAAAAAAGTTGAAAATTTTCACGAAAGGATTTCGGCTTTAAAAAAGTTGAACATTTTCATGAAGTATTTCGGCTTCAAAAAGGTTGAAAATTTTCACGACAGGATTTCGGCTTTAAAAAAGTCGAACATTTTCATGAAGTATTTCGGCTTCAAAAAAGTTGAACATTTTCATGAAGTATTTGGGCTTCAAAAAAGTTGAAAATTTTCACGACAGGATTTCGGCGTTAAAAAAGTCGAACATTTTCATGAAGTATTTTAGCTTTAAAAAAGTTGAAAATTTTCATGAAAAGATTTCGGCTTCAAAAAAGTTGAAAATTTTCATGAAAAGATTTCGGCTTCAAAAAAGTTGAAAATTTTCATGAAAAGATTTCGGCTTCAAAAAAGTTGAAAATTTTCACGACAGGATTTCGGCTTTAAAAATGTCGAACATTTTCATGAAGTATTTCAGCTTCAAAAAAGTTGAAAATTTTCATGAAAAGATTTCGGTTTCAAAAAAGTTGAAAATTTTCACGACAGGATTTCGGCTTTAAAAAAGTCGAACATTTTCATGAAGTATTTCGGCTTCAAAAAAGTCGAACATTTTCACGACAGGATTTCGGCGTTAAAAAAGTCGAACATTTTCATGAAGTATTTAAGCTTCAAAAAAGTTGAAATTTTTCATGAAAAGATTTCGGCTTCAAAAAAGTTGAAAATTTTCATGAAAAGATTTCGGCTTCAAAAAAGTTGAAAATTTTCATGAAAAGATTTCGGCTTTAAAGAAGTTGAAAATTTTCACGACAGGATTTCGGCTTTAAAAAAGTCGAACATTTTCATGAAGTATTTCGGATTCAAAAAAGTTGAAAATTTTCATGAAAAGATTTTGGCTTCAAAAAAGTTGAAAATTATCATGAAAAGATTTCGGCTTCAAAAAAGTTGAAAATTTTCACGACAGGATTTTGGCTTCAAAAAAGTCGAACATTTTCATGAAGTATTTCAGCTTCAAAAAAGTTGAAAATTTTCATGAAAAGATTTCGGCTTCAAAAAAGTTGAAAATTTTCATGAAAAGATTTCGGCTTCAAAAGAGTTGAAAATTTTCACGACAGGATTTCGACTTTAAAAAAGTCGAACATTTTCATGAAGTATTTCGGCTTCAAAAAAGTTGAAAATTTTCATGAAGTATTTCGAATTCAAAAAAGTTGAAAATTTTCATGAAAAGATTTCGGCTTCAAAAAAGTTGCAAATTTTCATGAAAAGGTTTCGGCTTTAAAAAAGTCGAACATTTTCATGAAGTATTTCGGCTTCAAAAAATTTCAAAAATTTTCATGAAGTATTTCGGATTCAAAAAAGTCGAACATTTTCACGACAGGATTTCGGCGTTAAAAAAGTCGAACATTTTCATGAAGTATTTTAGCTTCAAAAAAGTTGAAAATTTTCATGAAAAGATTTCGGCTTCAAAAAAGTTGAAAATTTTC
Source organism: Labrus mixtus (assembly GCF_963584025.1). Lineage (NCBI taxonomy): Eukaryota > Metazoa > Chordata > Actinopteri > Labriformes > Labridae > Labrus > Labrus mixtus. The sequence continues at coordinate 1,306,671 of NW_026870242.1, forward strand.
ATGAAAAGATTTCGGCTTCAAAAAAGTTGAAAATTTTCATGAAAAGATTTCGGCTTTAAAAAAGTTGAACATTTTCACGACAGGATTTCGGCTTGAAAAAAGTCGAACATTTTCATGAAGTATTTGGGCTTCAAAAAAGTTGAAAATTTTCACGAAAGGATTTCGGCTTTAAAAAAGTCGAACATTTTCATGAAGTATTTCGGCTTCAAAAAGGTTGAAAATTTTCACGACAGGATTTCGGCTTTAAAAGAGTCGAACATTTTCATGAAGTATTTGGGCTTCAAAAAAGTTGAAAATTTTCACGAAAGGATTTCGGCTATAAAAAAGTCGAACATTTTCATGAAGTATTTCGGCTTCAAAAAGGTTGAAAATTTTCACGACAGGATTTCGGCTTTAAAAAAGTTGAAAATTTTCACGAAAGGATTTCGGCTATAAAAAAGTCGAACATTTTCATGAAGTATTTCGGCTTCAAAAAGGTTGAAAATTTTCACGACAGGATTTCGGCTTCAAAAAAGTTGAAAATTTTCATGAAAAGATTTCGGCTTTAAAAAAGTCGAACATTTTCATGAAGTATTTCGGCTTCAAAAAATTTCAAAAATTTTCATGAAGTATTTCGGATTCAAAAAAGTCGAACATTTTCACGACAGGATTTCGGCGTTAAAAAAGTCGAACATTTTCATGAAGTATTTTAGCTTCAAAAAAGTTGAAAATTTTCATGAAAAGATTTCGGCTTCAAAAAAGTTGAAAATTTTCATGAAAAGATTTCGGCTTCAAAAAAGTTGAAAATTTTCATGAAAAGATTTCGGCTTTAAAAAAGTTGAAAATTTTCACGACAGGATTTCGGCTTTAAAAAAGTCGAACATTTTCATGAAGTATTTCGGATTCAAAAAAGTTGAAAATTTTCATGAAAAGATTTTGGCTTCAAAAAAGTTGAAAATTATCATGAAAAGATTTCGGCTTCATAAAAGTTGAAAATTTTCACGACAGGATTTCGGCTTCAAAAAAGTCATACATTTTCATGAAGTATTTCAGCTTCAAAAAAGTTGAAAATTTTCATGAAAAGATTTCGGCTTCAAAAAAGTTGAAAATTTTCACGACAGGATTTCGACTTTAAAAAAGTCTAACATTTTCATGAAGTATTTCGGCTTCAAAAAGGTTACAAATTTTCACGACAGGATTTCGGCTTTAAAAAAGTCGAACATTTTCATGAAGTATTTCAGCTTCAAAAAAGTTGAAAATTTTCATGAAAAGATTTTGGCTTCAAAAAAGTTGAAAATTTTCATGAAAAGATTTCGGCTTCAAAAAAGTTGAAAATTTTCACGACAGGATTTCGGCTTTAAAAATGTCGAACATTTTCATGAAGTATTTCAGCTTCAAAAAAGTTGAAAATTTTCATGAAAAGATTTCGGCTTCAAAAAAGTTGAAAATTTTCACGACAGGATTTCGGCTTTAAAAAAGTCGAACATTTTCATGAAGTATTTCGGCTTTCAAAAAATTTCAAAACTTTTCATGAAGTATTTCGGATTCAAAAAAGTCGAACATTTTCACGACAGGATTTCGGCGTTAAAAAAGTCGAACATTTTCATGAAGTATTTAAACTTCAAAAAAGTTGAAATTTTTCATGAAAAGATTTCGGCTTCAAAAAAGTTGAAAATTTTCATGAAAAGATTTCGGCTTCAAAAAAGTTGAAAATTTTCACGACAGGATTTCGGCTTTAAAAAAGTCGAACATTTTCATGAAGTATTTGGGCTTCAAAAAAGTTGAAAATTTTCACGAAAGGATTTCGGCTATAAAAAAGTCGAACATTTTCATGAAGTATTTCGGCTTCAAAAAGGTTGAAAATTTTCACGACAGGATTTCGGCTTTAAAAAAGTTGAAAATTTTCATGAAAAGATTTTGGCTTCAAAAAAGTTGAAAATTTTCATGAAAAGATTTCGGCTTTAAAAAAGTCGAACATTTTCATGAAGTATTTCGGCTTCAAAAAATTTCAAAAATTTTCATGAAGTATTTCGGATTCAAAAAAGTCGAACATTTTCACGACAGGATTTCGGCGTTAAAAAAGTCGAACATTTTCATGAAGTATTTTAGCTTCAAAAAAGTTGAAAATTTTCATGAAAAGATTTCGGCTTCAAAAAAGTTGAAAATTTTCATGAAAAGATTTCGGCTTCAAAAAAGTTGAAAATTTTCATGAAAAGATTTCGGCTTTAAAAAAGTTGAAAATTTTCACGACAGGATTTCGGCTTTAAAAAAGTCGAACATTTTCATGAAGTATTTCGGATTCAAAAAAGTTGAAAATTTTCATGAAAAGATTTTGGCTTCAAAAAAGTTGAAAATTATCATGAAAAGATTTCGGCTTCATAAAAGTTGAAAATTTTCACGACAGGATTTCGGCTTCAAAAAAGTCAAACATTTTCATGAAGTATTTCAGCTTCAAAAAAGTTGAAAATTTTCATGAAAAGATTTCGGCTTCAAAAAAGTTGAAAATTTTCACGACAGGATTTCGACTTTAAAAAAGTCTAACATTTTCATGAAGTATTTCGGCTTCAAAAAGGTTACAAATTTTCACGACAGGATTTCGGCTTTAAAAAAGTCGAACATTTTCATGAAGTATTTCAGCTTCAAAAAAGTTGAAAATTTTCATGAAAAGATTTTGGCTTCAAAAAAGTTGAAAATTTTCATGAAAAGATTTCGGCTTCAAAAAAGTTGAAAATTTTCACGACAGGATTTCGGCTTTAAAAATGTCGAACATTTTCATGAAGTATTTCAGCTTCAAAAAAGTTGAAAATTTTCATGAAAAGATTTCGGCTTCAAAAAAGTTGAAAATTTTCACGACAGGATTTCGGCTTTAAAAAAGTCGAACATTTTCATGAAGTATTTCGGCTTCAAAAAATTTCAAAAATTTTCATGAAGTATTTCGGATTCAAAAAAGTCGAACATTTTCACGACAGGATTTCGGCGTTAAAAAAGTCGAACATTTTCATGAAGTATTTAAACTTCAAAAAAGTTGAAATTTTTCATGAAAAGATTTCGGCTTCAAAAAAGTTGAAAATTTTCATGAAAAGATTTCGGCTTCAAAAAAGTTGAAAATTTTCACGACAGGATTTCGGCTTTAAAAAAGTCGAACATTTTCATGAAGTATTTCGGATTCAAAAAAGTTGAAAATTTTCATGAAAAGATTTTGGCTTCAAAAAAGTTGAAAATTATCATGAAAAGATTTCAGCTTCAAAAAAGTTGAAAATTTTCACGACAGGATTTCGGCTTCAAAAAAGTCGAACATTTTCATGAAGTATTTCAGCTTCAAAAAAGTTGAAAATTTTCATGAAAAGATTTCGGCTTCAAAAAAGTTGAAAATTTTCATGAAAAGATTTCGGCTTCAAAAGAGTTGAAAATTTTAACGACAGGATTTCGACTTTAAAAAAGTCGAACATTTTCATGAAGTATTTCGGCTTTAAAAAAGTTGAAAATTTTCATGAAGTATTTCGAATTCAAAAAAGTTGAAAATTTTCATGAAAAGATTTCGGCTTCAAAAAAGTTGCAAATTTTCATGAAAAGATTTCGGCTTCAAAAAAGTTGAAAATTTTCATGAAAAGATTTCGGCTTCAAAAAAGTTGAAAATTTTCACGACAGGATTTCGGCTTTAAAAATGTCGAACATTTTCATGAAGTATTTCAGCTTCAAAAAAGTTGAAAATTTTCATGAAAAGATTTCGGCTTCAAAAAAGTTGAAAATTTTCATGAAAAGATTTCGGCTTCAAAAAAGTTGAAAATTTTCACGACAGGATTTCGGCTTTAAAAATGTCAAACATTTTCATGAAGTATTTCAGCTTCAAAAAAGTTGAAAATTTTCATGAAAAGATTTCGGCTTCAAAAAAGTTGAAAATTTTCACGACAGGATTTCGGCTTTAAAAAAGTCGAACATTTTCATGAAGTATTTCGGCTTCAAAAAATTTCAAAAATTTTCATGAAGTATTTCGGATTCAAAAAAGTCGAACATTTTCACGACAGGATTTCGGCGTTAAAAAAGTCGAACATTTTCATGAAGTATTTAAGCTTCAAAAAAGTTGAAAATTTTCATGAAAAGATTTCGGCTTCAAAAAAGTTGAAAATTTTCATGAAAAGATTTCGGCTTCAAAAAAGTTGAAAATTTTCATGAAAAGATTTCGGCCTTAAAAAAGTTGAAAATTTTCACGACAGGATTTCGGCTTTAAAAAAGTCGAACATTTTCATGAAGTATTTCGGATTCAAAAAAGTTGAAAATTTTCATGAAAAGATTTTGGCTTCAAAAAAGTTGAAAATTATCATGAAAAGATTTCGGATTCAAAAAAGTTGAAAATTTTCACGACAGTATTTCGGCTTCAAAAAAGTCGAACATTTTCATGAAGTATTTCAGCTTCAAAAAAGTTGAAAATTTTCATGAAAAGATTTCGGCTTCAAAAAAGTTGAAAATTTTCATGAAAAGATTTCGGCTTCAAAAGAGTTGAAAATTTTCACGACAGGATTTCGACTTTAAAAAAGTCGAACATTTTCATGAAGTATTTCGGCTTTAAAAAAGTTGAAAATTTTCATGAAGTATTTCGAATTCAAAAAAGTTGAAAATTTTCATGAAAAGATTTCGGCTTCAAAAAAGTTGCAAATTTTCATGAAAAGATTTCGGCTTCAAAAAAGTTGAAAATTTTCATGAAAAGATTTCGGCTTCAAAAAAGTTGAAAATTTTCACGACAGGATTTCGGCTTTAAAAATGTCGAACATTTTCATGAAGTATTTCAGCTTCAAAAAAGTTGAAAATTTTCATGAAAAGATTTCGGCTTCAAAAAAGTTGAAAATTTTCATGAAAAGATTTCGGTTTCAAAAAAGTTGAAAATTTTCACGACAGGATTTCGGCTTTAAAAAAGTCGAACATTTTCATGAAGTACTTCGGCTTCAAAAAATTTCAAAAATTTTCATGAAGTATTTCGGATTCAAAAAAGTCGAACATTTTCACGACAGGATTTCGGCTTTAAAAAAGTAGAACATTTTCATGAAGTATTTGGGCTTCAAAAAAGTTGAAAATTTTCACGAAAGGATTTCGGCTTTAAAAAAGTCGAACATTTTCATGAAGTATTTCGGCTTCAAAAAGGTTGAAAATTTTCACGACAGGATTTCGGCTTTAAAAAAGTCGAACATTTTCATGAAGTATTTCGGCTTCAAAAAAGTTGAACATTTTCATGAAGTATTTGGGCTTCAAAAAAGTTGAAAAAATTCACGACAGGATTTCGGCTTTAAAAAAGTCGAACATTTTCATGAAGTATTTCAGCTTCAAAAAAGTTGAAAATTTTCATGAAAAGATTTCGGCTTCAAAAAAGTTGAAAATTTTCATGAAAAGAATTCGGCTTCAAAAAAGTTGAAAATTTTCACGACAGGATTTCGGCTTTAAAAAAGTCGAACATTTTCATGAAGTATTTCGGCTTCAAAAAATTTCAAAAATTTTCATGAAGTATTTCGGATTCAAAAAAGTCGAACATTTTCACGACAGGATTTCGGCGTTAAAAAAGTCGAACATTTTCATGAAGTATTTTAGCTTCAAAAAAGTTGAAAATTTTCATGAAAAGATTTCGGCTTCAAAAAAGTTGAAAATTTTCATGAAAAGATTTCGGCTTCAAAAAAGTTGAAAATTTTCATGAAAAGATTTCGGCTTTAAAAAAGTTGAAAATTTTCACGACAGGATTTCGGCTTTAAAAAAGTCGAACATTTTCATGAAGTATTTGGGCTTCAAAAAAGTTGAAAATTTTCACGAAAGGATTTCGGCTTTAAAAAAGTCGAACATTTTCATGAAGTATTTCGGCTTCAAAAAGGTTGAAAATTTTCACGACAGGATTTCGGCTTTAAAAAAGTCGAACATTTTCATGAAGTATTTCGGCTTCAAAAAAGTTGAACATTTTCATGAAGTATTTGGGCTTCAAAAAAGTTGAAAATTTTCACGACAGGATTTCGGCTTTAAAAAAGTCGAACATTTTCATGAAGTATTTCAGCTTCAAAAAAGTTGAAAATTTTCATGAAAAGATTTCGGCTTGAAAAAAGTTGAAAATTTTCATGAAAAGATTTCGGCTTCAAAAAAGTTGAAAATTTTCACGACAGGATTTCGGCTTTAAAAAAGTCGAACATTTTCATGAAGTATTTCAGCTTCAAAAAAGTTGAAAATTTTCATGAAAAGATTTTGGCTTCAAAAAAGTTGAAAATTTTCATGAAAAGATTTCGGTTTCAAAAAAGTTGAAAATTTTCATGAAAAGATTTCGGCTTCAAAAAAGTTGAAAATTTTCACGACAGGATTTCGGCTTTAAAAAAGTCGAACATTTTCATGAAGTATTTCGGCTTCAAAAAATTTCAAAAATTTTCATGAAGTATTTCGGTTTCAAAAAAGTCGAACATTTTCACGACAGGATTTCGGCGTTAAAAAAGTCGAACATTTTCATGAAGTATTTTAGCTTCAAAAAAGTTGAAAATTTTCATGAAAAGATTTCGGCTTCAAAAAAGTTGAAAATTTTCATGAAAAGATTTCGGCTTCAAAAAAGTTGAAAATTTTCATGAAAAGATTTCGGCTTTAAAAAAGTTGAAAATTTTCACGACAGGATTTCGGCTTTAAAAAAGTCGAACATTTTCATGAAGTATTTGGGCTTCAAAAAAGTTGAAAATTTTCACGAAAGGATTTCGGCTTTAAAAAAGTCGAACATTTTCATGAAGTATTTCGGCTTCAAAAAGGTTGAAAATTTTCACGACAGGATTTCGGCTTTAAAAAAGTCGAACATTTTCATGAAGTATTTCGGCTTCAAAAAAGTTGAACATTTTCATGAAGTATTTGGGCTTCAAAAAAGTTGAAAATTTTCACGACAGGATTTCGGCTTTAAAAAAGTCGAACATTTTCATGAAGTATTTCAGCTTCAAAAAAGTTGAAAATTTTCATGAAAAGATTTCGGCTTCAAAAAAGTTGAAAATTTTCATGAAAAGATTTCGGCTTCAAAAAAGTTGAAAATTTTCACGACAGGATTTCGGCTTTAAAAAAGTCGAACATTTTCATGAAGTATTTCAGCTTCAAAAAAGTTGAAAATTTTCATGAAAAGATTTTGGCTTCAAAAAAGTTGAAAATTTTCATGAAAAGATTTCGGTTTCAAAAAAGTTGAAAATTTTCATGAAAAGATTTCGGCTTCAAAAAAGTTGAAAATTTTCACGACAGGATTTCGGCTTTAAAAAAGTCGAACATTTTCATGAAGTATTTCGGCTTCAAAAAATTTCAAAAATTTTCATGAAGTATTTCGGTTTCAAAAAAGTCGAACATTTTCACGACAGGATTTCGGCTTTAAAAAAGTCGAACATTTTCATGAAGTATTTCAGCTTCAAAAAAGTTGAAAATTTTCATGAAAAGATTTTGGCTTCAAAAAAGTTGAAAATTTTCATGAAAAGATTTCGGCTTCAAAAAAGTTGAAAATTTTCACGACAGGATTTCGGCTTTAAAAAAGTCTAACATTTTCATGAAGTATTTCGGCTTCAAAAAGGTTACAAATTTTCACGACAGGATTTCGGCTTTAAAAAAGTCGAACATGTTCATGAAGTATTTCAGCTTCAAAAAAGTTGAAAATTTTCATGAAAAGATTTTGGCTTCAAAAAAGTTGAAAATTTTCATGAAAAGATTTCGGCTTCAAAAAAGTTGAAAATTTTCACGACAGGATTTCGGCTTTAAAAAAGTCGAACATTTTCATGAAGTATTTCGGATTCAAAAAAGTTGAAAATTTTCACGACAGGATTTCGGCGTTAAAAAAGTTGAAAATTTTCATGAAGTATTTCAGATTCAAAAAAGTTGAAAATTTTCATGAAAAGATTTCGGCTTCAAAAAAGTTGAAAATTTTCATGAAAAGATTTCGGCTTCAAAAAAGTTGAAAATTTTCATGAAAAGATTTCGGCTTCAAAAAAGTTGAAAATTTTCACGACAGAATTTCGGCTTTAAAAAAGTCGAACATTTTCATGAAGTATTTCGGCTTCAAAAAATTTCAAAAATTTTCATGAAGTATTTCGGATTCAAAAAAGTCGAACATTTTCACGACAGGATTTCGGCGTTAAAAAAGTCGAACATTTTCATGAAGTATTTTAGCTTCAAAAAAGTTGCAAATTTTCATGAAAAGATTTCGGCTTCAAAAAAGTTGCAAATTTTCATGAAAAGATTTCGGCTTCAAAAAAGTTGAAAATTTTCATGAAAAGATTTCGGCTTCAAAAAAGTTGAAAATTTTCACGACAGGATTTCGGCTTTAAAAATGTCGAACATTTTCATGAAGTATTTCAGCTTCAAAAAAGTTGAAAATTTTCATGAAAAGATTTCGGCTTCAAAAAAGTTGAAAATTTTCATGAAAAGATTTCGGCTTCAAAAAAGTTGAAAATTTTCACGACAGGATTTCGGCTTTAAAAATGTCGAACATTTTCATGAAGTATTTCAGCTTCAAAAAAGTTGAAAATTTTCATGAAAAGATTTCGACTTCAAAAAAGTTGAAAATTTTCACGACAGGATTTCGGCTTTAAAAAAGTCGAACATTTTCATGAAGTATTTCGGCTTCAAAAAAGTTGAAAATTTTCATGAAAAGATTTCGACTTCAAAAAAGTTGAAAATTTTCACGACAGGATTTCGGATTCAAAAAAGTCGAACATTTTCACGACAGGATTTCGGCGTTAAAAAAGTCGAACATTTTCATGAAGTATTTAAGCTTCAAAAAAGTTGAAAATTTTCATGAAAAGATTTCGGCTTCAAAAAAGTTGAAAATTTTCATGAAAAGATTTCGGCTTCAAAAAAGTTGAAAATTTTCATGAAAAGATTTCGGCCTTAAAAAAGTTGAAAATTTTCACGACAGGATTTCGGCTTTAAAAAAGTCGAACATTTTCATGAAGTATTTCGGATTCAAAAAAGTTGAAAATTTTCATGAAAAGATTTTGGCTTCAAAAAAGTTGAAAATTATCATGAAAAGATTTCGGCTTCAAAAAAGTTGAAAATTTTCACGACAGTATTTCGGCTTCAAAAAAGTCGAACATTTTCATGAAGTATTTCAGCTTCAAAAAAGTTGAAAATTTTCATGAAAAGATTTCGGCTTCAAAAAAGTTGAAAATTTTCATGAAAAGATTTCGGCTTCAAAAGAGTTGAAAATTTTCACGACAGGATTTCGACTTTAAAAAAGTCGAACATTTTCATGAAGTATTTCGGCTTTAAAAAAGTTGAAAATTTTCATGAAGTATTTCGAATTCAAAAAAGTCGAACATTTTCATGAAGTATTTCGGATTCAAAAAAGTTGAAAATTTTCATGAAAAGATTTTGGCTTCAAAAAAGTTGAAAATTATCATGAAAAGATTTCGGCTTCAAAAAAGTTGAAAATTTTCACGACAGGATTTCGGCTTCAAAAAAGTCGAACATTTTCATGAAGTATTTCAGCTTCAAAAAAGTTGAAAATATTCATGAAAAGATTTCGGCTTCAAAAAAGTTGAAAATTTTCATGAAAAGATTTCGGCTTCAAAAGAGTTGAAAATTTTCACGACAGGATTTCGACTTTAAAAAAGTCGAACATTTTCATGAAGTATTTCGGCTTTAAAAAAGTTGAAAATTTTCATGAAGTATTTCGAATTCAAAAAAGTTGAAAATTTTCATGAAAAGATTTCGGCTTCAAAAAAGTTGCAAATTTTCATGAAAAGATTTCGGCTTCAAAAAAGTTGAAAATTTTCATGAAAAGATTTCGGCTTCAAAAAAGTTGAAAATTTTCACGACAGGATTTCGGCTTTAAAAATGTCGAACATTTTCATGAAGTATTTCAGCTTCAAAAAAGTTGAAAATTTTCATGAAAAGATTTCGGCTTCAAAAAAGTTGAAAATTTTCATGAAAAGATTTCGGCTTCAAAAAAGTTGAAAATTTTCATGAAAAGATTTCGGCTTTAAAAAAGTTGAAAATTTTCACGACAGGATTTCGGCTTTAAAAAAGTCGAACATTTTCATGAAGTATTTGGGCTTCAAAAAAGTTGAAAATTTTCACGAAAGGATTTCGGCTTTAAAAAAGTCGAACATTTTCATGAAGTATTTCGGCTTCAAAAAGGTTGAAAATTTTCACGACAGGATTTCGGCTTTAAAAAAGTCGAACATTTTCATGAAGTATTTCGGCTTCAAAAAAGTTGAACATTTTCATGAAGTATTTGGGCTTCAAAAAAGTTGAAAATTTTCACGACAGGATTTCGGCGTTAAAAAAGTCGAACATTTTCATGAAGTATTTAAGCTTCAAAAAAGTTGAAAATTTTCATGAAAAGATTTCGGCTTCAAAAAAGTTGAAAATTTTCATGAAAAGATTTCGGCTTCAAAAAAGTTGAAAATTTTCATGAAAAGATTTCGGCCTTAAAAAAGTTGAAAATTTTCACGACAGGATTTCGGCTTTAAAAAAGTCGAACATTTTCATGAAGTATTTCGGATTCAAAAAAGTTGAAAATTTTCATGAAAAGATTTTGGCTTCAAAAAAGTTGAAAATTATCATGAAAAGATTTCGGCTTCAAAAAAGTTGAAAATTTTCACGACAGTATTTCGGCTTCAAAAAAGTCGAACATTTTCATGAAGTATTTCAGCTTCAAAAAAGTTGAAAATTTTCATGAAAAGATTTCGGCTTCAAAAAAGTTGAAAATTTTCATGAAAAGATTTCGGCTTCAAAAGAGTTGAAAATTTTCACGACAGGATTTCGACTTTAAAAAAGTCGAACATTTTCATGAAGTATTTCGGCTTTAAAAAAGTTGAAAATTTTCATGAAGTATTTCGAATTCAAAAAAGTCGAACATTTTCATGAAGTATTTCGGATTCAAAAAAGTTGAAAATTTTCATGAAAAGATTTTGGCTTCAAAAAAGTTGAAAATTATCATGAAAAGATTTCGGCTTCAAAAAAGTTGAAAATTTTCACGACAGGATTTCGGCTTCAAAAAAGTCGAACATTTTCATGAAGTATTTCAGCTTCAAAAAAGTTGAAAATATTCATGAAAAGATTTCGGCTTCAAAAAAGTTGAAAATTTTCATGAAAAGATTTCGGCTTCAAAAGAGTTGAAAATTTTCACGACAGGATTTCGACTTTAAAAAAGTCGAACATTTTCATGAAGTATTTCGGCTTTAAAAAAGTTGAAAATTTTCATGAAGTATTTCGAATTCAAAAAAGTTGAAAATTTTCATGAAAAGATTTCGGCTTCAAAAAAGTTGCAAATTTTCATGAAAAGATTTCGGCTTCAAAAAAGTTGAAAATTTTCATGAAGTATTTCGAATTCAAAAAAGTCGAACATTTTCATGAAGTATTTCGGATTCAAAAAAGTTGAAAATTTTCATGAAAAGATTTTGGCTTCAAAAAAGTTGAAAATTTTCATGAAAAGATTTCGGCTTCAAAAAAGTTGCAAATTTTCATGAAGTATTTCGGCTTTAAAAAAGTTGAAAATTTTCATGAAGTATTTTGAATTCAAAAAAGTCGAACATTTTCATGAAGTATTTCGGATTCAAAAAAGTTGAAAATTTTCATGAAAAGATTTTGGCTTCAAAAAAGTTGAAAATTATCATGAAAAGATTTCGGCTTCAAAAAAGTTGAAAATTTTCACGACAGGATTTCGGCTTCAAAAAAGTCGAACATTTTCATGAAGTATTTCAGCTTCAAAAAAGTTGAAAATATTCATGAAAAGATTTCGGCTTCAAAAAAGTTGAAAATTTTCATGAAAAGATTTCGGCTTCAAAAGAGTTGAAAATTTTCACGACAGGATTTCGACTTTAAAAAAGTCGAACATTTTCATGAAGTATTTCGGCTTCAAAAAAGTTGAAAATTTTCATGAAAAGATTTCGGCTTCAAAAAAGTTGAAAATTTTCACGACAGGATTTCGGCTTTAAAAATGTCGAACATTTTCATGAAGTATTTCAGCTTCAAAAAAGTTGAAAATTTTCATGAAAAGATTTCGGCTTCAAAAAAGTTGAAAATTTTCATGAAAAGATTTCGGCTTCAAAAAAGTTGAAAATTTTCATGAAAAGATTTCGGCTTTAAAAAAGTTGAAAATTTTCACGACAGGATTTCGGCTTTAAAAAAGTCGAACATTTTCATGAAGTATTTGGGCTTCAAAAAAGTTGAAAATTTTCACGAAAGGATTTCGGCTTTAAAAAAGTCGAACATTTTCATGAAGTATTTCGGCTTCAAAAAGGTTGAAAATTTTCACGACAGGATTTCGGCTTTAAAAAAGTCGAACATTTTCATGAAGTATTTCGGCTTCAAAAAAGTTGAACATTTTCATGAAGTATTTGGGCTTCAAAAAAGTTGAAAATTTTCACGACAGGATTTCGGCGTTAAAAAAGTCGAACATTTTCATGAAGTATTTAAGCTTCAAAAAAGTTGAAAATTTTCATGAAAAGATTTCGGCTTCAAAAAAGTTGAAAATTTTCATGAAAAGATTTCGGCTTCAAAAAAGTTGAAAATTTTCATGAAAAGATTTCGGCCTTAAAAAAGTTGAAAATTTTCACGACAGGATTTCGGCTTTAAAAAAGTCGAACATTTTCATGAAGTATTTCGGATTCAAAAAAGTTGAAAATTTTCATGAAAAGATTTTGGCTTCAAAAAAGTTGAAAATTATCATGAAAAGATTTCGGCTTCAAAAAAGTTGAAAATTTTCACGACAGTATTTCGGCTTCAAAAAAGTCGAACATTTTCATGAAGTATTTCAGCTTCAAAAAAGTTGAAAATTTTCATGAAAAGATTTCGGCTTCAAAAAAGTTGAAAATTTTCATGAAAAGATTTCGGCTTCAAAAGAGTTGAAAATTTTCACGACAGGATTTCGACTTTAAAAAAGTCGAACATTTTCATGAAGTATTTCGGCTTTAAAAAAGTTGAAAATTTTCATGAAGTATTTCGAATTCAAAAAAGTCGAACATTTTCATGAAGTATTTCGGATTCAAAAAAGTTGAAAATTTTCATGAAAAGATTTTGGCTTCAAAAAAGTTGAAAATCATCATGAAAAGATTTCGGCTTCAAAAAAGTTGAAAATTTTCACGACAGGATTTCGGCTTCAAAAAAGTCGAACATTTTCATGAAGTATTTCAGCTTCAAAAAAGTTGAAAATATTCATGAAAAGATTTCGGCTTCAAAAAAGTTGAAAATTTTCATGAAAAGATTTCGGCTTCAAAAGAGTTGAAAATTTTCACGACAGGATTTCGACTTTAAAAAAGTCGAACATTTTCATGAAGTATTTCGGCTTTAAAAAAGTTGAAAATTTTCATGAAGTATTTCGAATTCAAAAAAGTTGAAAATTTTCATGAAAAGATTTCGGCTTCAAAAAAGTTGCAAATTTTCATGAAAAGATTTCGGCTTCAAAAAAGTTGAAAATTTTCATGAAAAGATTTCGGCTTCAAAAAAGTTGAAAATTTTCACGACAGGATTTCGGCTTTAAAAATGTCGAACATTTTCATGAAGTATTTCAGCTTCAAAAAAGTTGAAAATTTTCATGAAAAGATTTCGGCTTCAAAAAAGTTGAAAATTTTCATGAAAAGATTTCGGCTTCAAAAAAGTTGAAAATTTTCATGAAAAGATTTCGGCTTTAAAAAAGTTGAAAATTTTCACGACAGGATTTCGGCTTTAAAAAAGTCGAACATTTTCATGAAGTATTTGGGCTTCAAAAAAGTTGAAAATTTTCACGAAAGGATTTCGGCTTTAAAAAAGTCGAACATTTTCATGAAGTATTTCGGCTTCAAAAAGGTCGAAAATTTTCACGACAGGATTTCGGCTTTAAAAAAGTCGAACATTTTCATGAAGTATTTCGGCTTCAAAAAAGTTGAACATTTTCATGAAGTATTTGGGCTTCAAAAAAGTTGAAAATTTTCACGACAGGATTTCGGCGTTAAAAAAGTCGAACATTTTCATGAAGTATTTAAGCTTCAAAAAAGTTGAAAATTTTCATGAAAAGATTTCGGCTTCAAAAAAGTTGAAAATTTTCATGAAAAGATTTCGGCTTCAAAAAAGTTGAAAATTTTCATGAAAAGATTTCGGCCTTAAAAAAGTTGAAAATTTTCACGACAGGATTTCGGCTTTAAAAAAGTCGAACATTTTCATGAAGTATTTCGGATTCAAAAAAGTTGAAAATTTTCATGAAAAGATTTTGGCTTCAAAAAAGTTGAAAATTATCATGAAAAGATTTCGGCTTCAAAAAAGTTGAAAATTTTCACGACAGTATTTCGGCTTCAAAAAAGTCGAACATTTTCATGAAGTATTTCAGCTTCAAAAAAGTTGAAAATTTTCATGAAAAGATTTCGGCTTCAAAAAAGTTGAAAATTTTCATGAAAAGATTTCGGCTTCAAAAGAGTTGAAAATTTTCACGACAGGATTTCGACTTTAAAAAAGTCGAACATTTTCATGAAGTATTTCGGCTTTAAAAAAGTTGAAAATTTTCATGAAGTATTTCGAATTCAAAAAAGTCGAACATTTTCATGAAGTATTTCGGATTCAAAAAAGTTGAAAATTTTCATGAAAAGATTTTGGCTTCAAAAAAGTTGAAAATTATCATGAAAAGATTTCGGCTTCAAAAAAGTTGAAAATTTTCACGACAGGATTTCGGCTTCAAAAAAGTCGAACATTTTCATGAAGTATTTCAGCTTCAAAAAAGTTGAAAATATTCATGAAAAGATTTCGGCTTCAAAAAAGTTGAAAATTTTCATGAAAAGATTTCGGCTTCAAAAGAGTTGAAAATTTTCACGACAGGATTTCGACTTTAAAAAAGTCGAACATTTTCATGAAGTATTTCGGCTTTAAAAAAGTTGAAAATTTTCATGAAGTATTTCGAATTCAAAAAAGTTGAAAATTTTCATGAAAAGATTTCGGCTTCAAAAAAGTTGCAAATTTTCATGAAAAGATTTCGGCTTCAAAAAAGTTGAAAATTTTCATGAAAAGATTTCGGCTTCAAAAAAGTTGAAAATTTTCACGACAGGATTTCGGCTTTAAAAATGTCGAACATTTTCATGAAGTATTTCAGCTTCAAAAAAGTTGAAAATTTTCATGAAAAGATTTCGGCTTCAAAAAAGTTGAAAATTTTCATGAAAAGATTTCGGCTTCAAAAAAGTTGAAAATTTTCATGAAAAGATTTCGGCTTTAAAAAAGTTGAAAATTTTCACGACAGGATTTCGGCTTTAAAAAAGTCGAACATTTTCATGAAGTATTTGGGCTTCAAAAAAGTTGAAAATTTTCACGAAAGGATTTCGGCTTTAAAAAAGTCGAACATTTTCATGAAGTATTTCGGCTTCAAAAAGGTTGAAAATTTTCACGACAGGATTTCGGCTTTAAAAAAGTCGAACATTTTCATGAAGTATTTCGGCTTCAAAAAAGTTGAACATTTTCATGAAGTATTTGGGCTTCAAAAAAGTTGAAAATTTTCACGACAGGATTTCGGCTTTAAAAAAGTCGAACATTTTCATGAAGTATTTCAGCTTCAAAAAAGTTGAAAATTTTCATGAAAAGATTTCGGCTTCAAAAAAGTTGAAAATTTTCATGAAAAGAATTCGGCTTCAAAAAAGTTGAAAATTTTCACGACAGGATTTCGGCTTTAAAAAAGTCGAACATTTTCATGAAGTATTTCGGCTTCAAAAAATTTCAAAAATTTTCATGAAGTATTTCGGATTCAAAAAAGTCGAACATTTTCACGACAGGATTTCGGCGTTAAAAAAGTCGAACATTTTCATGAAGTATTTTAGCTTCAAAAAAGTTGAAAATTTTCATGAAAAGATTTCGGCTTCAAAAAAGTTGAAAATTTTCATGAAAAGATTTCGGCTTCAAAAAAGTTGAAAATTTTCATGAAAAGATTTCGGCTTTAAAAAAGTTGAAAATTTTCACGACAGGATTTCGGCTTTAAAAAAGTCGAACATTTTCATGAAGTATTTCGGATTCAAAAAAGTCGAACATTTTCACGACAGGATTTCGGCGTTAAAAAAGTCGAACATTTTCATGAAGTATTTTAGCTTCAAAAAAGTTGAAAATTTTCATGAAAAGATTTCGGCTTCAAAAAAGTTGAAAATTTTCATGAAAAGATTTCGGCTTCAAAAAAGTTGAAAATTTTCATGAAAAGATTTTGGCTTTAAAAAAGTTGAAAATTTTCACGACAGGATTTCGGCTTTAAAAAAGTCGAACATTTTCATGAAGTATTTGGGCTTCAAAAAAGTTGAAAATTTTCACGAAAGGATTTCGGCTTTAAAAAAGTCGAACATTTTCATGAAGTATTTCGGCTTCAAAAAGGTTGAAAATTTTCACGACAGGATTTCGGCTTTAAAAAAGTCGAACATTTTCATGAAGTATTTCGGCTTCAAAAAAGTTGAACATTTTCATGAAGTATTTGGGCTTCAAAAAAGTTGAAAATTTTCACGACAGGATTTCGGCTTTAAAAAAGTCGAACATTTTCATGAAGTATTTCAGCTTCAAAAAAGTTGAAAATTTTCATGAAAAGATTTCGGGTTCAAAAAAGTTGAAAATTTTCATGAAAAGATTTCGGCTTCAAAAAAGTTGAAAATTTTCACGACAGGATTTCGGCTTTAAAAAAGTCGAACATTTTCATGAAGTATTTCAGCTTCAAAAAAGTTGAAAATTTTCATGAAAAGATTTTGGCTTCAAAAAAGTTGAAAATTTTCATGAAAAGATTTCGGTTTCAAAAAAGTTGAAAATTTTCATGAAAAGATTTCGGCTTCAAAAAAGTTGAAAATTTTCACGACTGGATTTCGGCTTTAAAAAAGTCTAACATTTTCATGAAGTATTTCGGCTTCAAAAAGGTTACAAATTTTCACGACAGGATTTCGGCTTTAAAAAAGTCGAACATGTTCATGAAGTATTTCAGCTTCAAAAAAGTTGAAAATTTTCATGAAAAGATTTTGGCTTCAAAAAAGTTGAAAATTTTCACGACAGGATTTCGGCTTTAAAAAATTCCAACATTTTCATGAAGTAGTTCAGCTTCAAAAAAGTTGAAAATTTTCATGAAAAGATTTCGGCTTCAAAAAAGTTGAAAATTTTCATGAAAAGATTTCGGCTTCAAAAGAGTTGAAAATTTTCACGACAGGATTTCGACTTTAAAAAAGTCCAACATTTTCATGAAGTATTTCGGCTTTAAAAAAGTTGAAAATTTTCATGAAGTATTTCGGATTCAAAAAAGTTGAAAATTTTCACGACAGGATTTCGGCTTCAAAAAAGTTTTCCCAAGGGGGGGGTGTTTCGTCTTTTTTCAAATTTTTCGTAAGGGGGGTGTGTTTCGTCTTTTTTCAACTTTTTCGTAAGGGGGGGTGTTTCGTCTTTTTTCAACTTTTTCGTAAGGGGTGGGTGTTTCGTCTTTTTTCAACTTTTTCGTAAGGGGGAGTGGGTCAATTGAAAATATTCATGAAGAAATTCGGCTTCAAAAAAGTTGAAAATTTTCATGATGAAATTCGGCTTCAAAAAAGTTTTCGTAAGGGGGAGGTGTTTCATCTTTTTTCAACTTTTTCGTGAGGGGGGGTGTTTCGTCTTTTTTCAACTTTTTCGTAAGGGGGGGTGTTTCGTCTTTTTTCAACTTTTTCGTGAGGGGGGTGGGTCAATTGAAAGTATTCATGAAGAAATTCGGCTTCAAAAAAGTTGAAAATTTTCATGAAGTTATTGGGCTTAAAAAAAGTTGAAAATTTTCATGAAGTAATTCGGCTTCAAAAAAGTTTTCGCAAGGGGGGGTGTTTCGTCTTTTTTCAACTTTTTCGTAAGGGGGGGGTGTTTCGTCTTTTTTCAACTTTTTCGTAAGAGGGGGTGTTTCGTCTTTTTTCAACTTTTTAATTTGGGGGTTGGGTCAATTGAAAGTCTTCATGAAGAAATTCAGCTTCAAAAAAGTTGAAAATTTTCATGAAGTAATTCGGCTTCAAAAAAGTTTTCGCAAGGGGGGGGTGTTTCGTCTTTTTTCAACTTTTTCGTAAGGGGGGGGTGTTTCGTCTTTTTTCAACTTTTTCGTAAGGGGGGGGTGTTTCGTCTTTTTTCAACTTTTTCGTAAGAGGGGGGTGTTTCGTCTTTTTTCAACTTTTTTGTGAGGGGGGTGGGTCAATTGAAAATATTCATGAAGAAATTCGGCTTCAAAAAAGTTGAAAATTTTCATGAAGTATTTAGGCTTCAAAAAAGTTGAAAATTTTCATGAAGAAATTCGGCTTCAAAAAAGTTTTCGTAAGGGGGAGGTGTTTCATCTTTTTTCAACTTTTTCGTAAAGGGGGGTGTTTCGTCTTTTTTCAACTTTTTCGTAAGGGGGGGGTGTTTCGTCTTTTTTCAACTTTTTCGTAAAGGGGGGTGTTTCGTCTTTTTTCAACTTTTTCGTAAAGGGGGGTGTTTCGTCTTTTTTCAACTTTTTCGTAAGGGGGGGGTGTTTCGTCTTTTTTCAACTTTTTCGTGAGGGGGGTGGGTCAATTGAAAGTATTCATGAAGAAATTCGGATTCAAAAAAGTTTAAAATTTTCATGAAGTATTTGGGCTTCAAAAAAGTTGAAAATTTTCATGAAGAAATTCGGATTCAAAAAAGTTTTCGCAAGGGGGGGGTGTTTCGTCTTTTTTCAACTTTTTCGTAAGAGGGGGGTGTTTCGTCTTTTTTCAACTTTTTCGTGAGGGGGTGGGTCAATTGAAAATATTCATGAAGAAATTCGGCTTCAAAAAAGTTGAAAATTTTCATGAAGTATTTGGGCTTCAAAAAAGTTGAAAATTTTCATGAAGAAATTCGGCTTCAAAAAAGTTTTCGCAAGGGGGGGTGTTTCGTCTTTTTTCAACTTTTTCGTAAGGGGGGGGTGTTTCGTCTTTTTTCAACTTTTTCGTGAGGGGGGTGGGTCAATTGAAAGTATTCATGAAGAAATTCGGCTTCAAAAAAGTTGAAAATTTTCATGAAGTATTTGGGCTTCAAAAAAGTTTAAAATTTTCATGAAGAAATTCGGCTTCAAAAAGGTTGAAAATATTCATGAAGAAATTCGGCTTCAAAAAAGTTTAAAATTTTCATGAAGTATTTAGGCTTCAAAAAAGTTGAAAATTTTCATGAAGAAATTCGGCTTCAAAAAAGTTTTCGTAAGGGGGAGGTGTTTCATCTTTTTTCAACTTTTTCGTGAGGGGGGGTGTTTCGTCTTTTTTCAACTTTTTCGTAAAGGGGGGTGTTTTGTCTTTTTTCAACTTTTTCGTGAGGGGGGTGGGTCAATTGAAAGTATTCATGAAGAAATTCGGCTTCAAAAAAGTTTAAAATTTTCATGAAGTATTTGGGCTTCAAAAAAGTTGAAAATTTTCATGAAGAAATTCGGATTCAAAAAAGTTTTCGCAAGGGGGGGGTGTTTCGTCTTTTTTCAACTTTTTCGTAAGGGGGGGGTGTTTCGTCTTTTTTCAACTTTTTCGTAAGGGGGGGGTGTTTCGTCTTTTTTCAACTTTTTCGTAAGAGGGGGGTGTTTCGTATTTTTTCAACTTTTTCGTGAGGGGGGTGGGTCAATTGAAAATATTCATGAAGAAATTCGGCTTCAAAAAAGTTGAAAATTTTCATGAAGTATTTGGGCTTCAAAAAAGTTGAAAATTTTCATGAAGAAATTCGGATTCAAAAAAGTTTTCGCAAGGGGGGGGTGTTTCGTCTTTTTTCAACTTTTTCGTTAGGGGGAGGTGTTTCATCTTTTTTCAACTTTTTCGTAAGGGGGGGGTGTTTCGTCTTTTTTCAACTTTTTCGTAAGAGGGGGGTGTTTCGTCTTTTTTCAACTTTTTCGTGAGGGGGGTGGGTCAATTGAAAATATTCATGAAGAAATTCGGCTTCAAAAAAGTTTAAAATTTTCATGAAGTATTTGGGCTTCAAAAAAGTTGAAAATTTTCATGAAGAAATTCGGATTCAAAAAAGTTTTCGCAAGGGGGGGGTGTTTCGTCTTTTTTCAACTTTTTCGTAAGGGGGGGGTGTTTCGTCTTTTTTCAACTTTTTCGTAAGAGGGGGTGTTTCGTCTTTTTTCAACTTTTTCGTGAGGGGGTTGGGTCAATTGAAAGTCTTCATGAAGAAATTCAGCTTCAAAAAAGTTGAAAATTTTCATGAAGTAATTCGGCTTCAAAAAAGTTTTCGCAAGGGGGGGGTGTTTCGTCTTTTTTCAACTTTTTCGTAAGGGGGGGTGTTTCGTCTTTTTTCAACTTTTTCGTAAGGGGGGGGTGTTTCGTCTTTTTTCAACTTTTTCGTAAGAGGGGGGTGTTTCGTCTTTTTTCAACTTTTTTGTGAGGGGGGTGGGTCAATTGAAAATATTCAAGAAGAAATTCGGCTTCAAAAAAGTTGAAAATTTTCATGAAGTATTTAGGCTTCAAAAAAGTTGAAAATTTTCATGAAGAAATTCGGCTTCAAAAAAGTTTTCGTAAGGGGGAGGTGTTTCATCTTTTTTCAACTTTTTCGTAAAGGGGGGTGTTTCTTCTTTTTTCAACTTTTTCGTAAGGGGGGGGTGTTTCGTCTTTTTTCAACTTTTTCGTAAAGGGGGGTGTTTCGTCTTTTTTCAACTTTTTCGTAAAGGGGGGTGTTTCGTCTTTTTTCAACTTTTTCGTAAGGGGGGGGTGTTTCGTCTTTTTTCAACTTTTTCGTGAGGGGGGTGGGTCAATTGAAAGTATTCATGAAGAAATTCGGATTCAAAAAAGTTTAAAATTTTCATGAAGTATTTGGGCTTCAAAAAAGTTTAAAATTTTCATGAAGAAATTCGGATTCAAAAAAGTTTTCGCAAGGGGGGGGTGTTTCGTCTTTTTTCAACTTTTTCGTAAGAGGGGGGTGTTTCGTCTTTTTTCAACTTTTTCGTGAGGGGGTGGGTCAATTGAAAATATTCATGAAGAAATTCGGCTTCAAAAAAGTTGAAAATTTTCATGAAGTATTTGGGCTTCAAAAAAGTTGAAAATTTTCATGAAGAAATTCGGATTCAAAAAAGTTTTCGCAAGGGGGGGGTGTTTCGTCTTTTTTCAACTTTTTCGTTAGGGGGAGGTGTTTCATCTTTTTTCAACTTTTTCGTAAGGGGGGGGTGTTTCGTCTTTTTTCAACTTTTTCGTAAGAGGGGGGTGTTTCGTCTTTTTTCAACTTTTTCGTGAGGGGGGTGGGTCAATTGAAAATATTCATGAAGAAATTCGGCTTCAAAAAAGTTTAAAATTTTCATGAAGTATTTGGGCTTCAAAAAAGTTGAAAATTTTCATGAAGAAATTCGGATTCAAAAAAGTTTTCGCAAGGGGGGGGTGTTTCGTCTTTTTTCAACTTTTTCGTAAGGGGGGGGTGTTTCGTCTTTTTTCAACTTTTTCGTAAGAGGGGGTGTTTCGTCTTTTTTCAACTTTTTCGTGAGGGGGTTGGGTCAATTGAAAGTCTTCATGAAGAAATTCAGCTTCAAAAAAGTTGAAAATTTTCATGAAGTAATTCGGCTTCAAAAAAGTTTTCGCAAGGGGGGGGTGTTTCGTCTTTTTTCAACTTTTTCGTAAGGGGGGGTGTTTCGTCTTTTTTCAACTTTTTCGTAAGGGGGGGGTGTTTCGTCTTTTTTCAACTTTTTCGTAAGAGGGGGGTGTTTCGTCTTTTTTCAACTTTTTTGTGAGGGGGGTGGGTCAATTGAAAATATTCATGAAGAAATTCGGCTTCAAAAAAGTTGAAAATTTTCATGAAGTAATTAGGCTTCAAAAAAGTTGAAAATTTTCATGAAGAAATTCGGCTTCAAAAAAGTTTTCGTAAGGGGGAGGTGTTTCATCTTTTTTCAACTTTTTCGTAAAGGGGGGTGTTTCTTCTTTTTTCAACTTTTTCGTAAGGGGGGGGTGTTTCGTCTTTTTTCAACTTTTTCGTAAAGGGGGGTGTTTCGTCTTTTTTCAACTTTTTCGTAAAGGGGGGTGTTTCGTCTTTTTTCAACTTTTTCGTAAGGGGGGGGTGTTTCGTCTTTTTTCAACTTTTTCGTGAGGGGGGTGGGTCAATTGAAAGTATTCATGAAGAAATTCGGATTCAAAAAAGTTTAAAATTTTCATGAAGTATTTGGGCTTCAAAAAAGTTTAAAATTTTCATGAAGAAATTCGGATTCAAAAAAGTTTTCGCAAGGGGGGGGTGTTTCGTCTTTTTTCAACTTTTTCGTAAGAGGGGGGTGTTTCGTCTTTTTTCAACTTTTTCGTGAGGGGGTGGGTCAATTGAAAATATTCATGAAGAAATTCGGCTTCAAAAAAGTTGAAAATTTTCATGAAGTATTTGGGCTTCAAAAAAGTTGAAAATTTTCATGAAGAAATTCGGCTTCAAAAAAGTTTTCGCAAGGGGGGGTGTTTCGTCTTTTTTCAACTTTTTCGTAAGGGGGGGGTGTTTCGTCTTTTTTCAACTTTTTCGTGAGGGGGGTGGGTCAATTGAAAGTATTCATGAAGAAATTCGGCTTCAAAAAAGTTGAAAATTTTCATGAAGTATTTGGGCTTCAAAAAAGTTTAAAATTTTCATGAAGAAATTCGGCTTCAAAAAGGTTGAAAATATTCATGAAGAAATTCGGCTTCAAAAAAGTTTAAAATTTTCATGAAGTATTTAGGCTTCAAAAAAGTTGAAAATTTTCATGAAGAAATTCGGCTTCAAAAAAGTTTTCGTAAGGGGGAGGTGTTTCATCTTTTTTCAACTTTTTCGTGAGGGGGGGTGTTTCGTCTTTTTTCAACTTTTTCGTAAAGGGGGGTGTTTTGTCTTTTTTCAACTTTTTCGTGAGGGGGGTGGGTCAATTGAAAGTATTCATGAAGAAATTCGGCTTCAAAAAAGTTTAAAATTTTCATGAAATATTTGGGCTTCAAAAAAGTTGAAAATTTTCATGAAGAAATTCGGATTCAAAAAAGTTTTCGCAAGGGGGGGGTGTTTCGTCTTTTTTCAACTTTTTCGTAAGGGGGGGGTGTTTCGTCTTTTTTCAACTTTTTCGTGAGGGGGGTGGGTCAATTGAAAGTATTCATGAAGAAATTCGGCTTCAAAAAGGTTGAAAATATTCATGAAGAAATTCGGCTTCAAAAAAGTTTAAAATTTTCATGAAGTATTTAGGCTTCAAAAAAGTTGAAAATTTTCATGAAGAAATTCGGCTTCAAAAAAGTTTTCGTAAGGGGGAGGTGTTTCATCTTTTTTCAACTTTTTCGTGAGGGGGGGTGTTTCGTCTTTTTTCAACTTTTTCGTAAAGGGGGGTGTTTTGTCTTTTTTCAACTTTTTCGTGAGGGGGGTGGGTCAATTGAAAGTATTCATGAAGAAATTCGGCTTCAAAAAAGTTTAAAATTTTCATGAAGTATTTGGGCTTCAAAAAAGTTGAAAATTTTCATGAAGAAATTCGGATTCAAAAAAGTTTTCGCAAGGGGGGGGTGTTTCGTCTTTTTTCAACTTTTTCGTTAGGGGGGGGTGTTTCGTCTTTTTTCAACTTTTTCGTAAGGGGGGGGTGTTTCGTCTTTTTTCAACTTTTTCGTAAGAGGGGGGTGTTTCGTCTTTTTTCAACTTTTTCGTGAGGGAGGTGGGTCAATTGAAAATATTCATGAAGAAATTCGGCTTCAAAAAAGTTGAAAATTTTCATGAAGTATTTAGGCTTCAAAAAAGTTGAAAATTTTCATGAAGAAATTCGGCTTCAAAAAAGTTTTCGCAAGGGGGGGGTGTTTCGTATTTTTTCAACTTTTTCGTAAGGGGGGGGTGTTTCGTCTTTTTTCAACTTTTTCGTAAGGGGGGGGTGTTTCGTCTTTTTTCAAATTTTTCGTAAGAGGGGGGTGTTTCGTCTTTTTTCAACTTTTTCGTGAGGGGGGTGGGTCAATTGAAAGTATTCATGAAGAAATTCGGCTTCAAAAAAGTTGAAAATTTTCATGAAGTATTTGGGCTTCAAAAAAGTTTAAAATTTTCATGAAGAAATTCGGCTTCAAAAAGGTTGAAAATATTCATGAAGAAATTCGGCTTCAAAAAAGTTTAAAATTTTCATGAAGTATTTAGGCTTCAAAAAAGTTGAAAATTTTCATGAAGTATTTGGGCTTCAAAAAAGTTGAAAATTTTCATGAAGAAATTCGGATTCAAAAAAGTTTTCGCAAGGGGGGGGTGTTTCGTCTTTTTTCAACTTTTTCGTAAGAGGGGGGTGTTTCGTCTTTTTTCAACTTTTTCGTGAGGGGGGTGGGTCAATTGAAAATATTCATGAAGAAATTCGGCTTCAAAAAAGTTGAAAATTTTCATGAAGAAATTCGGCTTCAAAAAAGTTTTCGCAAGGGGGGGTGTTTCGTCTTTTTTCAACTTTTTCGTAAGGGGGGGGGTGTTTCGTCTTTTTTCAACTTTTTCGTGAGGGGGGTGGGTCAATTGAAAGTATTCATGAAGAAATTCGGCTTCAAAAAAGTTGAAAATTTTCATGAAGTATTTGGGCTTCAAAAAAGTTTAAAATTTTCATGAAGAAATTCGGCTTCAAAAAGGTTGAAAATATTCATGAAGAAATTCGGCTTCAAAAAAGTTTAAAATTTTCATGAAGTATTTAGGCTTCAAAAAAGTTGAAAATTTTCATGAAGAAATTCGGCTTCAAAAAAGTTTTCGTAAGGGGGAGGTGTTTCATCTTTTTTCAACTTTTTCGTGAGGGGGGGTTTTTCGTCTTTTTTCAACTTTTTCGTAAAGGGGGGTGTTTTGTCTTTTTTCAACTTTTTCGTGAGGGAGGTGGGTCAATTGAAAGTATTCATGAAGAAATTCGGCTTCAAAAAAGTTTAAAATTTTCATGAAGTATTTGGGCTTCAAAAAAGTTGAAAATTTTCATGAAGAAATTCGGATTCAAAAAAGTTTTCGCAAGGGGGGGGTGTTTCGTCTTTTTTCAACTTTTTCGTAAGGGGGGGTGTTTCGTCTTTTTTCAACTTTTTCGTAAGGGGGGGGTGTTTCGTCTTTTTTCAACTTTTTCGTAAGAGGGGGGTGTTTCGTATTTTTTCAACTTTTTCGTGAGGGGGGTGGGTCAATTGAAAATATTCATGAAGAAATTCGGCTTCAAAAAAGTTGAAAATTTTCATGAAGTATTTGGGCTTCAAAAAAGTTGAAAATTTTCATGAAGAAATTCGGATTCAAAAAAGTTTTCGCAAGGGGGGGGTGTTTCGTCTTTTTTCAACTTTTTCGTTAGGGGGGGGTGTTTCGTCTTTTTTCAAATTTTTCGTAAGAGGGGGGTGTTTCGTCTTTTTTCAACTTTTTCGTAAGGGGGGGTGTTTCGTCTTTTTTCAACTTTTTCGTAAGGGGGGGGTGTTTCGTCTTTTTTCAACTTTTTCGTAAGAGGGGGGTGTTTCGTATTTTTTCAACTTTTTCGTGAGGGGGGTGGGTCAATTGAAAATATTCATGAAGAAATTCGGCTTCAAAAAAGTTGAAAATTTTCATGAAGTATTTGGGCTTCAAAAAAGTTGAAAATTTTCATGAAGAAATTCGGATTCAAAAAAGTTTTCGCAAGGGGGGGGTGTTTCGTCTTTTTTCAACTTTTTCGTTAGGGGGGGGTGTTTCGTCTTTTTTCAACTTTTTCGTAAGGGGGGGGTGTTTCGTCTTTTTTCAACTTTTTCGTAAGAGGGGGGTGTTTCGTCTTTTTTCAAATTTTTCGTAAGAGGTGGGTGTTTCGTCTTTTTTCAACTTTTTCGTGAGGGGGGTGGGTCAATTGAAAGTATTCATGAAGAAATTCGGCTTCAAAAAAGTTGAAAATTTTCATGATGAAATTCGGCTTCAAAAAAGTTTTCGTAAGGGGGAGGTGTTTCATCTTTTTTCAACTTTTTCGTGAGGGGGGGTGTTTCGTCTTTTTTCAACTTTTTCGTAAGGGGGGGTGTTTCGTCTTTTTTCAACTTTTTCGTGAGGGGGGTGGGTCAATTGAAAGTATTCATGAAGAAATTCGGCTTCAAAAAAGTTGAAAATTTTCATGAAGTTATTGGGCTTAAAAAAAGTTGAAAATTTTCATGAAGTAATTCGGCTTCAAAAAAGTTTTCGCAAGGGTGGGTGTTTCGTCTTTTTTCAACTTTTTCGTAAGGGGGGGGTGTTTCGTCTTTTTTCAACTTTTTCGTAAGAGGGGGTGTTTCGTCTTTTTTCAACTTTTTCGTGAGGGGGGTGGGTCAATTGAAAGTCTTCATGAAGAAATTCGGCTTCAAAAAAGTTGAAAATTTTCATGAAGTAATTCGGCTTCAAAAAAGTTTTCGCAAGGGGGGGGTGTTTCGTCTTTTTTCAACTTTTTCGTAAGGGGGGGGTGTTTCGTCTTTTTTCAACTTTTTCGTAAGGGGGGGGTGTTTCGTCTTTTTTCAACTTTTTCGTAAGAGGGGGGTGTTTCGTCTTTTTTCAACTTTTTTGTGAGGGGGGTGGGTCAATTGAAAATATTCATGAAGAAATTCGGCTTCAAAAAAGTTGAAAATTTTCATGAAGTATTTGGGCTTCAAAAAAGTTGAAAATTTTCATTAAGAAATTCGGCTTCAAAATTTTTTTCGCAAGGGGGGGGTGTTTCGTCTTTTTTCAACTTTTTCGTAAGAGGGGGGTGTTTCGTCTTTTTTCAACTTTTTCGTGAGGGGGGGTGGGTCAATTGAAAATATTCATGAAGAAATTCGGCTTCAAAAAAGTTGAAAATTTTCATGAAGAAATTCGGCTTCAAAAAGGTTGAAAATTTTCA
Organism: Labrus mixtus; assembly: GCF_963584025.1. NCBI lineage: Eukaryota > Metazoa > Chordata > Actinopteri > Labriformes > Labridae > Labrus > Labrus mixtus. The sequence goes on from NW_026870242.1 coordinate 1,333,243, forward strand.
TGAAGTAATTCGGCTTCAAAAAAGTTGAATATATTCTTGAAAAAATTCGGCTTCAAAAAAGTTGAAAATTTTCATGAAGTATTTGGGCTTCAAAAATGTTTTAAATTTTCATGAAGAAATTCGGTTTCAAAAAATTTTTAAATTTTCATGAAGAAATTCGGCTTCAAAAAAGATGAAAATTTTCATGAAGTATTTGGGCTTCAAAAAAGTTGAAAATTTTCATGAAGAAATTCGTCTTCAACCAAGTTTTCGCAAGAGGGGGGTGTTTCGTCTTTTTTCAACTTTTTCGTAAGAGGGGGGTGTTTCGTCTTTTTTCAATTTTTTCGTGAGGGGGGGTGGGTCAATTGAAAATATTCATGAAGAAATTCGGCTTCAAAAAAGTTGAACATTTTCATGAAGTATTTGGGCTTCAAAAAAGTTGAAAATATTCATGAAGAAATTCGGCTTCAAAAAAGTTGAAAATTTTCATGAAGTATTTGGGCTTGAAAATTTTTTTAAATTTTCATGAAGAAATTCGGCTTCAAAAAAGTTGAAAATTTTCATGAAGAAATTCGGCTTCAAAAATGTTGAAAATTTTCATGAAGTATTTGGGCTTCAAAAAAGTTGAAAATTTTCATGATGTATTTGGGCTTCAAAAAAGTTGAAAATTTTCATGAAGAAATTCGGCTTCAAAAAAGTTGAAAATTTTCATGAAGTATTTGGGCTTCAAAAAAGTTGAAAATATTCATGAAGAAATTCGGCTTCAAAAAAGTTGAACATTTTCATGAAGTATTTGGGCTTGAAAATTTTTTTAAATTTTCATGAAGAAATTCGGCTTCAAAAAAGTTGAAAATTTTCATGAAGAAATTCGGCTTCAAAAAAGTTGAAAATTTTCATGAAGTATTTGGGCTTCAAAAAAGTTGAAAATTTTCATGAAGTATTTGGGCTTCAAAAAAGTTGAAAATTTTCATGAAGAAATTCGGCTTCAAAAAAGTTGAAAATTTTCATGAAGTATTTGGGCTTCAAAAATGTTTTAAATTTTCATGAAGAAATTCGGTTTCAACCAAGTTTTCGCAAGAGGGGGGTGTTTCGTCTTTTTTCAACTTTTTCGTAAGAGGGGGGTGTTTCGTCTTTTTTCAATTTTTTCGTGAGGGGGGGTGGGTCAATTGAAAATATTCATGAAGAAATTCGGCTTCAAAAAAGTTGAAAATTTTCATGAAGTATTTGGGCTTCAAAAAAGTTGAAAATATTCATGAAGAAATTCGGCTTCAAAAAAGTTGAAAATTTTCATGAAGTATTTGGGCTTGAAAATTTTTTTAAATTTTCATGAAGAAATTCGGCTTCAAAAAAGTTGAAAATTTTCATGAAGAAATTCGGCTTCAAAAATGTTGAAAATTTTCATGAAGTATTTGGGCTTCAAAAAAGTTGAAAATTTTCATGAAGTATTTGGGCTTCAAAAAAGTTGAAAATTTTCATGAAGAAATTCGGCTTCAAAAAAGTTGAAAATTTTCATGAAGTATTTGGGCTTCAAAAAAGTTGAAAATATTCATGAAGAAATTCGGCTTCAAAAAAGTTGAACATTTTCATGAAGTATTTGGGCTTGAAAATTTTTTTTAATTTTCATGAAGAAATTCGGCTTCAAAAAAGTTGAAAATTTTCATGAAGAAATTCGGCTTCAAAAAGGTTGAAAATTTTCATGAAGTAATTCGGCTTCAAAAAAGTTGAATATATTCTTGAAAAAATTCGGCTTCAAAAAAGTTGAAAATTTTCATGAAGTATTTGGGCTTCAAAAATGTTTTAAATTTTCATGAAGAAATTCGGTTTCAAAATTTTTTTAAATTTTCATGAAGAAATTCGGCTTCAAAAAAGATGAAAATTTTCATGAAGTATTTGGGCTTCAAAAAAGTTGAAAATTTTCATGAAGAAATTCGTCTTCAACCAAGTTTTCGCAAGAGGGGGGTGTTTCGTCTTTTTTCAACTTTTTCGTAAGAGGGGGGTGTTTCGTCTTTTTTCAATTTTTTCGTGAGGGGGGGTGGGTCAATTGAAAATATTCATGAAGAAATTCGGCTTCAAAAAAGTTGAACATTTTCATGAAGTATTTGGGCTTCAAAAAAGTTGAAAATATTCATGAAGAAATTCGGCTTCAAAAAAGTTGAAAATTTTCATGAAGTATTTGGGCTTGAAAATTTTTTTAAATTTTCATGAAGAAATTCGGCTTCAAAAAAGTTGAAAATTTTCATGAAGAAATTCGGCTTCAAAAATGTTGAAAATTTTCATGAAGTATTTGGGCTTCAAAAAAGTTGAAAATTTTCATGAAGTATTTGGGCTTCAAAAAAGTTGAAAATTTTCATGAAGAAATTCGGCTTCAAAAAAGTTGAAAATTTTCATGAAGTATTTGGGCTTCAAAAAAGTTGAAAATATTCATGAAGAAATTCGGCTTCAAAAAAGTTGAACATTTTCATGAAGTATTTGGGCTTGAAAATTTTTTTAAATTTTCATGAAGAAATTCGGCTTCAAAAAAGTTGAAAATTTTCATGAAGAAATTCGGCTTCAAAAAAGTTGAAAATTTTCATGAAGTATTTGGGCTTCAAAAAAGTTGAAAATTTTCATGAAGTATTTGGGCTTCAAAAAAGTTGAAAATTTTCATGAAGAAATTCGGCTTCAAAAAAGTTGAAAATTTTCATGAAGTATTTGGGCTTCAAAAATGTTTAAAATTTTCATGAAGAAATTCGGTTTCAAAAATTTTTTAAATTTTCATGAAGAAATTCGGCTTCAAAAAAGATGAAAATTTTCATGAAGTATTTGGGCTTCAAAAAAGTTGAAAATTTTCATGAAGAAATTCGTCTTCAACCAAGTTTTCGCAAGAGGGGGGTGTTTCGTCTTTTTTCAACTTTTTCGTAAGAGGGGGGTGTTTCGTCTTTTTTCAATTTTTTCGTGAGGGGGGGTGGGTCAATTGAAAATATTCATGAAGAAATTCGGCTTCAAAAAAGTTGAAAATTTTCATGAAGTATTTGGGCTTCAAAAAAGTTGAAAATATTCATGAAGAAATTCGGCTTCAAAAAAGTTGAAAATTTTCATGAAGTATTTGGGCTTGAAAATTTTTTTAAATTTTCATGAAGAAATTCGGCTTCAAAAAAGTTGAAAATTTTCATGAAGAAATTCGGCTTCAAAAATGTTGAAAATTTTCATGAAGTATTTGGGCTTCAAAAAAGTTGAAAATTTTCATGAAGTATTTGGGCTTCAAAAAAGTTGAAAATTTTCATGAAGAAATTCGGCTTCAAAAAAGTTGAAAATTTTCATGAAGTATTTGGGCTTCAAAAAAGTTGAAAATATTCATGAAGAAATCCGGCTTCAAAAAAGTTGAACATTTTCATGAAGTATTTGGGCTTGAAAATTTTTTTAAATTTTCATGAAGAAATTCGGCTTCAAAAAAGTTGAAAATTTTCATGAAGAAATTCGGCTTCAAAAAAGTTGAAAATTTTCATGAAGTATTTGGGCTTCAAAAAAGTTGAAAATTTTCATGAAGTATTTGGGCTTCAAAAAAGTTGAAAATTTTCATGAAGAAATTCGGCTTCAAAAAAGTTGAAAATTTTCATGAAGTATTTGGGCTTCAAAAAAGTTGAAAATTTTCATTAAGAAATTCGGCTTCAAAAAAGTTTTCGCAAGGGGGGGGTGTTTCGTCTTTTTTCGACTTTTTCGTAAGAGGGGGGTGTTTCGTCTTTTTTCAACTTTTTCGTGAGGGGGTGGGTCAATTGAAAATATTCATGAAGAAATTCGGCTTCAAAAAAGTTGAAAATTTTCATGAAGAAATTCGGCTTCAAAAAGGTTGAAAATTTTCATGAATTATTTGGGCTTCAAAAAAGTTGAAAATATTCATGAAGAAATTCGGCTTCAAAAAAGTTGAAAATTTTCATGAAGTATTTGGGTTTGAAATTTTTTTTAAATTTTCATGAAGAAATTCGGCTTCAAAAAGGTTGAAAATTTTCATGAAGAAATTCGGCTTTAAAAAAGTCGAACATTTTCATGAAGTATTTCGGCTTCAAAAAAGTTGAACATTTTCATGAAGTATTTGGGCTTCAAAAAAGTTGAAAATTTTCACGACAGGATTTCGGCTTTAAAAAAGTCGAACATTTTCATGAAGTATTTCAGCTTCAAAAAAGTTGAAAATATTCATGAAGAAATTCGGCTTCAAAAAAGTTGAAAATTTACATGAAGTATTTGGGCTTGAAAATTTTTTTAAATTTTCATGAAGAAATTCGGCTTCAAAAAAGTTGAAAATTTTCATGAAGAAATTCGGCTTCAAAAAAGTTGAAAATTTTCATGAAGTATTTGGGCTTCAAAAAAGTTGAAAATATTCATGAAGAAATTCGGCTTCAAAAAAGTTGAACATTTTCATGAAGTATTTGGGCTTGAAAATTTTTTTAAATTTTCATGAAGAAATTCGGCTTCAAAAAAGTTGAAAATTTTCATGAAGAAATTCGGCTTCAAAAAAGTTGAAAATTTTCATGAAGTATTTGGGCTTCAAAAAAGTTGAAAATTTTCATGAAGTATTTGGGCTTCAAAAAAGTTGAAAATTTTCATGAAGAAATTCGGCTTCAAAAAAGTTGAAAATTTTCATGAAGTATTTGGGCTTCAAAAAAGTTGAAAATTTTCATTAAGAAATTCGGCTTCAAAAAAGTTTTCGCAAGGGGGGGGTGTTTCGTCTTTTTTCAACTTTTTCGTAAGAGGGGGGTGTTTCGTCTTTTTTCAACTTTTTCGTGAGGGGGTGGGTCAATTGAAAATATTCATGAAGAAATTCGGCTTCAAAAAAGTTGAAAATTTACATGAAGAAATTCGGCTTCAAAAAGGTTGAAAATTTTCATGAATTATTTGGGCTTCAAAAAAGTTGAAAATATTCATGAAGAAATTCGGCTTCAAAAAAGTTGAAAATTTTCATGAAGTATTTGGGTTTGAAATTTTTTTTAAATTTTCATGAAGAAATTCGGCTTCAAAAAGGTTGAAAATTTTCATGAAGAAATTCGGCTTTAAAAAAGTCGAACATTTTCATGAAGTATTTCGGCTTCAAAAAAGTTGAACATTTTCATGAAGTATTTGGGCTTCAAAAAAGTTGAAAATTTTCACGACAGGATTTCGGCTTTAAAAAAGTCGAACATTTTCATGAAGTATTTCAGCTTCAAAAAAGTTGAAAATTTTCATGAAAAGATTTCGGCTTCAAAAAAGTTGAAAATTTTCACGACAGGATTTCGGCTTTAAAAAAGTCTCACATTTTCATGAAGTATTTCGGCTTCAAAAAAGTTGAACATTTTCATGAAGTATTTGGGCTTCAAAAAAGTTGAAAATTTTCACGACAGGACTTCCGCTTTAAAAAAGTCGAACATTTTCATGAAGTATTTCAGCTTCAAAAAAGTTGAAAATTTTCATGAAAAGATTTCGGCTTCAAAAAAGTTGAAAATTTTCACGACAGGATTTCGGCTTTAAAAAAGTCTCACATTTTCATGAAGTATTTCGGCTTCAAAAAAGTTGAACATTTTCATGAAAAGATTTCGGCTTCAAAAAAGTTGAAAATTTTCACGACAGGATTTCGGCTTTAAAAAAGTCGAACATTTTCATGAAGTATTTCAGCTTCAAAAAAGTTGAAAATTTTCATGAAAAGATTTCGGCTTCAAAAAAGTTGAAAATTTTCATGAAAAGATTTCGGCTTCAAAAAAGTTGAAAATTTTCATGAAAAGATTTCGGCTTCAAAAAAGTTGAAAATTTTCATGAAAAGATTTCGGCTTCAAAAAAGTTGAAAATTTTCACGACAGGATTTCGGCTTTAAAAAAGTCGAACATTTTCATGAAGTATTTCGGCTTCAAAAAAGTTGAAAATTTTCACGAAAGGATTTCGGCTTTAAAAAAGTTGAACATTTTCATGAAGTATTTCGGCTTCAAAAAGGTTGAAAATTTTCACGACAGGATTTCGGCTTTAAAAAAGTCGAACATTTTCATGAAGTATTTCGGCTTCAAAAAAGTTGAACATTTTCATGAAGTATTTGGGCTTCAAAAAAGTTGAAAATATTCATGAAGAAATTCGGCTTCAAAAAAGTTGAAAATGTTAATGAAGTATTTGGGTTTGAAATTTTTTTTAAATTTTCATGAAGAAATTCGGCTTCAAAAAAGTTTAAAATTTTCATGAAGAAATTCGGCTTCAAAAAAGTTGAAAATTTTCATGAAGTACTTGGGCTTCAAAAAAGTTGAAAATTTTCATGAAGTATTTGGGCTTCAAAAAAGTTGAAAATTTTCATGAAGAAATTCGGCTTCAAAAAAGTGGAAAATTTTCATGAAGTATTTGGGCTTCAAAAAAGTTGAAAATTTTCATGAAGAAATTCGGCTTCAAAAAAGTTTTCGCAAGGGGGGGGTGTTTCGTCTTTTTTCAACTTTTTCGTAAGAGGGGGGTGTTTCGTCTTTTTTCAACTTTTTCGTGAGGGGGGGTGGGTCAATTGAAAATATTCATGAAGAAATTCGGCTTCAAAAAAGTTGAAAATTTTCATGAAGTATTTGGGCTTCAAAAAAGTTGAAAATTTTCATGAAGTATTTGGGCTTCAAAAAAGTTGAAAATTTTCATGAAGAAATTCGGCTTCAAAAAAGTTTAAAATTTTCATGAAGTATTTGGGTTTGAAATTTTTTTTTAATTTTCATGAAGAAATTCGGCTTCAAAAAAGTTTAAAATTTTCATGAAGAAATTCGGCTTTAAAAAAGTCGAACATTTTCATGAAGTATTTCGGCTTCAAAAAAGTTGAACATTTTCATGAAGTATTTGGGCTTCAAAAAAGTTGAAAATTTTCACGACAGGATTTCGGCTTTAAAAAAGTCGAACATTTTCATGAAGTATTTCAGCTTCAAAAAAGTTGAAAATTTTCATGAAAAGATTTCGGCTTCAAAAAAGTTGAAAATTTTCACGACAGGATTTCGGCTTTAAAAAAGTCTCACATTTTCATGAAGTATTTCGGCTTCAAAAAAGTTGAACATTTTCATGAAGTATTTGGGCTTCAAAAAAGTTGAAAATTTTCACGACAGGACTTCCGCTTTAAAAAAGTCGAACATTTTCATGAAGTATTTCAGCTTCAAAAAAGTTGAAAATTTTCATGAAAAGATTTCGGCTTCAAAAAAGTTGAAAATTTTCACGACAGGATTTCGGCTTTAAAAAAGTCTCACATTTTCATGAAGTATTTCGGCTTCAAAAAAGTTGAACATTTTCATGAAAAGATTTCGGCTTCAAAAAAGTTGAAAATTTTCACGACAGGATTTCGGCTTTAAAAAAGTCGAACATTTTCATGAAGTATTTCAGCTTCAAAAAAGTTGAAAATTTTCATGAAAAGATTTCGGCTTCAAAAAAGTTGAAAATTTTCATGAAAAGATTTCGGCTTCAAAAAAGTTGAAAATTTTCATGAAAAGATTTCGGCTTCAAAAAAGTTGAAAATTTTGACGACAGGATTTCGGCTTTAAAAAAGTCGAACATTTTCATGAAGTATTTGGGCTTCAAAAAAGTTGAAAATTTTCACGAAAGGATTTCGGCTTTAAAAAAGTCGAACATTTTCATGAAGTATTTCGGCTTCAAAAAGGTTGAAAATTTTCACGACAGGATTTCGGCTTTAAAAAAGTCGAACATTTTCATGAAGTATTTCGGCTTCAAAAAAGTTGAACATTTTCATGAAGAATTTGGGCTTCAAAAAAGTTGAAAATTTTCATGAAGAAATTCGGCTTCAAAAAAGTTGATAATTTTCATGAAGTATTTGGGCTTCAAAAAGGTTGAAAATTTTCATTAAGTATTTGGGCTTCAAAAAAGTTGAAAATATTCATGAAGAAATTCGGCTTCAAAAAAGTTGAAAATTTTCATGAAGTATTTGGGTTTGAAATTTTTTTTAAATTTTCATGAAGAAATTCGGCTTCAAAAAAGTTTAAAATTTTCATGAAGAAATTCGGCTTCAAAAAAGTTGAAAATTTTCATGAAGTACTTGGGCTTCAAAAAAGTTGAAAATTTTCATGAAGTATTTGGGCTTCAAAAAAGTTGAAAATTTTCATGAAGAAATTCGGCTTCAAAAAAGCGGAAAATTTTCATGAAGTATTTGGGCTTCAAAAAAGTTGAAAATTTTCATGAAGAAATTCGGCTTCAAAAAAGTTTTCGCAAGGGGGGGGTGTTTCGTCTTTTTTCAACTTTTTCGTAAGAGGGGGGTGTTTCGTCTTTTTTCAACTTTTTCGTGAGGGGGGGTGGGTCAATTGAAAATATTCATGAAGAAATTCGGCTTCAAAAAAGTTGAAAATTTTCATGAAGTATTTGGGCTTCAAAAAAGTTGAAAATTTTCATGAAGTATTTGGGCTTCAAAAAAGTTGAAAATTTTCATGAAGAAATTCGGCTTCAAAAAAGTTTAAAATTTTCATGAAGTATTTGGGTTTGAAATTTTTTTTTAATTTTCATGAAGAAATTCGGCTTCAAAAAAGTTTAAAATTTTCATGAAGAAATTCGGCTTTAAAAAAGTCGAACATTTTCATGAAGTATTTCGGCTTCAAAAAAGTTGAACATTTTCATGAAGTATTTGGGCTTCAAAAAAGTTGAAAATTTTCACGACAGGATTTCGGCTTTAAAAAAGTCGAACATTTTCATGAAGTATTTCAGCTTCAAAAAAGTTGAAAATTTTCATGAAAAGATTTCGGCTTCAAAAAAGTTGAAAATTTTCACGACAGGATTTCGGCTTTAAAAAAGTCTCACATTTTCATGAAGTATTTCGGCTTCAAAAAAGTTGAACATTTTCATGAAGTATTTGGGCTTCAAAAAAGTTGAAAATTTTCACGACAGGACTTCCGCTTTAAAAAAGTCGAACATTTTCATGAAGTATTTCAGCTTCAAAAAAGTTGAAAATTTTCATGAAAAGATTTCGGCTTCAAAAAAGTTGAAAATTTTCACGACAGGATTTCGGCTTTAAAAAAGTCTCACATTTTCATGAAGTATTTCGGCTTCAAAAAAGTTGAACATTTTCATGAAAAGATTTCGGCTTCAAAAAAGTTGAAAATTTTCACGACAGGATTTCGGCTTTAAAAAAGTCGAACATTTTCATGAAGTATTTCAGCTTCAAAAAAGTTGAAAATTTTCATGAAAAGATTTCGGCTTCAAAAAAGTTGAAAATTTTCATGAAAAGATTTCGGCTTCAAAAAAGTTGAAAATTTTCATGAAAAGATTTCGGCTTCAAAAAAGTTGAAAATTTTGACGACAGGATTTCGGCTTTAAAAAAGTCGAACATTTTCATGAAGTATTTGGGCTTCAAAAAAGTTGAAAATTTTCACGAAAGGATTTCGGCTTTAAAAAAGTCGAACATTTTCATGAAGTATTTCGGCTTCAAAAAGGTTGAAAATTTTCACGACAGGATTTCGGCTTTAAAAAAGTCGAACATTTTCATGAAGTATTTCGGCTTCAAAAAAGTTGAAAATTTTCATGAAGTATTTGGGTTTGAAATTTTTTTTAAATTTTCATGAAGAAATTCGGCTTCAAAAAAGTTTAAAATTTTCATGAAGAAATTCGGCTTCAAAAAAGTTGAAAATTTTCATGAAGTACTTGGGCTTCAAAAAAGTTGAAAATTTTCATGAAGTATTTGGGCTTCAAAAAAGTTGAAAATTTTCATGAAGAAATTCGGCTTCAAAAAAGTGGAAAATTTTCATGAAGTATTTGGGCTTCAAAAAAGTTGAAAATTTTCATGAAGAAATTCGGCTTCAAAAAAGTTTTCGCAAGGGGGGGGTGTTTCGTCTTTTTTCAACTTTTTCGTAAGAGGGGGGTGTTTCGTCTTTTTTCAACTTTTTCGTGAGGGGGGGTGGGTCAATTGAAAATATTCATGAAGAAATTCGGCTTCAAAAAAGTTGAAAATTTTCATGAAGTATTTGGGCTTCAAAAAAGTTGAAAATTTTCATGAAGTATTTGGGCTTCAAAAAAGTTTAAAATTTTCATGAAGTATTTGGGTTTGAAATTTTTTTTTAATTTTCATGAAGAAATTCGGCTTCAAAAAAGTTGAACATTTTCATGAAGTATTTGGGCTTCAAAAAAGTTTAAAATTTTCATGAAGAAATTCGGCTTCAAAAAGGTTGAAAATTTTTTTGGGCTTCAAAAAAGTTGAAAATATTCATGAAGAAATTCGGCTTCAAAAAAGTTGAAAATTTTCATGAAGTATTTGGGCATCAAAAAAGTTTAAAATTTTCATGAAGAAATTCGGCTTCAAAAAAGTTGAAAATTTTCATGAAGTATTTGGGCTTCAAAAAAGTTGAAAATATTCATGAAGAAATTCGGCTTCAAAAAAGTTGAAAATTTTCATGAAGTATTTGGGTTTGAAATTTTTTTTAAATTTTCATAAAGAAATTCGGCTTCAAAAAAGTTGAAAATTTTCATGAAGTATTTGGGCTTGAAAATTTTTTTAAATTTTCATGAAGAAATTCGGCTTCAAAAAAGTTTAAAATTTTCATGAAGAAATTCGGCTTCAAAAAAGTTGAAAATTTTCATGACGAAATTCTGCTTCAAAAAAGTTTTCGCAAGGTGGGGGTGTTTCGTCTTTTTTCAACTTTTTCATAAGAGGGGTGTGTTTCGTCTTTTTTCAACTTTTTCGTGAGGGGGTAGGTCAATTGAAAATATTCATGAAGAAATTCGGCTTCAAAAAATTTTTCGCAAGGGGGGGGGGTGTTTCGTCTTTTTTCAACTTTTTCGTAAGGGGGGGTTGTTTCGTCTTTTTTCAACTTTTTCGTGAGGGGGTGGGTCAATTGAAAATATTCATGAAGAAATTCGGCTTCAAAAAAGTTTTCGCAAGGGGGGGGTTGTTTCATCTTTTTTCAACTTTTTCGTGAGGGGGTGGGTCAATTGAAAATATTCATGAAGAAATTCGGCTTCAAAAAAGTTTTCGCAAGGGGGGGGGTGTTTCGTCTTTTTTCAACTTTTTCGTAAGGGGGGGTTGTTTCGTCTTTTTTCAACTTTTTCGTAAGCGGGGGTGGGTCAATTGAAAATATTCATGAAGAAATTTGGCTTCAAAAAAGATGAAAATTTTCATGAAGTATTTGGGCTTCAAAAAAGTTGAAAATTTTCATGAAGAAATTCGGCTTCAAAAAAGTTGAAAATTTTCATGAAGTATTTGGGCTTCAAAAAAGTTTAAAATTTTCATGAAGTATTTGGGTTTGAAATTTTTTTTTAATTTTCATGAAGAAATTCGGCTTCAAAAAAGTTGAACATTTTCATGAAGTATTTGGGCTTCAAAAAAGTTTAAAATTTTCATGAAGAAATTCGGCTTCAAAAAGGTTGAAAATTTTTTTGGGCTTCAAAAAAGTTGAAAATATTCATGAAGAAATTCGGCTTCAAAAAAGTTGAAAATTTTCATGAAGTATTTGGGCATCAAAAAAGTTTAAAATTTTCATGAAGAAATTCGGCTTCAAAAAAGTTGAAAATTTTCATGAAGTATTTGGGCTTCAAAAAAGTTGAAAATATTCATGAAGAAATTCGGCTTCAAAAAAGTTGAAAATTTTCATGAAGTATTTGGGTTTGAAATTTTTTTTAAATTTTCATAAAGAAATTCGGCTTCAAAAAAGTTGAAAATTTTCATGAAGTATTTGGGCTTGAAAATTTTTTTAAATTTTCATGAAGAAATTCGGCTTCAAAAAAGTTTAAAATTTTCATGAAGAAATTCGGCTTCAAAAAAGTTGAAAATTTTCATGACGAAATTCTGCTTCAAAAAAGTTTTCGCAAGGTGGGGGTGTTTCGTCTTTTTTCAACTTTTTCATAAGAGGGGTGTGTTTCGTCTTTTTTCAACTTTTTCGTGAGGGGGTAGGTCAATTGAAAATATTCATGAAGAAATTCGGCTTCAAAAAATTTTTCGCAAGGGGGGGGGGTGTTTCGTCTTTTTTCAACTTTTTCGTAAGGGGGGGTTGTTTCGTCTTTTTTCAACTTTTTCGTGAGGGGGTGGGTCAATTGAAAATATTCATGAAGAAATTCGGCTTCAAAAAAGTTTTCGCAAGGGGGGGGTTGTTTCATCTTTTTTCAACTTTTTCGTGAGGGGGTGGGTCAATTGAAAATATTCATGAAGAAATTCGGCTTCAAAAAAGTTTTCGCAAGGGGGGGGGTGTTTCGTCTTTTTTCAACTTTTTCGTAAGGGGGGGTTGTTTCGTCTTTTTTCAACTTTTTCGTAAGCGGGGGTGGGTCAATTGAAAATATTCATGAAGAAATTTGGCTTCAAAAAAGATGAAAATTTTCATGAAGTATTTGGGCTTCAAAAAAGTTGAAAATTTTCATGAAGAAATTCGGCTTCAAAAAAGTTTTCGCAAGGGGGGGATGTTACATCTTTTTTCAACTTTTTCGTAAGGGGGGGGTGTTTCGTCTTTTTTCAATTTTTTCTTAAGAAGGGGGTGTTTCGTCTTTTTTCAACTTTTTCGTGAGGGGGGGTGGGTCAATTGAAAATATTCATGAAGAAATTCGGCTTCAAAAAAGTTGAAAATTTTCATGAAGTATTTGGGCTTAAAAAAGTTGAAAAGATTCATGAAGAAATTCGGCTTCAAAAAAGTTGAAAATTTTCATGAAGTATTTGGGCTTCAAAAATGTTTTAAATTTTCATGAAGAAATATGGTTTCAAAAAATTTTAAAATTTTCATGAAGTAATTCGGCTTCAAAAAAGATGAAAATTTTCATGAAGTATTTGGGCTTCAAAAAAGTTGAAAATTTTCATGAAGAAATTCGTCTTCAAAAAAGTTTTCGCAAGGGGGGGGTGTTTCGTCTTTTTTCAACTTTTTCGTAAGAGGGGGGTGTTTCGTCTTTTTTCAACTTTTTCGTGAGGGGGGGTGGGTCAATTGAAAATATTCATGAAGAAATTCGGCTTCAAAAAAGTTGAAAATTTTCATGAAGTATTTGGGCTTCAAAAATGTTTTAAATTTTCATGAAGAAATATGGTTTCAAAAAATTTTTAAATTTTCATGAAGTAATTCGGCTTCAAAAAAGATGAAAATTTTCATGAAGTATTTGGGCTTGAAAAAAGTTGAAAATTTTCATGAAGAAATTCGTCTTCAAAAAAGTTTTCGCAAGGGGGGGGTGTTTCGTCTTTTTTCAACTTTTTCGTAAAAGGGGGCTGTTTCGTCTTTTTTCAACTTTTTCGTGAGGGGGGGTGGGTCAATTGAAAATATTCATGAAGAAATTCGGCTTCAAAAAAGTTGAAAATTTTCATGAAGTATTTGGGCTTCAAAAAAGTTTAAAATTTTCATGAAGAAATTCGGCTTCAAAAAGGTTGAAAATTTTCATGAAGTATTTGGGCTTCAAAAAAGTTGAAAATATTCATGAAGAAATTCGGCTTCAAAAAAGTTGAAAATTTTCATGAAGTATTTGGGCATCAAAAAAGTTTAAAATTTTCATGAAGAAATTCGGCTTCAAAAAAGTTGAAAATTTTCATGAAGTATTTGGGCTTCAAAAAAGTTGAAAATATTCATGAAGAAATTCGGCTTCAAAAAAGTTGAAAATTTTCATGAAGTATTTGGGCATCAAAAAAGTTTAAAATTTTCATGAAGAAATTCGGCTTCAAAAAAGTTGAAAATTTTCATTAAGTATTTGGGTTTGAAATTTTTTTTAAATTTTCATAAAGAAATTCGGCTTCAAAAAAGTTGAAAATTTTCATGAAGTATTTGGGCTTGAAAATTTTTTTAAATTTTCATGAAGAAATTCGGCTTCAAAAAAGTTTAAAATTTTCATGAAGAAATTCGGCTTCAAAAAAGTTGAAAATTTTCATGACGAAATTCTGCTTCAAAAAAGTTTTCGCAAGGTGGGGGTGTTTCGTCTTTTTTCAACTTTTTCATAAGAGGGGTGTGTTTCGTCTTTTTTCAACTTTTTCGTGAGGGGGTGGGTCAATTGAAAATATTCATGAAGAAATTCGGCTTCAAAAAAGTTCTCGCAAGGGGGGGGGTGTTTCGTCTTTTTTCAACTTTTTCGTAAGGGGGGGGTGTTTCGTCTTTTTTCAACTTTTTCGTGAGGGGGGTGGGTCAATTGAAAATTTTCATGAAGTATTTGGGCTTCAAAAAAGTTTAAAAATTTCATGAAGAAATTCGGCTTCAAAAAGGTTGAAAATTTTCATTAAGTATTTGGGCTTCAAAAATGTTTTAAATTTTCATGAAGAAATATGGTTTCAAAAAATTTTTAAATTTTCATGAAGTAATTCGGCTTCAAAAAAGATGAAAATTTTCATGAAGTATTTGGGCTTCAAAAAAGTTGAAAATTTTCATGAAGAAATTCGTCTTCAAAAAAGTTTTCGCAAGGGGGGGGTGTTTCGTCTTTTTTCAACTTTTTCGTAAAAGGGGGCTGTTTCGTCTTTTTTCAACTTTTTCGTGAGGGGGGGTGGGTCAATTGAAAATATTCATGAAGAAATTCGGCTTCAAAAAAGTTGAAAATTTTCATGAAGTATTTGGGCTTCAAAAAAGTTTAAAATTTTCATGAAGAAATTCGGCTTCAAAAAGGTTGAAAATTTTCATGAAGTATTTGGGCTTCAAAAAAGTTGAAAATATTCATGAAGAAATTCGGCTTCAAAAAAGTTGAAAATTTTCATGAAGTATTTGGGCATCAAAAAAGTTTAAAATTTTCATGAAGAAATTCGGCTTCAAAAAAGTTGAAAATTTTCATGAAGTATTTGGGCTTCAAAAAAGTTGAAAATATTCATGAAGAAATTCGGCTTCAAAAAAGTTGAAAATTTTCATGAAGTATTTGGGCATCAAAAAAGTTTAAAATTTTCATGAAGAAATTCGGCTTCAAAAAAGTTGAAAATTTTCATTAAGTATTTGGGTTTGAAATTTTTTTTAAATTTTCATAAAGAAATTCGGCTTCAAAAAAGTTGAAAATTTTCATGAAGTATTTGGGCTTGAAAATTTTTTTAAATTTTCATGAAGAAATTCGGCTTCAAAAAAGTTTAAAATTTTCATGAAGAAATTCGGCTTCAAAAAAGTTGAAAATTTTCATGACGAAATTCTGCTTCAAAAAAGTTTTCGCAAGGTGGGGGTGTTTCGTCTTTTTTCAACTTTTTCATAAGAGGGGTGTGTTTCGTCTTTTTTCAACTTTTTCGTGAGGGGGTGGGTCAATTGAAAATATTCATGAAGAAATTCGGCTTCAAAAAAGTTCTCGCAAGGGGGGGGGTGTTTCGTCTTTTTTCAACTTTTTCGTAAGGGGGGGGTGTTTCGTCTTTTTTCAACTTTTTCGTGAGGGGGGTGGGTCAATTGAAAATTTTCATGAAGTATTTGGGCTTCAAAAAAGTTTAAAAATTTCATGAAGAAATTCGGCTTCAAAAAGGTTGAAAATTTTCATTAAGTATTTGGGCTTCAAAAATGTTTTAAATTTTCATGAAGAAATTCGGCTTCAAAAAAGTTGAAAATTTTCATGAAGTATTTGGGCTTCAAAAAAGTTGAAAATATTCATGAAGAAATTTGGCTTCAAAACAGTTGAAAATTTTCATGAAGAAATTCGGCTTCAAAAAAGTTTTCGCGAGGGGGGGGTGTTTCGTCTTTTTTCAACTTTTTCGTAAGGGGGGGGTGTTTCGTCTTTTTTCAACTTTTTCGTAAGGGGGGGTGTTTCGTCTTTTTTCAACTTTTTCGTAAGAGGGGGGTGTTTCGTCTTTTTTCAACTTTTTCGTGAGGAGGGTGGGTCAATTGAAAATATTCATGAAGAAATTCGGCTTCAAAAAAGTTGAAAATTTTCATGAAGTATTTGGGCTTCAAAAATGTTTTAAATTTTCATGAAGAAATTCGGCTTCAAAAAAGTTTAAAATTTTCATGAAGAAATTCGGCTTCAAAAAAGATGAAAATTTTCATGAAGTATTTGGGCTTCGAAAAAGTTGAAAATTTTAATGAAGAAATTCGTCTTCAAAAAAGTTTTCGCAAGGGGGGGTGTTTCGTCTTTTTTCAACTTTTTCGTAAGGGGGGGTGTTTCCTCTTTTTTCAAGTTTTTCATATGGGGGGGTTGGTCAATTGAAATTTTTCATGAAGTATTTGGGCTTCAAAAAAGTTGAAAATTTTCATGAAGTATTTGGGCTTCAAAAAAGTTGAAAATTTTCATGAAGAAATTCGGCTTCAAAAAAGTTGAACGTTTTCATGAAGTATTTGGGCTTCAAAAAGGTTGAAAATTTTCATTAAGTATTTGGGCTTCAAAAAAGTTGAAAATATTCATGAAGAAATTCGGCTTCAAAAAAGTTGAAAATTTTCATGAAGTATTTGGGTTTGAAATTTTTTTTAAATTTTCATGAAGAAATTCGGCTTCAAAAAAGTTTAAAATTTTCATGAAGAAATTCGGCTTCAAAAAAGTTGAAAATTTTCATGAAGTACTTGGGCTTCAAAAAAGTTGAAAATTTTCATGAAGTATTTGGGCTTCAAAAAAGTTGAAAATTTTCATGAAGAAATTCGGCTTCAAAAAAGCGGAAAATTTTCATGAAGTATTTGGGCTTCAAAAAAGTTGAAAATTTTCATGAAGAAATTCGTCTTCAAAAAAGTTTTCGCAAGGGGGGGGTGTTTCGTCTTTTTTCAACTTTTTCGTAAGAGGGGGGTGTTTCGTCTTTTTTCAACTTTTTCGTGAGGGGGGGTGGGTCAATTGAAAATATTCATGAAGAAATTCGGCTTCAAAAAAGTTGAAAATTTTCATGAAGTATTTGGGCTTCAAAAATGTTTTAAATTTTCATGAAGAAATATGGTTTCAAAAAATTTTTAAATTTTCATGAAGTAATTCGGCTTCAAAAAAGATGAAAATTTTCATGAAGTATTTGGGCTTCAAAAAAGTTGAAAATTTTCATGAAGAAATTCGTCTTCAAAAAAGTTTTCGCAAGGGGGGGGTGTTTCGTCTTTTTTCAACTTTTTCGTAAAAGGGGGCTGTTTCGTCTTTTTTCAACTTTTTCGTGAGGGGGGGTGGGTCAATTGAAAATATTCATGAAGAAATTCGGCTTCAAAAAAGTTGAAAATTTTCATGAAGTATTTGGGCTTCAAAAAAGTTTAAAATTTTCATGAAGAAATTCGGCTTCAAAAAGGTTGAAAATTTTCATGAAGTATTTGGGCTTCAAAAAAGTTGAAAATATTCATGAAGAAATTCGGCTTCAAAAAAGTTGAAAATTTTCATGAAGTATTTGGGCATCAAAAAAGTTTAAAATTTTCATGAAGAAATTCGGCTTCAAAAAAGTTGAAAATTTTCATGAAGTATTTGGGCTTCAAAAAAGTTGAAAATATTCATGAAGAAATTCGGCTTCAAAAAAGTTGAAAATTTTCATGAAGTATTTGGGCATCAAAAAAGTTTAAAATTTTCATGAAGAAATTCGGCTTCAAAAAAGTTGAAAATTTTCATTAAGTATTTGGGTTTGAAATTTTTTTTAAATTTTCATAAAGAAATTCGGCTTCAAAAAAGTTGAAAATTTTCATGAAGTATTTGGGCTTGAAAATTTTTTTAAATTTTCATGAAGAAATTCGGCTTCAAAAAAGTTTAAAATTTTCATGAAGAAATTCGGCTTCAAAAAAGTTGAAAATTTTCATGACGAAATTCTGCTTCAAAAAAGTTTTCGCAAGGTGGGGGTGTTTCGTCTTTTTTCAACTTTTTCATAAGAGGGGTGTGTTTCGTCTTTTTTCAACTTTTTCGTGAGGGGGTGGGTCAATTGAAAATATTCATGAAGAAATTCGGCTTCAAAAAAGTTCTCGCAAGGGGGGGGGTGTTTCGTCTTTTTTCAACTTTTTCGTAAGGGGGGGGTGTTTCGTCTTTTTTCAACTTTTTCGTGAGGGGGGTGGGTCAATTGAAAATTTTCATGAAGTATTTGGGCTTCAAAAAAGTTTAAAAATTTCATGAAGAAATTCGGCTTCAAAAAGGTTGAAAATTTTCATTAAGTATTTGGGCTTCAAAAATGTTTTAAATTTTCATGAAGAAATTCGGCTTCAAAAAAGTTGAAAATTTTCATGAAGTATTTGGGCTTCAAAAAAGTTGAAAATATTCATGAAGAAATTTGGCTTCAAAACAGTTGAAAATTTTCATGAAGAAATTCGGCTTCAAAAAAGTTTTCGCGAGGGGGGGGTGTTTCGTCTTTTTTCAACTTTTTCGTAAGGGGGGGGTGTTTCGTCTTTTTTCAACTTTTTCGTAAGGGGGGGTGTTTCGTCTTTTTTCAACTTTTTCGTAAGAGGGGGGTGTTTCGTCTTTTTTCAACTTTTTCGTGAGGAGGGTGGGTCAATTGAAAATATTCATGAAGAAATTCGGCTTCAAAAAAGTTGAAAATTTTCATGAAGTATTTGGGCTTCAAAAATGTTTTAAATTTTCATGAAGAAATTCGGCTTCAAAAAAGTTTAAAATTTTCATGAAGAAATTCGGCTTCAAAAAAGATGAAAATTTTCATGAAGTATTTGGGCTTCGAAAAAGTTGAAAATTTTAATGAAGAAATTCGTCTTCAAAAAAGTTTTCGCAAGGGGGGGTGTTTCGTCTTTTTTCAACTTTTTCGTAAGGGGGGGTGTTTCCTCTTTTTTCAAGTTTTTCATATGGGGGGGTTGGTCAATTGAAATTTTTCATGAAGTATTTGGGCTTCAAAAAAGTTGAAAATTTTCATGAAGTATTTGGGCTTCAAAAAAGTTGAAAATTTTCATGAAGAAATTCGGCTTCAAAAAAGTTGAACGTTTTCATGAAGTATTTGGGCTTCAAAAAAGTTGAAAATTTTCATGAAGTATTTGGGCTTCAAAAAAGTTGAAAATATTCATGAAGAAATTCGGCTTAAAAAAAGTTGAAAATTTTTATGAAGTATTTGGGCTTCAAAATTTTTTTAAATTTTCATGAAGAAATTCGGCTTCAAAAAAGTTTAAAATTTTCATGAAGTATTTGGGCTTCAAAAAAGTTGAAAATTTTCATGAAGAAATTCGGCTTCAAAAAAGTTTTCGCAAGGGGGGGGTGTTTCGTCTTTTTTCAACTTTTTCGTAAGGGGGGGTGTTTCGTCTTTTTTCAACTTTTTCGTAAGAGGGGGGTGTTTCGTCTTTTTTCAACTTTTTCGTGAGGGGGTGGGTCAATTGAAAGTATTCATGAAGAAATTCGGCTTCAAAAAAGTTGAAAATTTTCATGAAGTATTTGGGCTTCAAAAAAGTTGAAAATATTCATGAAGAAATTCGGCTTCAAAACAGTTGAAAATTTTCATGAAGAAATTCGGCTTCAAAAAAGTTGAACGTTTTCATGAAGTATTTGGGCTTCAAAAAAGTTCAAAATTTTCATGAAGTATTTGGGCTTCAAAAAAGTTGAAAATATTCATGAAGAAATTCGGCTTCAAAAAAGTTGAAAATTTTCATGAAGTATTTGGGCTTCAAAAAAGTTGAAAATATTCATGAAGAAATTCGGATTCAAAAAAGTTGAAAATTTTCATGAAGTATTTGGTCTTCAAAATTTTTTTAAATTTTCATGAAGAAATTCGGCTTCAAAAAAGTTGAAAATTTTCATGAAGTATTTGGGCTTCAAAAAAGTTGAAAATTTTCATGAAGAAATTCGGCTTCAAAAAAGTTGAACGTTTTCATGAAGTATTTGGGCTTCAAAAAAGTTGAAAATTTTCATGAAGTATTTGGGCTTCAAAAAAGTTGAAAATATTCATGAAGAAATTCGGCTTCAAAAAAGTTGAAAATTTTCATGAAGTATTTGGGCTTCAAAATTTTTTTAAATTTTCATGAAGAAATTCGGCTTCAAAAAAGTTTTCGTAAGGGGGGGTGTTTCGTCTTTTTTCAACTTTTTCGTAAGAGGGGGGTGTTTCGTCTTTTTTCAACTTTGTCGTGAGGGGGTGGGTCAATTGAAAGTATTCATGAAGAAATTCGGCTTCAAAAAAGTTGAAAATTTTCATGAAGTATTTGGGCTTCAAAAAAGTTGAAAATTTTCATGAAGAAATTCGGCTTCAAAAAAGTTTTCGCAAGGGGGGGTGTTTCGTTTTTTTTCAACTTTTTCGTAAGGGGGGGGTGTTTCGTCTTTTTTCAACTTTTTCGTAAGGGGGGGTGTTTCGTCTTTTTTCAACTTTTTCGTGAGGGGGGTGGGTCAATTGAAAGTATTCATGAAGAAATTCGGCTTCAAAAAAGTTGAAAATTTTCATGAAGTATTTGGGCTTCAAAAAAGTTGAAAATTTTCATGAAGAAATTCGGCTTCAAAAAAGTTTTCGCAAGGGGGGGGGTGTTTCGTCTTTTTTCAACTTTTTCGTAAGGGGGGGGTGTTTCGTCTTTTTTCAACTTTTTCGTTTGCGGGGGTGGGTCAATTAAAAATATTCATGAAGAAATTCGGCTTCAAAAAAGTTTTCGCAAGGGGGGGGGTGTTTCGTCTTTTTTCAACTTTTTCGTAAGGGGGGGGGGTGTTTCGTCTTTTTTCAACTTTTTCGTAAGGGGGGGGGGGTGTTTCGTCTTTTTTCAACTTTTTCGTAAGAGGGGGGAGTTTCATCTTTTTTCAACTTTTTCGTGAGGGGGGTGGGTCAATTGAAAGTATTCATGAAGAAATTCGGCTTCAAAAAGGTTGAAAATTTTCATGAAGTATTTGGGCTTCAAAAAAGTTGAAAATATTCATGAAGAAATTAGGCTTCAAAAAAGTTTAAAATTTTCATGAAGTATTTGGGCTTCAAAAAAGTTGAAAATTTTCATGAAGAAATTCGGCTTCAAAAAAGTTTTCGCAAGGGGGGGTGTTTCGTCTTTTTTCAACTTTTTCGTGAGGGGGGGTGTTTCGTCTTTTTTCAACTTTTTCGTAAGAGGGGGGTGTTTCGTCTTTTTTCAACTTTTTCGTGAGGGGGTGGGTCAATTGAAAGTATTCATGAAGAAATTCGGATTCAAAAAAGTTGAAAATTTTCATGAAGTATTTGGGCTTCAAAAAAGTTGAAAATTTTCATGAAGAAATTCGGCTTCAAAAAAGTTGAACGTTTTCATGAAGTATTTGGGCTTCAAAAAAGTTGAAAATTTTCATGAAGTATTTGGGCTTCAAAAAAGTTGAAAATATTCATGAAGAAATTCGGCTTCAAAAAAGTTGAAAATTTTCATGAAGTATTTGGGCTTCAAAATTTTTTTAAATTTTCATGAAGAAATTCGGCTTCAAAAAAGTTTTCGTAAGGGGGGGTGTTTCGTCTTTTTTCAACTTTTTCGTAAGAGGGGGGTGTTTCGTCTTTTTTCAACTTTGTCGTGAGGGGGTGGGTCAATTGAAAGTATTCATGAAGAAATTCGGCTTCAAAAAAGTTGAAAATTTTCATGAAGTATTTGGGCTTCAAAAAAGTTGAAAATTTTCATGAAGAAATTCGGCTTCAAAAAAGTTTTCGCAAGGGGGGGTGTTTCGTTTTTTTTCAACTTTTTCGTAAGGGGGGGGTGTTTCGTCTTTTTTCAACTTTTTCGTAAGGGGGGGTGTTTCGTCTTTTTTCAACTTTTTCGTGAGGGGGGTGGGTCAATTGAAAGTATTCATGAAGAAATTCGGCTTCAAAAAAGTTGAAAATTTTCATGAAGTATTTGGGCTTCAAAAAAGTTGAAAATTTTCATGAAGAAATTCGGCTTCAAAAAAGTTTTCGCAAGGGGGGGGGTGTTTCGTCTTTTTTCAACTTTTTCGTAAGGGGGGGGTGTTTCGTCTTTTTTCAACTTTTTCGTTTGCGGGGGTGGGTCAATTAAAAATATTCATGAAGAAATTCGGCTTCAAAAAAGTTTTCGCAAGGGGGGGGGTGTTTCGTCTTTTTTCAACTTTTTCGTAAGGGGGGGGGGTGTTTCGTCTTTTTTCAACTTTTTCGTAAGGGGGGGGGGGTGTTTCGTCTTTTTTCAACTTTTTCGTAAGAGGGGGGAGTTTCATCTTTTTTCAACTTTTTCGTGAGGGGGGTGGGTCAATTGAAAGTATTCATGAAGAAATTCGGCTTCAAAAAGGTTGAAAATTTTCATGAAGTATTTGGGCTTCAAAAAAGTTGAAAATATTCATGAAGAAATTAGGCTTCAAAAAAGTTTAAAATTTTCATGAAGTATTTGGGCTTCAAAAAAGTTGAAAATTTTCATGAAGAAATTCGGCTTCAAAAAAGTTTTCGCAAGGGGGGGTGTTTCGTCTTTTTTCAACTTTTTCGTGAGGGGGGGTGTTTCGTCTTTTTTCAACTTTTTCGTAAGAGGGGGGTGTTTCGTCTTTTTTCAACTTTTTCGTGAGGGGGTGGGTCAATTGAAAGTATTCATGAAGAAATTCGGATTCAAAAAAGTTGAAAATTTTCATGAAGTATTTGGGCTTCAAAAAAGTTGAAAATTTTCATGAAGAAATTCGGCTTCAAAAAAGTTTTCGCAAGGGGGGGTGTTTCGTCTTTTTTCAACTTTTTCGTAAGGGGGGGGGGTGTTTCGTCTTTTTTCAACTTTTTCGTAAGAGGGGGGAGTTTCGACTTTTTTCAACTTTTTCGTGAGGGGGGTGGGTCAATTGAAAGTATTCATGAAGAAATTCGGCTTCAAAAAAGGTGAAAATTTTCATGAAGTATTTGGGCTTCAAAAAAGTTGAAAATTTTCATGAAGTATTTGGGCTTCAAAATTTTTTTAAATTTTCATGAAGAAATTCGGATTCAAAAAAGTTTAAAATTTTCATGAAGTATTTGGGCTTCAAAAAAGTTGAAAATTTTCATGAAGAAATTCGGCTTCAAAAAAGTTTTCGCAAGGGGGGGTGTTTCGTCTTTTTTCAACTTTTTCGTGAGGGGGGGTGTTTCGTCTTTTTTCAACTTTTTCGTAAGAGGGGGGTGTTTCGTCTTTTTTCAACTTTTTCGTGAGGGGGTGGGTCAATTGAAAGTATTCATGAAGAAATTCGGCTTCAAAAAAGTTGAAAATTTTCATGAAGTATTTGGGCTTCAAAAAAGTTGAAAATTTTCATGAAGAAATTCGGCTTCAAAAAAGTTTTCGCAAGGGGGGGTGTTTCGTCTTTTTTCAACTTTTTCGTAAGGGGGGGGGTGTTTCGTCTTTTTTCAACTTTTTCGTAAGAGGGTGGAGTTTCGACTTTTTTCAACTTTTTCGTGAGGGGGGTGGGTCAATTGAAAGTATTCATGAAGAAATTCGGCTTCAAAAAAGGTGAAAATTTTCATGAAGTATTTGGGCTTCAAAAAAGTTGAAAATTTTCATGAAGTATTTGGGCTTCAAAAAAGTTGAAAATATTCATGAAGAAATTCGGCTTCAAAAAAGTTGAAAATTTTCATGAAGTATTTGGGCTTCAAAATTTTTTTAAATTTTCATGAAGAAATTCGGCTTCAAAAAAGTTTTCGTAAGGGGGGGTGTTTCGTCTTTTTTCAACTTTTTCGTAAGAGGGGGGTGTTTCGTCTTTTTTCAACTTTGTCGTGAGGGGGTGGGTCAATTGAAAGTATTCATGAAGAAATTCGGCTTCAAAAAAGTTGAAAATTTTCATGAAGTATTTGGGCTTCAAAAAAGTTGAAAATTTTCATGAAGAAATTCGGCTTCAAAAAAGTTTTCGCAAGGGGGGGTGTTTCGTTTTTTTTCAACTTTTTCGTAAGGGGGGGGTGTTTCGTCTTTTTTCAACTTTTTCGTAAGGGGGGGTGTTTCGTCTTTTTTCAACTTTTTCGTGAGGGGGGTGGGTCAATTGAAAGTATTCATGAAGAAATTCGGCTTCAAAAAAGTTGAAAATTTTCATGAAGTATTTGGGCTTCAAAAAAGTTGAAAATTTTCATGAAGAAATTCGGCTTCAAAAAAGTTTTCGCAAGGGGGGGGGTGTTTCGTCTTTTTTCAACTTTTTCGTAAGGGGGGGGTGTTTCGTCTTTTTTCAACTTTTTCGTTTGCGGGGGTGGGTCAATTAAAAATATTCATGAAGAAATTCGGCTTCAAAAAAGTTTTCGCAAGGGGGGGGGTGTTTCGTCTTTTTTCAACTTTTTCGTAAGGGGGGGGGGTGTTTCGTCTTTTTTCAACTTTTTCGTAAGGGGGGGGGGGTGTTTCGTCTTTTTTCAACTTTTTCGTAAGAGGGGGGAGTTTCATCTTTTTTCAACTTTTTCGTGAGGGGGGTGGGTCAATTGAAAGTATTCATGAAGAAATTCGGCTTCAAAAAGGTTGAAAATTTTCATGAAGTATTTGGGCTTCAAAAAAGTTGAAAATATTCATGAAGAAATTAGGCTTCAAAAAAGTTTAAAATTTTCATGAAGTATTTGGGCTTCAAAAAAGTTGAAAATTTTCATGAAGAAATTCGGCTTCAAAAAAGTTTTCGCAAGGGGGGGTGTTTCGTCTTTTTTCAACTTTTTCGTGAGGGGGGGTGTTTCGTCTTTTTTCAACTTTTTCGTAAGAGGGGGGTGTTTCGTCTTTTTTCAACTTTTTCGTGAGGGGGTGGGTCAATTGAAAGTATTCATGAAGAAATTCGGATTCAAAAAAGTTGAAAATTTTCATGAAGTATTTGGGCTTCAAAAAAGTTGAAAATTTTCATGAAGAAATTCGGCTTCAAAAAAGTTGAACGTTTTCATGAAGTATTTGGGCTTCAAAAAAGTTGAAAATTTTCATGAAGTATTTGGGCTTCAAAAAAGTTGAAAATATTCATGAAGAAATTCGGCTTCAAAAAAGTTGAAAATTTTCATGAAGTATTTGGGCTTCAAAATTTTTTTAAATTTTCATGAAGAAATTCGGCTTCAAAAAAGTTTTCGTAAGGGGGGGTGTTTCGTCTTTTTTCAACTTTTTCGTAAGAGGGGGGTGTTTCGTCTTTTTTCAACTTTGTCGTGAGGGGGTGGGTCAATTGAAAGTATTCATGAAGAAATTCGGCTTCAAAAAAGTTGAAAATTTTCATGAAGTATTTGGGCTTCAAAAAAGTTGAAAATTTTCATGAAGAAATTCGGCTTCAAAAAAGTTTTCGCAAGGGGGGGTGTTTCGTTTTTTTTCAACTTTTTCGTAAGGGGGGGGTGTTTCGTCTTTTTTCAACTTTTTCGTAAGGGGGGGTGTTTCGTCTTTTTTCAACTTTTTCGTGAGGGGGGTGGGTCAATTGAAAGTATTCATGAAGAAATTCGGCTTCAAAAAAGTTGAAAATTTTCATGAAGTATTTGGGCTTCAAAAAAGTTGAAAATTTTCATGAAGAAATTCGGCTTCAAAAAAGTTTTCGCAAGGGGGGGGGTGTTTCGTCTTTTTTCAACTTTTTCGTAAGGGGGGGGTGTTTCGTCTTTTTTCAACTTTTTCGTTTGCGGGGGTGGGTCAATTAAAAATATTCATGAAGAAATTCGGCTTCAAAAAAGTTTTCGCAAGGGGGGGGGTGTTTCGTCTTTTTTCAACTTTTTCGTAAGGGGGGGGGGTGTTTCGTCTTTTTTCAACTTTTTCGTAAGGGGGGGGGGGTGTTTCGTCTTTTTTCAACTTTTTCGTAAGAGGGGGGAGTTTCATCTTTTTTCAACTTTTTCGTGAGGGGGGTGGGTCAATTGAAAGTATTCATGAAGAAATTCGGCTTCAAAAAGGTTGAAAATTTTCATGAAGTATTTGGGCTTCAAAAAAGTTGAAAATATTCATGAAGAAATTAGGCTTCAAAAAAGTTTAAAATTTTCATGAAGTATTTGGGCTTCAAAAAAGTTGAAAATTTTCATGAAGAAATTCGGCTTCAAAAAAGTTTTCGCAAGGGGGGGTGTTTCGTCTTTTTTCAACTTTTTCGTGAGGGGGGGTGTTTCGTCTTTTTTCAACTTTTTCGTAAGAGGGGGGTGTTTCGTCTTTTTTCAACTTTTTCGTGAGGGGGTGGGTCAATTGAAAGTATTCATGAAGAAATTCGGATTCAAAAAAGTTGAAAATTTTCATGAAGTATTTGGGCTTCAAAAAAGTTGAAAATTTTCATGAAGAAATTCGGCTTCAAAAAAGTTTTCGCAAGGGGGGGTGTTTCGTCTTTTTTCAACTTTTTCGTAAGGGGGGGGGGTGTTTCGTCTTTTTTCAACTTTTTCGTAAGAGGGGGGAGTTTCGACTTTTTTCAACTTTTTCGTGAGGGGGGTGGGTCAATTGAAAGTATTCATGAAGAAATTCGGCTTCAAAAAAGGTGAAAATTTTCATGAAGTATTTGGGCTTCAAAAAAGTTGAAAATTTTCATGAAGTATTTGGGCTTCAAAATTTTTTTAAATTTTCATGAAGAAATTCGGATTCAAAAAAGTTTAAAATTTTCATGAAGTATTTGGGCTTCAAAAAAGTTGAAAATTTTCATGAAGAAATTCGGCTTCAAAAAAGTTTTCGCAAGGGGGGGTGTTTCGTCTTTTTTCAACTTTTTCGTGAGGGGGGGTGTTTCGTCTTTTTTCAACTTTTTCGTAAGAGGGGGGTGTTTCGTCTTTTTTCAACTTTTTCGTGAGGGGGTGGGTCAATTGAAAGTATTCATGAAGAAATTCGGCTTCAAAAAAGTTGAAAATTTTCATGAAGTATTTGGGCTTCAAAAAAGTTGAAAATTTTCATGAAGAAATTCGGCTTCAAAAAAGTTTTCGCAAGGGGGGGTGTTTCGTCTTTTTTCAACTTTTTCGTAAGGGGGGGGGTGTTTCGTCTTTTTTCAACTTTTTCGTAAGAGGGTGGAGTTTCGACTTTTTTCAACTTTTTCGTGAGGGGGGTGGGTCAATTGAAAGTATTCATGAAGAAATTCGGCTTCAAAAAAGGTGAAAATTTTCATGAAGTATTTGGGCTTCAAAAAAGTTGAAAATTTTCATGAAGTATTTGGGCTTCAAAATTTTTTTAAATTTTCATGAAGAAATTCGGCTTCAAAAAAGTTTAAAATTTTCATGAAGTATTTGGGCTTCAAAAAAGTTGAAAATTTTCATGAAGAAATTCGGCTTCAAAAAAGTTTTCGCAAGGGGGGGTGTTTCGTCTTTTTTCAACTTTTTCGTAAGAGGGGGGTGTTTCGTCTTTTTTCAACTTTTTCGTGAGGGGGTGGGTCAATTGAAAGTATTCATGAAGAAATTCGGCTTCAAAAAAGTTGAAAATTTTCATGAAGTATTTGGGCTTCAAAAAAGTTGAAAATTTTCATGAAGAAATTCGGCTTCAAAAAAGTTTTCGCAAGGGGGGGTGTTTCGTCTTTTTTCAACTTTTTCGTAAGGGGGGGGGGTGTTTCGTCTTTTTTCAACTTTTTCGTAAGAGGGGGGAGTTTCGACTTTTTTCAACTTTTTCGTGAGGGGGGTGGGTCAATTGAAAGTATTCATGAAGAAATTCGGCTTCAAAAAAGGTGAAAATTTTCATGAAGTATTTGGGCTTCAAAAAAGTTGAAAATTTTCATGAAGTATTTGGGCTTCAAAATTTTTTTAAATTTTCATGAAGAAATTCGGCTTCAAAAAAGTTTAAAATTTTCATGAAGTATTTGGGCTTCAAAAAAGTTGAAAATTTTCATGAAGAAATTCGGCTTCAAAAAAGTTTTCGCAAGGGGGGGTGTTTCGTCTTTTTTCAACTTTTTCGTGAGGGGGGGTGTTTCGTCTTTTTTCAACTTTTTCGTAAGAGGGGGGTGTTTCGTCTTTTTTCAACTTTTTCGTGAGGGGGTGGGTCAATTGAAAGTATTCATGAAGAAATTCGGCTTCAAAAAAGTTGAAAATTTTCATGAAGTATTTGGGCTTCAAAAAAGTTGAAAATTTTCATGAAGAAATTCGGCTTCAAAAAAGTTTTCGCAAGGGGGGGTGTTTCGTCTTTTTTCAACTTTTTCGTAAGGGGGGGGGTGTTTCGTCTTTTTTCAACTTTTTCGTAAGAGGGGGGAGTTTCGTCTTTTTTCAACTTTTTCGTGAGGGGGGTGGGTCAATTGAAAGTATTCATGAAGAAATTCGGCTTCAAAAAAGGTGAAAATTTTCATGAAGTATTTGGGCTTCAGAAAAGTTGAAAATTTTCATGAAGTATTTGGGCTTCAAAATTTTTTTAAATTTTCATGAAGAAATTCGGCTTCAAAAAAGTTTAAAATTTTCATGAAGTATTTGGGCTTCAAAAAAGTTGAAAATTTTCATGAAGAAATTCGGCTTCAAAAAAGTTTTCGCAAGGGGGGGTGTTTCGTCTTTTTTCAACTTTTTCGTGAGGGGGGGTGTTTCGTCTTTTTTCAACTTTTTCGTAAGAGGGGGGTGTTTCGTCTTTTTTCAACTTTTTCGTGAGGGGGTGGGTCAATTGAAAGTATTCATGAAGAAATTCGGCTTCAAAAAAGTTGAAAATTTTCATGAAGTATTTGGGCTTCAAAAAAGTTGAAAATTTTCATGAAGAAATTCGGCTTCAAAAAAGTTTAAAATTTTCATGAAGTATTTGGGCTTCAAAAAAGTTGAAAATTTTCATGAAGAAATTCGGCTTCAAAAAAGTTTTCGCAAGGGGGGGTGTTTCGTCTTTTTTCAACTTTTTCGTGAAGGGGGGTGTTTCGTCTTTTTTCAACTTTTTCGTAAGAGGGGGGTGTTTCGTCTTTTTTCAACTTTTTCGTGAGGGGGTGGGTCAATTGAAAGTATTCATGAAGAAATTCGGCTTCAAAAAAGTTGAAAATTTTCATGAAGTATTTGGGCTTCAAAAAAGTTGAAAATTTTCATGAAGAAATTCGGCTTCAAAAAAGTTGAACGTTTTCATGAAGTATTTGGGCTTCAAAAAAGTTGAAAATTTTCATGAAGTATTTGGGCTTCAAAAAAGTTGAAAATATTCATGAAGAAATTCGGCTTCAAAAAAGTTGAAAATTTTCATGAAGTATTTGGGCTTCAAAATTTTTTTAAATTTTCATGAAGAAATTCGGCTTCAAAAAAGTTTTCGTAAGGGGGGGGTGTTTCGTCTTTTTTCAACTTTTTCGTAAGAGGGGGGTGTTTCGTCTTTTTTCAACTTTGTCGTGAGGGGGTGGGTCAATTGAAAGTATTCATGAAGAAATTCGGCTTCAAAAAAGTTGAAAATTTTCATGAAGTATTTGGGCTTCAAAAAAGTTGAAAATTTTCATGAAGAAATTCGGCTTCAAAAAAGTTTTCGCAAGGGGGGGTGTTTCGTTTTTTTTCAACTTTTTCGTAAGGGGGGGGTGTTTCGTCTTTTTTCAACTTTTTCGTAAGGGGGGGTGTTTCGTCTTTTTTCAACTTTTTCGTGAGGGGGGTGGGTCAATTGAAAGTATTCATGAAGAAATTCGGCTTCAAAAAAGTTGAAAATTTTCATGAAGTATTTGGGCTTCAAAAAAGTTGAAAATTTTCATGAAGAAATTCGGCTTCAAAAAAGTTTTCGCAAGGGGGGGGGTGTTTCGTCTTTTTTCAACTTTTTCGTAAGGGGGGGGTGTTTCGTCTTTTTTCAACTTTTTCGTTTGCGGGGGTGGGTCAATTAAAAATATTCATGAAGAAATTCGGCTTCAAAAAAGTTTTCGCAAGGGGGGGGGTGTTTCGTCTTTTTTCAACTTTTTCGTAAGGGGGGGGGGTGTTTCGTCTTTTTTCAACTTTTTCGTAAGGGGGGGGGGGTGTTTCGTCTTTTTTCAACTTTTTCGTAAGAGGGGGGAGTTTCATCTTTTTTCAACTTTTTCGTGAGGGGGGTGGGTCAATTGAAAGTATTCATGAAGAAATTCGGCTTCAAAAAGGTTGAAAATTTTCATGAAGTATTTGGGCTTCAAAAAAGTTGAAAATATTCATGAAGAAATTAGGCTTCAAAAAAGTTTAAAATTTTCATGAAGTATTTGGGCTTCAAAAAAGTTGAAAATTTTCATGAAGAAATTCGGCTTCAAAAAAGTTTTCGCAAGGGGGGGTGTTTCGTCTTTTTTCAACTTTTTCGTGAGGGGGGGTGTTTCGTCTTTTTTCAACTTTTTCGTAAGAGGGGGGTGTTTCGTCTTTTTTCAACTTTTTCGTGAGGGGGTGGGTCAATTGAAAGTATTCATGAAGAAATTCGGCTTCAAAAAAGTTGAAAATTTTCATGAAGTATTTGGGCTTCAAAAAAGTTGAAAATTTTCATGAAGAAATTCGGCTTCAAAAAAGTTTTCGCAAGGGGGGGTGTTTCGTCTTTTTTCAACTTTTTCGTAAGGGGGGGGGTGTTTCGTCTTTTTTCAACTTTTTCGTAAGAGGGGGGAGTTTCGTCTTTTTTCAACTTTTTCGTGAGGGGGGTGGGTCAATTGAAAGTATTCATGAAGAAATTCGGCTTCAAAAAAGGTGAAAATTTTCATGAAGTATTTGGGCTTCAAAAAAGTTGAAAATTTTCATGAAGAAATTCGGCTTCAAAAAAGTTGAACGTTTTCATGAAGTATTTGGGCTTCAAAAAAGTTGAAAATTTTCATGAAGTATTTGGGCTTCAAAAAAGTTGAAAATATTCATGAAGAAATTCGGCTTCAAAAAAGTTGAAAATTTTCATGAAGTATTTGGGCTTCAAAATTTTTTTAAATTTTCATGAAGAAATTCGGCTTCAAAAAAGTTTTCGTAAGGGGGGGGTGTTTCGTCTTTTTTCAACTTTTTCGTAAGAGGGGGGTGTTTCGTCTTTTTTCAACTTTGTCGTGAGGGGGTGGGTCAATTGAAAGTATTCATGAAGAAATTCGGCTTCAAAAAAGTTGAAAATTTTCATGAAGTATTTGGGCTTCAAAAAAGTTGAAAATTTTCATGAAGAAATTCGGCTTCAAAAAAGTTTTCGCAAGGGGGGGTGTTTCGTTTTTTTTCAACTTTTTCGTAAGGGGGGGGTGTTTCGTCTTTTTTCAACTTTTTCGTAAGGGGGGGTGTTTCGTCTTTTTTCAACTTTTTCGTGAGGGGGGTGGGTCAATTGAAAGTATTCATGAAGAAATTCGGCTTCAAAAAAGTTGAAAATTTTCATGAAGTATTTGGGCTTCAAAAAAGTTGAAAATTTTCATGAAGAAATTCGGCTTCAAAAAAGTTTTCGCAAGGGGGGGGGTGTTTCGTCTTTTTTCAACTTTTTCGTAAGGGGGGGGTGTTTCGTCTTTTTTCAACTTTTTCGTTTGCGGGGGTGGGTCAATTAAAAATATTCATGAAGAAATTCGGCTTCAAAAAAGTTTTCGCAAGGGGGGGGGTGTTTCGTCTTTTTTCAACTTTTTCGTAAGGGGGGGGGGTGTTTCGTCTTTTTTCAACTTTTTCGTAAGGGGGGGGGGGGTGTTTCGTCTTTTTTCAACTTTTTCGTAAGAGGGGGGAGTTTCATCTTTTTTCAACTTTTTCGTGAGGGGGGTGGGTCAATTGAAAGTATTCATGAAGAAATTCGGCTTCAAAAAGGTTGAAAATTTTCATGAAGTATTTGGGCTTCAAAAAAGTTGAAAATATTCATGAAGAAATTAGGCTTCAAAAAAGTTTAAAATTTTCATGAAGTATTTGGGCTTCAAAAAAGTTGAAAATTTTCATGAAGAAATTCGGCTTCAAAAAAGTTTTCGCAAGGGGGGGTGTTTCGTCTTTTTTCAACTTTTTCGTGAGGGGGGGTGTTTCGTCTTTTTTCAACTTTTTCGTAAGAGGGGGGTGTTTCGTCTTTTTTCAACTTTTTCGTGAGGGGGTGGGTCAATTGAAAGTATTCATGAAGAAATTCGGCTTCAAAAAAGTTGAAAATTTTCATGAAGTATTTGGGCTTCAAAAAAGTTGAAAATTTTCATGAAGAAATTCGGCTTCAAAAAAGTTTTCGCAAGGGGGGGTGTTTCGTCTTTTTTCAACTTTTTCGTAAGGGGGGGGGTGTTTCGTCTTTTTTCAACTTTTTCGTAAGAGGGGGGAGTTTCGACTTTTTTCAACTTTTTCGTGAGGGGGGTGGGTCAATTGAAAGTATTCATGAAGAAATTCGGCTTCAAAAAAGGTGAAAATTTTCATGAAGTATTTGGGCTTCAAAAAAGTTGAAAATTTTCATGAAGTATTTGGGCTTCAAAATTTTTTTAAATTTTCATGAAGAAATTCGGATTCAAAAAAGTTTAAAATTTTCATGAAGTATTTGGGCTTCAAAAAAGTTGAAAATTTTCATGAAGAAATTCGGCTTCAAAAAAGTTTTCGCAAGGGGGGGTGTTTCGTCTTTTTTCAACTTTTTCGTGAGGGGGGGTGTTTCGTCTTTTTTCAACTTTTTCGTAAGAGGGGGGTGTTTCGTCTTTTTTCAACTTTTTCGTGAGGGGGTGGGTCAATTGAAAGTATTCATGAAGAAATTCGGCTTCAAAAAAGTTGAAAATTTTCATGAAGTATTTGGGCTTCAAAAAAGTTGAAAATTTTCATGAAGAAATTCGGCTTCAAAAAAGTTTTTGCAAGGGGGGGTGTTTCGTCTTTTTTCAACTTTTTCGTAAGGGGGGGGGGTGTTTCGTCTTTTTTCAACTTTTTCGTAAGAGGGGGGAGTTTCGACTTTTTTCAACTTTTTCGTGAGGGGGGTGGGTCAATTGAAAGTATTCATGAAGAAATTCGGCTTCAAAAAAGGTGAAAATTTTCATGAAGTATTTGGGCTTCAAAAAAGTTGAAAATTTTCATGAAGTATTTGGGCTTCAAAATTTTTTTAAATTTTCATGAAGAAATTCGGCTTCAAAAAAGTTTAAAATTTTCATGAAGTATTTGGGCTTCAAAAAAGTTGAAAATTTTCATGAAGAAATTCGGCTTCAAAAAAGTTTTCGCAAGGGGGGGTGTTTCGTCTTTTTTCAACTTTTTCGTGAGGGGGGGTGTTTCGTCTTTTTTCAACTTTTTCGTAAGAGGGGGGTGTTTCGTCTTTTTTCAACTTTTTCGTGAGGGGGTGGGTCAATTGAAAGTATTCATGAAGAAATTCGGCTTCAAAAAAGTTGAAAATTTTCATGAAGTATTTGGGCTTCAAAAAAGTTGAAAATTTTCATGAAGAAATTCGGCTTCAAAAAAGTTTTCGCAAGGGGGGGTGTTTCGTCTTTTTTCAACTTTTTCGTAAGGGGGGGGGGTGTTTCGTCTTTTTTCAACTTTTTCGTAAGAGGGGGGAGTTTCGACTTTTTTCAACTTTTTCGTGAGGGGGGTGGGTCAATTGAAAGTATTCATGAAGAAATTCGGCTTCAAAAAAGGTGAAAATTTTCATGAAGTATTTGGGCTTCAAAAAAGTTGAAAATTTTCATGAAGTATTTGGGCTTCAAATTTTTTTTAAATTTTCATGAAGAAATTCGGCTTCAAAAAAGTTTAAAATTTTCATGAAGTATTTGGGCTTCAAAAAAGTTGAAAATTTTCATGAAGAAATTCGGCTTCAAAAAAGTTTTCGCAAGGGGGGGTGTTTCGTCTTTTTTCAACTTTTTCGTGAGGGGGGGTGTTTCGTCTTTTTTCAACTTTTTCGTAAGAGGGGGGTGTTTCGTCTTTTTTCAACTTTTTCGTGAGGGGGTGGGTCAATTGAAAGTATTCATGAAGAAATTCGGCTTCAAAAAAGTTGAAAATTTTCATGAAGTATTTGGGCTTCAAAAAAGTTGAAAATTTTCATGAAGAAATTCGGCTTCAAAAAAGTTTTCGCAAGGGGGGGTGTTTCGTCTTTTTTCAACTTTTTCGTAAGGGGGGGGGTGTTTCGTCTTTTTTCAACTTTTTCGTAAGAGGGGGGAGTTTCGTCTTTTTTCAACTTTTTCGTGAGGGGGGTGGGTCAATTGAAAGTATTCATGAAGAAATTCGGCTTCAAAAAAGGTGAAAATTTTCATGAAGTATTTGGGCTTCAGAAAAGTTGAAAATTTTCATGAAGTATTTGGGCTTCAAAATTTTTTTAAATTTTCATGAAGAAATTCGGCTTCAAAAAAGTTTAAAATTTTCATGAAGTATTTGGGCTTCAAAAAAGTTGAAAATTTTCATGAAGAAATTCGGCTTCAAAAAAGTTTTCGCAAGGGGGGGTGTTTCGTCTTTTTTCAACTTTTTCGTGAGGGGGGGTGTTTCGTCTTTTTTCAACTTTTTCGTAAGAGGGGGGTGTTTCGTCTTTTTTCAACTTTTTCGTGAGGGGGTGGGTCAATTGAAAGTATTCATGAAGAAATTCGGCTTCAAAAAAGTTGAAAATTTTCATGAAGTATTTGGGCTTCAAAAAAGTTGAAAATTTTCATGAAGAAATTCGGCTTCAAAAAAGTTTAAAATTTTCATGAAGTATTTGGGCTTCAAAAAAGTTGAAAATTTTCATGAAGAAATTCGGCTTCAAAAAAGTTTTCGCAAGGGGGGGTGTTTCGTCTTTTTTCAACTTTTTCGTGAGGGGGGTGTTTCGTCTTTTTTCAACTTTTTCGTAAGAGGGGGGTGTTTCGTCTTTTTTCAACTTTTTCGTGAGGGGGTGGGTCAATTGAAAGTATTCATGAAGAAATTCGGCTTCAAAAAAGTTGAAAATTTTCATGAAGTATTTGGGCTTCAAAAAAGTTGAAAATTTTCATGAAGAAATTCGGCTTCAAAAAAGTTTTCGCAAGGGGGGGTGTTTCGTCTTTTTTCAACTTTTTCGTAAGGGGGGGGGTGTTTCGTCTTTTTTCAACTTTTTCGTAAGAGGGGGGAGTTTCGTCTTTTTTCAACTTTTTCGTGAGGGGGGTGGGTCAATTGAAAGTATTCATGAAGAAATTCGGCTTCAAAAAAGGTGAAAATTTTCATGAAGTATTTGGGCTTCAAAAAAGTTGAAAATTTTCACGAAGAAATTCGGCTTCAAAAAAGTTTTCGCGAGGGGGGGGTGTTTCGTCTTTTTTCAACTTTTTCGTAAGGGGGGGGTGTTTCGTCTTTTTTCAACTTTTTCGTAAGGGGGGGTGTTTCGTCTTTTTTCAACTTTTTCGTAAGAGGGGGGTGTTTCGTCTTTTTTCAACTTTTTCGTGAGGGGGGGTGGGTCAATTGAAATTTTTCATGAAGTATTTGGGCTTCAAAAAAGTTGAAAATTTTCATGAAGTATTTGGGCTTCAAAAAAGTTGAAAATTTTCATGAAGAAATTCGGCTTCAAAAAAGTTGAACGTTTTCATGAAGTATTTGGGCTTCAAAAAAGTTGAAAATTTTCATGAAGTATTTGGGCTTCAAAATTTTTTTAAATTTTCATGAAGAAATTCGGCTTCAAAAAAGTTGAAAATTTTCATGAAGTATTTGGGCTTCAAAAAAGTTGAAAATTTTCATGAAGAAATTCGGCTTCAAAAAAGTTTTCGCAAGGGGGGGTGTTTCGTCTTTTTTCAACTTTTTCGTGAGGGGGGGTGTTTCGTCTTTTTTCAACTTTTTCGTAAGAGGGGGGTGTTTCGTCTTTTTTCAACTTTTTCGTGAGGGGGTGGGTCAATTGAAAGTATTCATGAAGAAATTCGGCTTCAAAAAAGTTGAAAATTTTCATGAAGTATTTGGGCTTCAAAAAAGTTGAAAATTTTCATGAAGAAATTCGGCTTCAAAAAAGTTTTCGCAAGGGGGGGTGTTTCGTCTTTTTTCAACTTTTTCGTAAGGGGGTTGTTTCGTCTTTTTTCAACTTTTTCGTAAGAGGGGGGTGTTTCGTCTTTTTTCAACTTTTTCGTGAGGGGGGGTGGGTCAATTGAAAATATTCATGAAGAAATTCGGCTTCAAAAAAGTTGAAAATTTTCATGAAGTATTTGGGCTTCAAAAAAGTTTAAAAATTTCATGAAGAAAATCGGCTTCAAAAAGGTTGAAAATTTTCATGAAGTATTTGGGCTTCAAAAATGTTTTAAATTTTCATGAAGAAATTCGGCTTCAAAAAAGTTTAAGATTTTCATGAAGAAATTCGGCTTCAAAAAAGATGAAAATTTTCATGAAGTATTTGGGCTTCAAAAAAGTTGAAAATTTTCATGAAGAATTTCGGCTTCAAAAAAGATGAACGTTTTCATGAAGTATTTGGGCTTCAAAAATGTTTTAAATTTTCATGAAGAAATTCGGCTTCAAAAAAGTTTAAAATTTTCATGAAGAAATTCGGCTTCAAAAAAGATGAAAATTTTCATGAAGTATTTGGGCTTTGAAAAAGTTGAAAATTTTAATGAAGAAATTCGTCTTCAAAAAAGTTTTCGCAAGGGGGGGTGTTTCGTCTTTTTTCAACTTTTTCGTAAGGGGGGGTGTTTCCTCTTTTTTCAACTTTTTCATATGGGGGGGTTGGTCAATTGAAATTTTTCATGAAGTATTTGGGCTTCAAAAAAGTTGAAAATTTTCATGAAGTATTTGGGCTTCAAAAAAGTTGAAAATTTTCATGAAGAAATTCGGCTTCAAAAAAGTTGAACGTTTTCATGAAGTATTTGGGCTTCAAAAAAGTTGAAAATTTTCATGAAGTATTTGGGCTTCAAAATTTTTTAAAATTTTCATGAAGAAATTCGGCTTCAAAAAAGTTTAAAATTTTCATGAAGTATTTGGGCTTCAAAAAAGTTGAAAATTTTCATGAAGAAATTCGGCTTCAAAAAAGTTTTCGCAAGGGGGGGTGTTTCGTCTTTTTTCAACTTTTTCGTGAGGGGGGGTGTTTCGTCTTTTTTCAACTTTTTCGTAAGAGGGGGGTGTTTCGTCTTTTTTCAACTTTTTCGTGAGGGGGTGGGTCAATTGAAAGTATTCATGAAGAAATTCGGCTTCAAAAAAGTTGAAAATTTTCATGAAGTATTTGGGCTTCAAAAAAGTTGAAAATTTTCATGAAGAAATTCGGCTTCAAAAAAGTTGAAAATTTTCATGAAGTATTTGGGCTTCAAAAAAGTTGAAAATTTTCATGAAGAAATTCGGCTTCAAAAAAGTTTTCGCAAGGGGGGGTGTTTCGTCTTTTTTCAACTTTTTCGTGAGGGGGGGTGTTTCGTCTTTTTTCAACTTTTTCGTAAGAGGGGGGTGTTTCGTCTTTTTTCAACTTTTTCGTGAGGGGGTGGGTCAATTGAAAGTATTCATGAAGAAATTCGGCTTCAAAAAAGTTGAAAATTTTCATGAAGTATTTGGGCTTCAAAAAAGTTGAAAATTTTCATGAAGAAATTCGGCTTCAAAAAAGTTTTCGCAAGGGGGGGTGTTTCGTCTTTTTTCAACTTTTTCGTAAGGGGGGGTGTTTCGTCTTTTTTCAACTTTTTCGTAAGAGGGGGGTGTTTCGTCTTTTTTCAACTTTTTCGTGAGGGGGGGTGGGTCAATTGAAAATATTCATGAAGAAATTCGGCTTCAAAAAAGTTGAAAATTTTCATGAAGTATTTGGGCTTCAAAAAAGTTTAAAAATTTCATGAAGAAATTCGGCTTCAAAAAGGTTGAAAATTTTCATGAAGTATTTGGGCTTCAAAAATGTTTTAAATTTTCATGAAGAAATTCGGCTTCAAAAAAGTTTAAGATTTTCATGAAGAAATTCGGCTTCAAAAAAGTTGAAAATTTTCATGAAGTATTTGGGCTTCAAAAAAGTTGAAAATTTTCATGAAGAAATTCGGCTTCAAAAAAGTTTTCGCAAGGGGGGGTGTTTCGTCTTTTTTCAACTTTTTCGAAAGGGGGGGTATTTCGTCTTTTTTCAACTTTTTCGTAAGAGGGGGGTGTTTCGTCTTTTTTCAACTTTTTCGTGAGGGGGGGTGGGTCAATTGAAAATATTTATGAAGAAATTCGGCTTCAAAAAAGTTGAAAATTTTCATGAAGTATTTGGGCTTCAAAAAAGTTTAAAAATTTCATGAAGAAATTCGGCTTCAAAAAGGTTGAAAATTTTCATGAAGTATTTGGGCTTCAAAAATGTTTTAAATTTTCATGAAGAAATTCGGCTTCAAAAAAGTTTAAAATTTTCATGAAGAAATTCGGCTTCAAAAAAGATGAAAATTTTCATGAAGTATTTGGGCTTCAAAAAAGTTGAAAATTTTCATGAAGTATTTGGGCTTCAAAAAAGTTTAAAATTTTCATGAAGAAATTCGGCTTCAAAAAAGATGAAAATTTTCATGAAGTATTTGGGCTTCAAAAAAGTTGAAAATTTTCATTAAGTATTTGGGCTTCAAAAAAGTTTAAAATTTTCATGAAGAAATTCGGCTTCAAAAAGGTTGAAAATTTTCATGAAGTATTTGGGCTTCAAAAAAGTTGAAAATTTTCATGAAAAAATTCGGCTTCAAAAAAGATGAACGTTTTCATGAAGTATTTGGGCTTCAAAAAAGTTGAAAATTTTCATGAAGTATTTGGGCTTCAAAAAAGTTGAAAATTTTCATTAAGTATTTGGGCTTCAAAAAAGTTGAAAATATTCATGAAGAAATTCGGCTTCAAAAAAGTTGAAAATTTTCATGAAGAAATTCGGCTTCAAAAAAGTTTTCGCAAGGGGGGGATGTTTCGTCTTTTTTCAACTTTTTCGTAAGAGGGGGGTGTTTCGTCTTTTTTCAACTTTTTCATGAGAGGGGTGGGTCAATTGAAAGTATTCATGAAGAAATTCGGCTTCAAAAAAGTTGAAAATTTTCATGAAGTATTTGGGCTTCAAAAAAGTTGAAAATTTTCATGAAGAAATTCGGCTTCAAAAAAGTTTTCGCGAGGGGGGGGTGTTTCGTCTTTTTTCAACTTTTTCGTGAGGGGGGGGGTGTTTCGTCTTTTTTCAACTTTTTCGTAAGGGGGGGGTGTTTCGTCTTTTTTCAACTTTTTCGTGAGGGGGGTGTTTCGTCTTTTTTCAACTTTTTCGTGGGGGGGGTGGGTCAATTGAAAATATTAATGAAGAAATTCGGCTTCAAAAAAGTTGAAAATTTTCATGAAGTATTTGGGCTTCACAAATGTTTTAAATTTTCATGAAGAAATTCGGCTTCAAAAAAGTTTAAAATTTTCATGAAGTATTTGGACTTCAAAAATGTTTTAAATTTTGATGAAGAAATTCGGCTTCAAAAAAGTTTAAAATTTTCATGAAGAAATTCGGCTTCAAAAAAGATGAAAATTTTCATGAAGTATTTGGGCTTCAAAAAAGTTGAAAATTTTCATGAAGTATTTGGGCTTCAAAAAAGTTGAAAATATTCATGAAGAAATTCGGCTTCAAAAAAGTTGAAAATTTTCATGAAGTATTTGGGCTTCAAAAAAGTTTAAAAATTTCATGAAGAAATTCGGCTTCAAAAAGGTTGAAAATTTTCATGAAGTATTTGGGCTTCAAAAATGTTTTAAATTTTCATGAAGAAATTCGGCTTCAAAAAAGTTTAAAATTTTCATGAAGAAATTCGGCTTCAAAAAAGTTTTCGCAAGGGGGGGTGTTTCGTCTTTTTTCAACTTTTTCGTAAGGGGGGGGTGTTTCGTCTTTTTTCAACTTTTTCGTAAGGGGGAGGTGTTTCGTCTTTTTTCAACTTTTTCGTAAGGGGGGGTGTTTCGTCTTTTTTCAACTTTTTCGTGAGGGGGGTGGGTCAATTGAAAGTATTCATGAAGAAATTCGGCTTCAAAAAAGTTGAAAATTTTCATGAAGTATTTGGGCTTCAAAAAAGTTGAAAATTTTCATGAAGTATTTGGGCTTCAAAAATGTTTTAAATTTTCATGAAGAAATTCGGCTTCAAAAAAGTTTAAAATTTTCATGAAGAAATTCGGCTTCAAAAAAGATGAAAATTTTCATGAAGTATTTGGGCTTCGAAAAAGTTGAAAATTTTACTGAAGAAATTCGTCTTCAAAAAAGTTTTCGCAAGGGGGGGTGTTTCGTCTTTTTTCAACTTTTTCGTAAGGGGGGGTGTTTCCTCTTTTTTCAAATTTTTCATATGGGGGGGTTGGTCAATTGAAATTTTTCATGAAGTATTTGGGCTTCAAAAAAGTTGAAAATTTTCATGAAGTATTTGGGATTCAAAAAAGTTGAAAATTTTCATGAAGAAATTCGGCTTCAAAAAAGTTGAACGTTTTCATGAAGTATTTGGGCTTCAAAAAAGTTGAAAATTTTCATGAAGAAATTCGGCTTCAAAAAAGTTGAAAATATTCATGAAGAAATTCGGCTTCAAAAAAGTTGAAAATTTTCATGAAGAAATTCGGCTTCAAAAAAGTTGAAAATATTCATGAAGAAATTCGGCTTCAAAAAAGTTGAAAATTTTCATGAAGTATTTGGGCTTCAAATTTTTTTTAAATTTTCATGAAGAAATTCGGCTTCAAAAAAGTTGAAAATTTTCATGAAGTATTTGGGCTTCAAAAAAGTTGAAAATTTTCATGAAGAAATTCGGCTTCAAAAAAGTTATTGCAAGGGGGGGTGTTTCGTCTTTTTTCAACTTTGTCGTAAGGGGGGGGGTGTTTCGTCTTTTTTCAACTTTTTCGTAAGAGGGGGGAGTTTCGTCTTTTTTCAACTTTTTCGTGAGGGGGGTGGGTCAATTGAAAGTATTCATGAAGAAATTCGGCTTCAAAAAAGTTGAAAATTTTCATGAAGTATTTGGGCTTCAAAAAAGTTGAAAATTTTACTGAAGAAATTCGTCTTCAAAAAAGTTTTCGCAAGGGGGGGTGTTTCGTCTTTTTTCAACTTTTTCGTAAGGGGGGGTGCTTCCTCTTTTTTCAAATTTTTCATATGGGGGGGTTGGTCAATTGAAATTTTTCATGAAGTATTTGGGCTTCAAAAAAGTTGAAAATTTTCATGAAGTATTTGGGCTTCAAAAAAGTTGAAAATTTTCATGAAGAAATTCGGCTTCAAAAAAGTTGAACGTTTTCATGAAGTATTTGGGCTTCAAAAAAGTTGAAAATTTTCATGAAGTATTTGGGCTTCAAAAAAGTTGAAAATATTCATGAAGAAATTCGGCTTCAAAAAAGTTGAAAATTTTCATGAAGTATTTGGGCTTCAAAAAAGTTGAAAATTTTCATGAAGAAATTCGGCTTCAAAAAAGTTATTGCAAGGGGGGGTGTTTCGTCTTTTTTCAACTTTTTCGTAAGAGGGGGGAGTTTCATCTTTTTTCAACTTTTTCGTGAGGGGGGTGGGTCAATTGAAAGTATTCATGAAGAAATTCGGCTTCAAAAAAGTTGAAAATTTTCATGAAGTATTTGGGCTTCAAAAAAGTTTTAAATTTTCATGAAGAAATTCGGCTTCAAAAAAGTTTAAAATTTTCATGAAGTATTTGGACTTCAAAAATGTTTTAAATTTTGATGAAGAAATTCGGCTTCAAAAAAGTTTAAAATTTTCATGAAGAAATTCGGCTTCAAAAAAGATGAAAATTTTCATGAAGTATTTGGGCTTCAAAAAAGTTGAAAATTTTCATGAAGTATTTGGGCTTCAAAAAAGTTGAAAATATTCATGAAGAAATTCGGCTTCAAAAAAGTTGAAAATTTTCATGAAGAAATTCGGCTTCAAAAAAGTTTTCGCAAGGGGGGGATGTTTCGTCTTTTTTCAACTTTTTCGTAAGAGGGGGGTGTTTCTTCTTTTTTCAACTTTTTCG
This sequence comes from Labrus mixtus, assembly GCF_963584025.1. Classification (NCBI taxonomy): domain Eukaryota; kingdom Metazoa; phylum Chordata; class Actinopteri; order Labriformes; family Labridae; genus Labrus; species Labrus mixtus. The sequence continues at coordinate 1,374,205 of NW_026870242.1, forward strand.
TGGGGGGGGTGGGTCAATTGAAAATATTCATGAAGAAATTCGGCTTCAAAAAAGTTGTCGCAAGGGGGGGGGTGTTTCGTCTTTTTTCAACTTTTACGTAAGGGGGGGGGGTGTTTCGTCTTTTTTCAACTTTTTCGTAAGAGGGGGGAGTTTCATCTTTTTTCAACTTTTTCGTGAGGGGGGTGGGTCAATTGAAAGTATTCATGAAGAAATTCGGCTTCAAAAAGGTTGAAAATTTTCATTAAGTATTTGGGCTTCAAAAAAGTTGAAAATATTCATGAAGAAATTAGGCTTCAAAAAAGTTGAAATTTTTCATGAAGTATTTGGGCTTGAAAATTTTTTTAAATTTTCATGAAGAAATTCAGCTTCAAAAAAGTTGAAAATTTTCATGAAGAAATTCGGCTTCAAAAAAGTTTTCGCGAGGGGGGGGTGTTTCGTCTTTTTTCAACTTTTTCGTAAGGGGGGGGTGTTTCGTCTTTTTTCAACTTTTTCGTAAGGGGGGGTGTTTCGTCTTTTTTCAACTTTTTGTACGAGGGGGGTGTTTCGTCTTTTTTCAACTTTTTCGTGAGGGGGTGGGTCAATTGAAAATATTCATGAAGAAATTCGGCTTCAAAAAAGTTGAAAATTTTCATGAAGTATTTGGGCTTCAAAAATGTTTTAAATTTTCATGAAGAAATTCGGCTTCAAAAAAGTTTAAAATTTTCATGAAGAAATTCGGCTTCAAAAAAGATGAAAATTTTCATGAAGTATTTGGGCTTCGAAAAAGTTGAAAATTTTCATGAAGTATTTGGGCTTCAAAAAAGTTGAAAATGTTCATGAAGAAATTCGGCTTCAAAAAAGTTGAAAATTTTCATGAAGAAATTCGGCTTCAAAAAAGTTTTCGCAAGGGGGGGATGTTTCGTCTTTTTTCAACTTTTTCGTAAGAGGGGGGTGTTTCGTCTTTTTTCAACTTTTTCATGAGGGGGGTGGGTCAATTGAAAGTATTCATGAAGAAATTCGGCTTCAAAAAAGTTGAAAATTTTCATGAAGTATTTGGGCTTCAAAAAAGTTGAAAATTTTCATGAAGAAATTCGGCTTCAAAAAAGTTTTCGCGAGGGGGGGGGTGTTTCGTCTTTTTTCAACTTTTTCGTAAGGGGGGGGTGTTTCGTCTTTTTTCAACTTTTTCGTAAGAGGGGGGTGTTTCGTCTTTTTTCAACTTTTTCGTGGGGGGGGTGGGTCAATTGAAAATATTGATGAAGAAATTCGGCTTCAAAAAAGTTTTCGCAAGGGGGGGTGTTTCGTCTTTTTTCAACTTTTTCGTAAGGGGGGGGTGTTTCGTCTTTTTTCAACTTTTTCATGAGGGGGGTGGGTCAATTGAAAGTATTCATGAAGAAATTCGGCTTCAAAAAAGTTGAAAATTTTCATGAAGTATTTGGGCTTCAAAAAAGTTGAAAATTTTCATGAAGAAATTCGGCTTCAAAAAAGTTTTCGCGAGGGGGGGGTGTTTCGTCTTTTTTCAACTTTTTCGTGAGGGGGGGGTGTTTCGTCTTTTTTCAACTTTTTCGTAAGGGGGGGGTGTTTCGTCTTTTTTCAACTTTTTCGTGAGGGGGGTGTTTCGTCTTTTTTCAACTTTTTCGTGGGGGGGGTGGGTCAATTGAAAATATTCATGAAGAAATTCGGCTTCAAAAAAGTTGAAAATTTTCATGAAGTATTTGGGCTTCACAAATGTTTTAAATTTTCATGAAGAAATTCGGCTTCAAAAAAGTTTAAAATTTTCATGAAGTATTTGGACTTCAAAAATGTTTTAAATTTTGATGAAGAAATTCGGCTTCAAAAAAGTTTTCGTAAGGGGGAGGTGTTTCATCTTTTTTCAACTTTTTCGTGAGGGGGGGTGTTTCGTCTTTTTTCAACTTTTTCGTGAGTGGGGTGGGTCAATTGAAAGTATTCATGAAGAAATTCGGCTTCAAAAAAGTTGAAAATTTTCATGAAGTTATTGGGCTTAAAAAAAGTTGAAAATTTTCATGAAGTAATTCGGCTTCAAAAAAGTTTTCGCAAGGGGGGGTGTTTCGTCTTTTTTCAACTTTTTCGTAAGGGGGGGGTGTTTCGTCTTTTTTCAACTTTTTCGTAAGAGGGGGTGTTTCGTCTTTTTTCAACTTTTTCATGAGGGGGGTGGGTCAATTGAAAGTCTTCATGAAGAAATTCGGCTTCAAAAAAGTTGAAAATTTTCATGAAGTATTTGGGCTTCAAAAAAGTTGAAAATTTTCATGAAGAAATTCGGATTCAAAAAAGTTTTCGCAAGGGGGGGGTGTTTCGTCTTTTTTCAACTTTTTCGTAAGGGGGGGTGTTTCGTCTTTTTTCAACTTTTTCGTAAGGGGGGGGTGTTTCGTCTTTTTTCAACTTTTTCGTAAGAGGGGGGTGTTTCGTTTTTTTTCAACTTTTTTGTGAGGGGGGTGGGTCAATTGAAAATATTCATGAAGAAATTCGGCTTCAAAAAAGTTGAAAATTTTCATGAAGTATTTATGCTTCAAAAAAGTTGAAAATTTTCATGAAGAAATTCGGCTTCAAAAAAGTTTTCGTAAGGGGGAGGTGTTTCATCTTTTTTCAACTTTTTCGTGAGGGGGGGTGTTTCGTCTTTTTTCAACTTTTTCGTAAAGGGGGCTGTTTCGTCTTTTTTCAACTTTTTCGTAAGGGGGGGGTGTTTCGTCTTTTTTCAACTTTTTCGTGAGGGGGGTGGGTCAATTGAAAGTATTCATGAAGAAATTCGGATTCAAAAAAGTTTAAAATTTTCATGAAGTATTTGGGCTTCAAAAAAGTTGAACATTTTCATGAAGAAATTCGGATTCAAAAAAGTTTTCGCAAGGGGGGGGTGTTTCGTCTTTTTTCAACTTTTTCGTAAGAGGGGGGTGTTTCGTCTTTTTTCAACTTTTTCGTGAGGGGGGTGGGTCAATTGAAAATATTAATGAAGAAATTCGGCTTCAAAAAAGTTGAAAATTTTCATGAAGTATTTGGGCTTCAAAAAAGTTGAAAATTTTCATGAAGAAATTCGGCTTCAAAAAAGTTTAAAATTTTCATGAAGAAATTCGGCTTCAAAAAGGTTGAAAATATTCATGAAGAAATTCGGCTTCAAAAAAGTTTAAAATTTTCATGAAGTATATAGGCTTCAAAAAAGTTGAAAATTTTCATGAAGAAATTCGGCTTCAAAAAAGTTTTCGTAAGGGGGAGGTGTTTCATCTTTTTTCAACTTTTTCGTGAGGGGGGGTGTTTCGTCTTTTTTCAACTTTTTCGTAAAGGGGGGTGTTTTGTCTTTTTTCAACTTTTTCGTGAGGGGGGTGGGTCAATTGAAAGTATTCATGAAGAAATTCAGCTTCAAAAAAGTTGAAAATTTTCATGAAGAAATTCGGATTCAAAAAAGTTTTCGCAAGGGGGGGGTGTTTCGTCTTTTTTCAACTTTTTCGTAAGGGGGGGGTGTTTCGTCTTTTTTCAACTTTTTCGTAAGGGGGGGGTGTTTCGTCTTTTTTCAACTTTTTCGTAAGAGGGGGGTGTTTCGTCTTTTTTCAACTTTTTTGTGAGGGGGGTGGGTCAATTGAAAATATTCATGAAGAAATTCGGCTTCAAAAAAGTTGAAAATTTTCATGAAGTATTTAGGCTTCAAAAAAGTTGAAAATTTTCATGAAGAAATTCGGATTCAAAAAAGTTTTCGCAAGGGGGGGGTGTTTCGTCTTTTTTCAACTTTTTCGTTAGGGGGGGTGTTTCGTCTTTTTTCAACTTTTTCGTAAGGGTGGGTGTTTCGTCTTTTTTCAACTTTTTCGTGAGGGGGGTGGGTCAATTGAAAGTATTCATGAAGAAATTCGGCTTCAAAAAAGTTGAAAATTTTCATGAAGTTATTGGGATTAAAAAAAGTTGAAAATTTTCATGAAGTAATTCGGCTTCAAAAAAGTTTTCGCAAGAGGGGGTGTTTCGTCTTTTTTCAACTTTTTCGTAAGGGGGGGGTGTTTCGTCTTTTTTCAACTTTTTCGTAAGAGGGGGTGTTTCGTCTTTTTTCAACTTTTTCGTGAGGGGGGTGGGTCAATTGAAAGTCTTCATGAAGAAATTCGGCTTCAAAAAAGTTGAAAATTTTCATGAAGTATATAGGCTTCAAAAAAGTTGAAAATTTTCATGAAGAAATTCGGCTTCAAAAAAGTTTTCGTAAGGGGGAGGTGTTTCATCTTTTTTCAACTTTTTCGTGAGGGGGGGTGTTTCGTCTTTTTTCAACTTTTTCGTAAAGGGGGGTGTTTTGTCTTTTTTCAACTTTTTCGTGAGGGGGGTGGGTCAATTGAAAGTATTCATGAAGAAATTCGGCTTCAAAAAAGTTGAAAATTTTCATGAAGAAATTCGGATTCAAAAAAGTTTTCGCAAGGGGGGGGTGTTTCGTCTTTTTTCAACTTTTTCGTAAGGGGGGGGTGTTTCGTCTTTTTTCAACTTTTTCGTAAGGGGGGGGTGTTTCGTCTTTTTTCAACTTTTTCGTAAGAGGGGGGTGTTTCGTCTTTTTTCAACTTTTTTGTGAGGGGGGTGGGTCAATTGAAAATATTCATGAAGAAATTCGGCTTCAAAAAAGTTGAAAATTTTCATGAAGTATTTAGGCTTCAAAAAAGTTGAAAATTTTCATGAAGAAATTCGGATTCAAAAAAGTTTTCGCAAGGGGGGGGTGTTTCGTCTTTTTTCAACTTTTTCGTTAGGGGGGGGTGTTTCGTCTTTTTTCAACTTTTTCGTAAGGGGGGGTGTTTCGTCTTTTTTCAACTTTTTCGTGAGGGGGGTGGGTCAATTGAAAGTATTCATGAAGAAATTCGGCTTCAAAAAAGTTGAAAATTTTCATGAAGTTATTGGGATTAAAAAAAGTTGAAAATTTTCATGAAGTAATTCGGCTTCAAAAAAGTTTTCGCAAGAGGGGGTGTTTCGTCTTTTTTCAACTTTTTCGTAAGGGGGGGGTGTTTCGTCTTTTTTCAACTTTTTCGTAAGAGGGGGTGTTTCGTCTTTTTTCAACTTTTTCGTGAGGGGGGTGGGTCAATTGAAAGTCTTCATGAAGAAATTCGGCTTCAAAAAAGTTGAAAATTTTCATGAAGTATTTGGGCTTCAAAAAAGTTGAAAATTTTCATGAAGAAATTCGGATTCAAAAAAGTTTTCGCAAGGGGGGGGTGTTTCGTCTTTTTTCAACTTTTTTGTGAGGGGGGTGGGTCAATTGAAAATATTCATGAAGAAATTCGGCTTCAAAAAAGTTGAAAATTTTCATGAAGTATTTGGGCTTCAAAAAAGTTGAAAATTTTCATGAAGAAATTCGGATTCAAAAAAGTTTTCGCAAGGGGGGGGTGTTTCGTCTTTTTTCAACTTTTTCGTAAGGGGGGGGTGTTTCGTCTTTTTTCAACTTTTTCGTAAGGGGGGGGTGTTTCGTCTTTTTTCAACTTTTTCGTAAGAGGGGGGTGTTTCGTCTTTTTTCAACTTTTTTGTGAGGGGGGTGGGTCAATTGAAAATATTCATGAAGAAATTCGGCTTCAAAAAAGTTGAAAATTTTCATGAAGTATTTAGGCTTCAAAAAAGTTGAAAATTTTCATGAAGAAATTCGGCTTCAAAAAAGTTTTCGTAAGGGGGAGATGTTTCATCTTGTTTCAACTTTTTCGTGAGGGGGGGTGTTTCGTCTTTTTTCAACTTTTTCGTAAAGGGGGGTGTTTCGTCTTTTTTCAACTTTTTCGTAAGGGGGGGGTGTTTCGTCTTTTTTCAACTTTTTCGTGAGGGGGGTGGGTCAATTGAAAGTATTCATGAAGAAATTCGGATTCAAAAAAGTTTAAAATTTTCATGAAGTATTTGGGCTTCAAAAAAGTTGAAAATTTTCATGAAGAAATTCGGATTCAAAAAAGTTTTCGCAAGGGGGGGGTGTTTCGTCTTTTTTCAACTTTTTCGTAAGGGGGGGGTGTTTCGTCTTTTTTCAACTTTTTCGTAAGGGGGGGGGTGTTTCGTCTTTTTTCAACTTTTTCGTAAGAGGGAGGTGTTTCGTCTTTTTTCAACTTTTTCGTGAGGGGGGTGGGTCAATTGAAAATATTCATGAAGAAATTCGGCTTCAAAAAAGTTGAAAATTTTCATGAAGTATTTGGGCTTCAAAAAAGTTGAAAATTTTCATGAAGAAATTCGGATTCAAAAAAGTTTTCGCAAGTGGGGGGTGTTTCGTCTTTTTTCAACTTTTTCGTTAGGGGGGGGTGTTTCGTCTTTTTTCAACTTTTTCGTAAGGGGGGGGTGTTTCGTCTTTTTTCAACTTTTTCGTAAGAGGGGGGTGTTTCGTCTTTTTTCAACTTTTTCGTAAGAGGGGGTGTTTCGTCTTTTTTCAACTTTTTCGTGAGGGGGGTGGGTCAATTGAAAGTATTCATGTAGAAATTCGGCTTCAAAAAAGTTGAAAATTTTCATGAAGTATTTGGGCTTCAAAATAGTTTAAAATTTTCATGAAGAAATTCGGCTTCAAAAAGGTTGAAAATATTCATGAAGAAATTCGGCTTCAAAAAAGTTTAAAATTTTCATGAAGTATTTCGGCTTCAAAAAAGTTGAAAATTTTCATGAAGAAATTCGGCTTCAAAAAAGTTTTCGTAAGGGGGAGGTGTTTCATCTTTTTTCAACTTTTTCGTGAGGGGGGGTGTATCGTCTTTTTTCAACTTTTTCGTAAGGGGGGGTGTTTTGTCTTTTTTCAACTTTTTCGTGAGGGGGGTGGGTCAATTGAAAGTATTCATGAAGAAATTCGGCTTCAAAAAAGTTGAAAATTTTCATGAAGTTATTGGGCTTAAAAAAAGTTGAAAATTTTCATGAAGTAATTCGGCTTCAAAAAAGTTTTCGCAAGGGGGGGTGTTTCGTCTTTTTTCAACTTTTTCGTAAGGGGGGGGTGTTTCGTCTTTTTTCAACTTTTTCGTAAAAGGGGGTGTTTCGTCTTTTTTCAACTTTTTCGTGAGGGGGGTGGGTCAATTGAAAGTCTTCATGAAGAAATTCGGTTTCAAAAAAGTTGAAAATTTTCATGAAGTATTTGGGCTTCAAAAAAGTTGAAAATTTTCATGAAGAAATTCGGATTCAAAAAAGTTTTCGCAAGGGGGGGGTGTTTCGTCTTTTTTCAACTTTTTCGTAAGGGGGGGTGTTTCGTCTTTTTTCAACTTTTTCGTAAGGGGGGGGGTGTTTCGTCTTTTTTCAACTTTTTCGTAAGAGGGGGGTGTTTCGTCTTTTTTCAACTTTTTTGTGAGGGGGGTGGGTCAATTGAAAATATTCATGAAGAAATTCGGCTTCAAAAAAGTTGAAAATTTTCATGAAGTATTTAGGCTTCAAAAAAGTTGAAAATTTTCATGAAGAAATTCGGCTTCAAAAAAGTTTTCGTAAGGGGGAGGTGTTTCATCTTTTTTCAACTTTTTCGTGAGGGGGGGTGTTTCGTCTTTTTTCAACTTTTTCGTAAAGGGGGGTGTTTCGTCTTTTTTCAACTTTTTCGTAAGGGGGGGGGTGTTTCGTCTTTTTTCAACTTTTTCGTGAGGGGGGTGGGTCAATTGAAAGTATTCATGAAGAAATTCGGATTCAAAAAAGTTTAAAATTTTCATGAAGTATTTGGGCTTCAAAAAAGTTGAACATTTTCATGAAGAAATTCGGATTCAAAAAAGTTTTCGCAAGGGGGGGGTGTTTCGTCTTTTTTCAACTTTTTCGTAAGAGGGGGGTGTTTCGTCTTTTTTCAACTTTTTCGTGAGGGGGGTGGGTCAATTGAAAATATTCATGAAGAAATTCGGCTTCAAAAAAGTTGAAAATTTTCATGAAGTATTTGGGCTTCAAAAAAGTTGAAAATTTTCATGAAGAAATTCGGCTTCAAAAAAGTTTTCGCAAGGGGGGGTGTTTCGTCTTTTTTCAACTTTTTCGTAAGGGGGGGGTGTTTCGTCTTTTTTCAACTTTTTCGTGAGGGGGGTGGGTCAATTGAAAGTATTCATGAAGAAATTCGGCTTCAAAAAAGTTGAAAATTTTCATTAAGTATTTGGGCTTCAAAAAAGTTTAAAATTTTCATGAAGAAATTCGGCTTCAAAAAGGTTGAAAATATTCATGAAGAAATTCGGCTTCAAAAAAGTTTAAAATTTTCATGAAGTATATAGGCTTCAAAAAAGTTTTCGTAAGGGGGAGGTGTTTAATCTTTTTTCAACTTTTTCGTGAGGGGGGGTGTTTCGTCTTTTTTCAACTTTTTCGTAAAGGGGGGTGTTTTGTCTTTTTTCAACTTTTTTGTGAGGGGGGTGGGTCAATTGAAAGTATTCATGAAGAAATTCGGCTTCAAAAAAGTTGAAAATTTTCATGAAGAAATTCGCATTCAAAAAAGTTTTCGCAAGGGGGGGGTGTTTCGTCTTTTTTCAACTTTTTCGTAAGGGGGGGGTGTTTCGTCTTTTTTCAACTTTTTCGTAAGGGGGGGGTGTTTCGTCTATTTTCAACTTTTTCGTAAGAGGGGGGTGTTTCGTCTTTTTTCAACTTTTTTGTGAGGGGGGTGGGTCAATTGAAAATATTCATGAAGAAATTCGGCTTCAAAAAAGTTGAAAATTTTCATGAAGTATTTAGGCTTCAAAAAAGTTGAAAATTTTCATGAAGAAATTCGGCTTCAAAAAAGTTTTCGTAAGGGGGAGGTGTTTCATCTTTTTTCAACTTTTTCGTGAGGGGGGGTGTTTCGTCTTTTTTCAACTTTTTCGTAAAGGGGGGTGTTTCGTCTTTTTTCAACTTTTTCGTAAGGGGGGGGTGTTTCGTCTTTTTTCAACTTTTTCGTGAGGGGGGTGGGTCAATTGAAAATATTCATGAAGAAATTCGGCTTCAAAAAAGTTGAAAATATTCATGAAGAAATTCGGCTTCAAAAAAGTTGAAAATTTTCATGAAGAAATTCGGATTCAAAAAAGTTTTCGCAAGGGGGGGGTGTTTCGTCTTTTTTCAACTTTTTCGTAAGGGGGGGTGTTTCGTCTTTTTTCAACTTTTTCGTAAGGGGGGGGGTGTTTCGTCTTTTTTCAACTTTTTCGTAAGAGGGGGGTGTTTCGTCTTTTTTCAACTTTTTTGTGAGGGGGGTGGGTCAATTGAAAGTATTCATGAAGAAATTCGGCTTCAAAAAAGTTGAAAATTTTCATGAAGTATTTGGGCTTCAAAATAGTTTAAAATTTTCATGAAGAAATTCGGCTTCAAAAAGGTTGAAAATATTCATGAAGAAATTCGGCTTCAAAAAAGTTTAAAATTTTCATGAAGTATTTCGGCTTCAAAAAAGTTGAAAATTTTCGTGAAGAAATTCGGCTTCAAAAAAGTTTTCGTAAGGGGGAGGTGTTTCATCTTTTTTCAACTTTTTCGTGAGGGGGGGTGTTTCGTCTTTTTTCAACTTTTTCGTAAGGGGGGGTGTTTCGTCTTTTTTCAACTTTTTCGTGAGGGGGGTGGGTCAATTGAAAGTATTCATGAAGAAATTCGGCTTCAAAAAAGTTGAAAATTTTCATGAAGTTATTGGGCTTAAAAAAAGTTGAAAATTTTCATGAAGTAATTCGGCTTCAAAAAAGTTTTCGCAAGGGGGGGTGTTTCGTCTTTTTTCAACTTTTTCGTAAGGGGGGGGTGTTTCGTCTTTTTTCAACTTTTTCGTAAGAGGGGGTGTTTCGTCTTTTTTCAACTTTTTCGTGAGGGGGGTGGGTCAATTGAAAGTCTTCATGAAGAAATTCGGCTTCAAAAAAGTTGAAAATTTTCATGAAGTATTTGGGCTTCAAAAAAGTTTAAAATTTTCATGAAGAAATTCGGATTCAAAAAAGTTTTCGCAAGGGGGGGGTGTTTCGTCTTTTTTCAACTTTTTCGTAAGGGGGGGGTGTTTCGTCTTTTTTCAACTTTTTCGTAAGGGGGGGGTGTTTCGTCTTTTTTCAACTTTTTCGTAAGAGGGGGGTGTTTCGTCTTTTTTCAACTTTTTTGTGAGGGGGGTGGGTCAATTGAAAATATTCATGAAGAAATTCGGCTTCAAAAAAGTTGAAAATTTTCATGAAGTATTTAGGCTTCAAAAAAGTTGAAAATTTTCATGAAGAAATTCGGCTTCAAAAAAGTTTTCGTAAGGGGGAGGTGTTTCATCTTTTTTCAACTTTTTCGTGAGGGGGGGTGTTTCGTCTTTTTTCAACTTTTTCGTAAAGGGGGGTGTTTCGTCTTTTTTCAACTTTTTCGTGAGGGGGTGGGTCAATTGAAAGTATTCATGAAGAAATTCGGCTTCAAAAAAGTTTTAAATTTTCATGAAGTATTTGGGCTTCAAAAAAGTTGAAAATTTTCATGAAGAAATTCGGATTCAAAAAAGTTTTCGCAAGGGGGGGGTGTTTCGTCTTTTTTCAACTTTTTCGTAAGGGGGGGGTGTTTCTTCTTTTTTCAACTTTTTCGTAAGGGGGGGGTGTTTCGTCTTTTTTCAACTTTTTCGTAAGGGGGGGGGTGTTTTGTCTTTTTTCAACTTTTTCGTGAGGGGGGTGGGTCAATTGAAAGTATTCATGAAGAAATTCGGCTTCAAAAAAGTTGAAAATTTTCATGAAGTATTTGGGCTTCAAAAAAGTTTAAAATTTTCATGAAGAAATTCGGCTTCAAAAAGGTTGAAAATATTCATGAAGAAATTCGGCTTCAAAAAAGTTGAAAATTTTCATGAAGAAATTCGGCTTCAAAAAAGTTTTCGTAAGGGGGAGGTGTTTCATCTTTTTTCAACTTTTTCGTGAGGGGGGGTGTTTCGTCTTTTTTCAATTTTTTCGTAAAGGGGGGTGTTTCGTCTTTTTTCAACTTTTTCGTGAGGGGGGTGGGTCAATTGAAAGTATTCATGAAGAAATTCGGCTTCAAAAAAGTTTAAAATTTTCATGAAGTATTTGGGCTTCAAAAAAGTTGAAAATTTTCATGAAGAAATTCGGATTCAAAAAAGTTTTCGCAAGGGGGGGGTGTTTCGTCTTTTTTCAACTTTTTCGTAAGGGGGGTTGTTTCGTCTTTTTTCAACTTTTTCGTAAGGGGGGGGTGTTTCGTCTTTTTTCAACTTTTTCGTAAGAGGGGGGTGTTTCGTCTTTTTTCAACTTTTTCGTGAGGGGGGTGGGTCAATTGAAAATATTCATGAAGAAATTCGGCTTCAAAAAAGTTGAAAATTTTCATGAAGTATTTAGGCTTCAAAAAAGTTGAAAATTTTCATGAAGAAATTCGGCTTCAAAAAAGTTTTCGCAAGGGGGGGGTGTTTCGTCTTTTTTCAACTTTTTCGTAAGGGGGGGGGGTGTTTCGTCTTTTTTCAACTTTTTCGTGAGAGGGGGGTGTTTCGTCTTTTTTCAACTTTTTCGTGAGGGGGTGGGTCAATTGAAAGTATTCATGAAGAAATTCGGCTTCAAAAAAGTTGAAATTTTTCATGAAGTATTTGGGCTTCAAAATAGTTTAAAATTTTCATGAAGAAATTCGGCTTCAAAAACGTTGAAAATATTCATGAAGAAATTCGGCTTCAAAAAAGTTTAAAATTTTCATGAAGTATTTCGGCTTCAAAAAAGTTGAAAATTTTCATGAAGTATTTGGGCTTCAAAAAAGTTGAAAATTTTCATGAAGAAATTCGGATTCAAAAAAGTTTTCGCAAGGGGGGGGGGTTTCGTCTTTTTTCAACTTTTTCGTAAGGGGGGGGTGTTTTGTCTTTTTTCAACTTTTTCGTAAGGGGGGGGTGTTTCGTCTTTTTTCAACTTTTTCGTAGGAGGGGGGTGTTTCGTCTTTTTTCAACTTTTTTGTGAGGGGGGTGGGTCAATTGAAAATATTCATGAAGAAATTCGGCTTCAAAAAAGTTGAAAATTTTCATGAAGTATTTAGGCTTCAAAAAAGTTGAAAATTTTCATGAAGAAATTCGGCTTCAAAAAAGTTTTCGTAAGGAGGAGGTGTTTCATCTTTTTTCAACTTTTTCGTGAGGGGGGGTGTTTCGTCTTTTTTCAACTTTTTCGTAAAGGGGGGTGTTTCGTCTTTTTTCAACTTTTTCGTGAGGGGGGTGGGTCAATTGAAAGTATTCATGAAGAAATTCGGCTTCAAAAAAGTTTAAAATTTTCATGAAGTATTTGGGCTTAAAAAAAGTTGAAAATTTTCATGAAGAAATTCGGATTCAAAAAAGTTTTCGCAAGGGGGGGGTGTTTCGTCTTTTTTCAACTTTTTCGTAAGGGGGGGGGTGTTTCGTCTTTTTTCAACTTTTTCGTAAGGGGGGGGTGTTTCGTCTTTTTTCAACTTTTTCGTAGGAGGGGGGTGTTTCGTCTTTTTTCAACTTTTTTGTGAGGGGGGTGGGTCAATTGAAAATATTCATGAAGAAATTCGGCTTCAAAAAAGTTGAAAATTTTCATGAAGTATTTAGGCTTCAAAAAAGTTGAAAATTTTCATGAAGAAATTCGGCTTCAAAAAAGTTTTCGTAAGGAGGAGGTGTTTCATCTTTTTTCAACTTTTTCGTGAGGGGGGGTGTTTCGTCTTTTTTCAACTTTTTCGTAAAGGGGGGTGTTTCGTCTTTTTTCAACTTTTTCGTGAGGGGGGTGGGTCAATTGAAAGTATTCATGAAGAAATTCGGCTTCAAAAAAGTTTAAAATTTTCATGAAGTATTTGGGCTTAAAAAAAGTTGAAAATTTTCATGAAGAAATTCGGATTCAAAAAAGTTTTCGCAAGGGGGGGGGTGTTTCGTCTTTTTTCAACTTTTTCGTAAGGGGGGGGTGTTTCGTCTTTTTTCAACTTTTTCGTAAGGGGGGGGTGTTTCGTCTTTTTTCAACTTTTTCGTAAGAGGGGGGTGTTTCGTCTTTTTTCAACTTTTTCGTGAGGGGGGTGGGTCAATTGAAAATATTCATGAAGAAATTCGGCTTCAAAAAAGTTGAAAATTTTCATGAAGTATTTGGGCTTCAAAAAAGTTGAAAATTTTCATGAAGAAATTCGGATTCAAAAAAGTTTTCGCAAGGGGGGGGTGTTTCGTCTTTTTTCAACTTTTTCGTTAGGGGGGGGTGTTTCGTCTTTTTTCAACTTTTTCGTAAAGGGGGGGTGTTTCGTCTTTTTTAAACTTTTTCGTAAGAGGGGGGTGTTTCGTCTTTTTTCAACTTTTTCGTGAGGGGGGTGGGTCAATTGAAAATATTCATGAAGAAATTCGGCTTCAAAAAAGTTGAAAATTTTCATGAAGTATTTAGGCTTCAAAAAAGTTGAAAATATTCATGAAGAAATTCGGCTTCAAAAAAGTTGAAAATTTTCATGAAGTATTTGGGCTTCAAAAAAGTTGAAAATTTTCATGAAGAAATTCGGCTTCAAAAAAGTTTTCGCAAGGGGGGGTGTTTCGTCTTTTTTCAACTTTTTCGTAAGGGGGGGGTGTTTCGTCTTTTTTCAACTTTTTCGTAAGAGGGGGGTGTTTCGTCATTTTTCAACTTTTTCGTGAGGGGGGTGGGTCAATTGAAAATATTCATGAAGAAATTCGGCTTCAAAAAAGTTGAAAATTTTCATGAAGTATTTGGGCTTCAAAAAAGTTGAAAATTTTCATGAAGAAATTCGGCTTCAAAAAAGTTTTCGCAAGGGGGGGGTGTTTCGTCTTTTTTCAACTTCTTCGTAAGGGGGGGGTGTTTCGTCTTTTTTCAACTTTTTCGTTAGGGGGGGTGTTTCTTCTTTTTTCAACTTTTTCGTAAGGGGGGGGTGTTTCGTCTTTTTTCAACTTTTTCGTAAGAGGGGGGTGTTTCGTCTTTTTTCAACTTTTTCGTGAGGGGGGTGGGTCAATTGAAAATATTCATGAAGAAATTCGGATTCAAAAAAGTTGAAAATTTTCATGAAGTATTTAGGCTTCAAAAAAGTTGAAAATTTTCATGAAGAAATTCGGCTTCAAAAAAGTTTTCGCAAGGGGGGGGTGTTTCGTCTTTTTTCAACTTTTTCGTAAGGGGGGGGGTGTTTCGTCTTTTTTCAACTTTTTCGTGAGAGGGGGGTGTTTCGTATTTTTTCAACTTTTTCGTGAGGGGGGTGGGTCAATTGAAAGTATTCATGAAGAAATTCGGCTTCAAAAAAGTTGAAAATTTTCATGAAGTATTTGGGCTTCAAAATAGTTTAAAATTTTCATGAAGAAATTCGGCTTCAAAAAGGTTGAAAATATTCATGAAGAAATTCGGCTTCAAAAAAGTTTAAAATTTTCATGAAGTATTTGGGCTTCAAAAAAGTTGAACATTTTCATGAAGAAATTCGGCTTCAAAAAAGTTTTCGCAAGGGGGGGTGTTTCGTCTTTTTTCAACTTTTTCGTAAGGGGGGGGTGTTTCGTCTTTTTTCAACTTTTTCGTGAGGGGGGTGGGTCAATTGAAAGTATTCATGAAGAAATTCGGCTTCAAAAAAGTTGAAAATTTTCATGAAGTATTTGGGCTTCAAAAAAGTTTAAAATTTTCATGAAGAAATTCGGCTTCAAAAAGGTTGAAAATATTCATGAAGAAATTCGGCTTCAAAAAAGTTTAAAATTTTCATGAAGTATTTAGGCTTCAAAAAAGTTGAAAATTTTCATGAAGAAATTCGGCTTCAAAAAAGTTTTCGTAAGGGGGAGGTGTTTCATCTTTTTTCAACTTTTTCGTGAGGGGGGGTGTTTCGTCTTTTTTCAATTTTTTCGTAAAGGGGGGTGTTTCGTCTTTTTTCAACTTTTTCGTGAGGGGGGTGGGTCAATTGAAAGTATTCATGAAGAAATTCGGCTTCAAAAAAGTTTAAAATTTTCATGAAGTATTTGGGCTTCAAAAAAGTTGAAAATTTTCATGAAGAAATTCGGATTCAAAAAAGTTTTCGCAAGGGGGGGGTGTTTCGCCTTTTTTCAACTTTTTCGTAAGGGGGGTTGTTTCGTCTTTTTTCAACTTTTTCGTAAGGGGGGGGTGTTTCGTCTTTTTTCAACTTTTTCGTAAGAGGGGGGTGTTTCGTCTTTTTTCAACTTTTTCGTGAGGGGGGTGGGTCAATTGAAAATATTCATGAAGAAATTCGGCTTCAAAAAAGTTGAAAATTTTCATGAAGTATTTAGGCTTCAAAAAAGTTGAAAATTTTCATGAAGAAATTCGGCTTCAAAAAAGTTTTCGCAAGGGGGGGGTGTTTCGTCTTTTTTCAACTTTTTCGTAAGGGGGGGGGTGTTTCGTCTTTTTTCAACTTTTTCGTGAGAGGGGGGTGTTTCGTCTTTTTTCAACTTTTTCGTGAGGGGGTGGGTCAATTGAAAGTATTCATGAAGAAATTCGGCTTCAAAAAAGTTGAAAATTTTCATGAAGTATTTGGGCTTCAAAATAGTTTAAAATTTTCATGAAGAAATTCGGCTTCAAAAAGGTTGAAAATATTCATGAAGAAATTCGGCTTCAAAAAAGTTTAAAATTTTCATGAAGTATTTCGGCTTCAAAAAAGTTGAAAATTTTCATGAAGAAATTCGGCTTCAAAAAGGTTGAAAATATTCATGAAGTATTTAGGCTTCAAAAAAGTTGAAAATATTCATGAAGAAATTCGGCTTCAAAAAAGTTGAAAATTTTCATGAAGTATTTGGGCTTCAAAAAAGTTGAAAATTTTCATGAAGAAATTCGGCTTCAAAAAAGTTTTCGCAAGGGGGGGTGTTTCGTCTTTTTTCAACTTTTTCGTAAGGGGGGGGTGTTTCGTCTTTTTTCAACTTTTTCGTAAGAGGGGGGTGTTTCGTCATTTTTCAACTTTTTCGTGAGGGGGGTGGGTCAATTGAAAATATTCATGAAGAAATTCGGCTTCAAAAAAGTTGAAAATTTTCATGAAGTATTTGGGCTTCAAAAAAGTTGAAAATTTTCATGAAGAAATTCGGCTTCAAAAAAGTTTTCGCAAGGGGGGGGTGTTTCGTCTTTTTTCAACTTTTTCGTAAGGGGGGGGTGTTTCGTCTTTTTTCAACTTTTTCGTTAGGGGGGGGTGTTTCTTCTTTTTTCAACTTTTTCGTAAGGGGGGAGTGTTTCGTCTTTTTTCAACTTTTTCGTAAGAGGGGGGTGTTTCGTCTTTTTTCAACTTTTTCGTGAGGGGGTGGGTCAATTGAAAGTATTCATGAAGAAATTCGGCTTCAAAAAAGTTGAAAATTTTCATGAAGTATTTGGGCTTCAAAATAGTTTAAAATTTTCATGAAGAAATTCGGCTTCAAAAAGGTTGAAAATATTCATGAAGAAATTCGGCTTCAAAAAAGTTTAAAATTTTCATGAAGTATTTCGGCTTCAAAAAAGTTGAAAATTTTCATGAAGTATTTGGGCTTCAAAAAAGTTGAACATTTTCATGAAGAAATTCGGATTCAAAAAAGTTTTCGCAAGGGGGGGGTGTTTCGTCTTTTTTCAACTTTTTCGTTAGGGGGGGGTGTTTCGTCTTTTTTCAACTTTTTCGTAAAGGGGGGGTGTTTCGTCTTTTTTAAACTTTTTCGTAAGAGGGGGGTGTTTCGTCTTTTTTCAACTTTTTCGTGAGGGGGGTGGGTCAATTGAAAATATTCATGAAGAAATTCGGCTTCAAAAAAGTTGAAAATTTTCATGAAGTATTTAGGCTTCAAAAAAGTTGAAAATATTCATGAAGAAATTCGGCTTCAAAAAAGTTGAAAATTTTCATGAAGTATTTGGGCTTCAAAAAAGTTGAAAATTTTCATGAAGAAATTCGGCTTCAAAAAAGTTTTCGCAAGGGGGGGTGTTTCGTCTTTTTTCAACTTTTTCGTAAGGGGGGGGTGTTTCGTCTTTTTTCAACTTTTTCGTAAGAGGGGGGTGTTTCGTCATTTTTCAACTTTTTCGTGAGGGGGGTGGGTAGATTGAAAATATTCATGAAGAAATTCGGCTTCAAAAAAGTTGAAAATTTTCATGAAGTATTTGGGCTTCAAAAAAGTTGAAAATTTTCATGAAGAAATTCGGCTTCAAAAAAGTTTTCGCAAGGGGGGGGTGTTTCGTCTTTTTTCAACTTTTTCGTAAGGGGGGGGTGTTTCGTCTTTTTTCAACTTTTTCGTTAGGGGGGGGTGTTTCTTCTTTTTTCAACTTTTTCGTAAGGGGGGGGTGTTTCGTCTTTTTTCAACTTTTTCGTAAGAGGGGGGTGTTTCGTCTTTTTTCAACTTTTTCGTGAGGGGGGTGGGTCAATTGAAAATATTCATGAAGAAATTCGGATTCAAAAAAGTTGAAAATTTTCATGAAGTATTTAGGCTTCAAAAAAGTTGAAAATTTTCAGGAAGAAATTCGGCTTCAAAAAAGTTTTCGCAAGGGGGGGGTGTTTCGTCTTTTTTCAACTTTTTCGTAAGGGGGGGGGTGTTTCGTCTTTTTTCAACTTTTTCGTGAGAGGGGGGTGTTTCGTATTTTTTCAACTTTTTCGTGAGGGGGGTGGGTCAATTGAAAGTATTCATGAAGAAATTCGGCTTCAAAAAAGTTGAAAATTTTCATGAAGTATTTGGGCTTCAAAAAAGTTTAAAATTTTCATGAAGAAATTCGGCTTCAAAAAGGTTGAAAATATTCATGAAGAAATTCGGCTTCAAAAAAGTTTAAAATTTTCATGAAGTATTTGGGCTTCAAAAAAGTTGAACATTTTCATGAAGAAATTCGGCTTCAAAAAAGTTTTCGCAAGGGGGGGTGTTTCGTCTTTTTTCAACTTTTTCGTAAGGGGGGGGTGTTTCGTCTTTTTTCAACTTTTTCGTGAGAGGGGTCTGTCAATTGAAAGTATTCATGAAGAAATTCGGCTTCAAAAAGGTTGAAAATATTCATGAAGAAATTCGGCTTCAAAAAAGTTGAAGATTTTCATGAAGTATTTGGGCTTCAAAAAAGTTGAACATTTTCATGAAGTATTTAGGCTTCAAAAAAGTTAAAGATTTTCATGAAGAAATTCGGCTTCAAAAAAGTTTTCGTAAGGGGGAGGTGTTTCGTCTTTTTTCAACTTTTTCGTGAGGGGGGGTGTTTCGTCTTTTTTCAACTTTTTCGTAAGGGGGGGTGTTTCGTCTTTTTTCAACTTTTTCGTAAACGGGGGTGGGTCAATTGAAAATATTCATGAAGAAATTTGTCTTCAAAAAAGATGAACATTTTCATGAAGTATTTTGGCTTCAAAAAAGTTGAAAATTTTCATGAAGAAATTCGGCTTCAAAAAAGTTTTCGCAAGGGGGGGGTGTTTCGTCTTTTTTCAACTTTTTCGTAAGGGGGGGGTGTTTCGTCTTTTTTCAACTTTTTCGTAAGAGGGGGGTGTTTTGTCTTTTTTCAACTTTTTCGTGAGGGGGGGTGGGTCAATTGAAAATATTCATGAAGAAATTCGGCTTCAAAAAAGTTGAAAATTTTCATGAAGTATTTGGGCTTCAAAAAAGTTTAAAATTTTCATGAAGAAATTCGGCATCAAAAAGGTTGAAAATATTAATGAAGAAATTCGGCTTCAAAAAAGTTTAAAGTTTTCATGAAGAAATTCGGCTTCAAAAAGGTTGAAAATATTAATGAAGAAATTCGGCTTCAAAAAAGTTTTCGTAAGGGGGAGGTGTTTCGTCTTTTTTCAACTTTTTCGTAAGGGGGGGGTGTTTCGTCTTTTTTCAACTTTTTCGTAAGGGGGGGGTGTTTCGTCTTTTTTCAACTTTTTCGTAAGAGGGGGGTGTTTCCTCTTTTTTCAACTTTTTCGTGAGGGGGGGTGGGTCAATTGAAAATATTCATGAAGAAATTTGGCTTCAAAAAAGTTGAAAATTTTCATTAAGTATTTGGGCTTCAAAAAAGTTTAAAATTTTCATGAAGAAATTCGGCTTCAAAAAGGTTGAAAATATTCATGAAGAAATTCGGCTTCAAAAAAGTTTTCGCAAGGGGGGGGGTGTTTCGTATTTTTTCAACTTTTTCCTAAGGGGGGCTTGTTTCGTCTTTTTTCAACTTTTTCGTAAGGGGGTGGTGTTTCGTCTTTTTTCAGCTTTTTCGTAAGAGGGGGGTGTTTCGTCTTTTTTCAACTTTTTCGTGAAGGGGGGTGGGTCAATTGAAAATATTCATGAAGAAATTCGGTTTCAAAAAAGTTGAAAATTTTCATGAAGTATTTGGGCTTCAAAAAAGTTGAAAATTTTCATGAAAAAATTCGGCTTCAAAAAAGTTTTCGTAAGGGGGAGGTGTTTCGTCTTTTTTCAACTTTTTCGTGAGGGGGGGTGTTTCGTCTTTTTTCAACTTTTTCGTGAGGGGTGTGTTTCGTCTTTTTTCAACTTTTTCGTAAGCGGGGGTGGGTCAATTGAAAATATTCATGATGAAATTCGGCTTCAAAAAAGTTTAAAATTTTCATGAAGTATTTGGGCTTCAAAAAAGTTAAAAATTTTCATGAAGAAATTCGGCTTCAAAAAGGTTGAAAATATTCATGAAGAAATTCGGCTTCAAAAAAGATGAAAATTTTCATGAAGTATTTAGGCTTCAAAAAAGTTGAAAATTTTCATGAAGAAATTCGGCTTCAAAAAAGTTTTCGTAAGGGGGAGGTGTTTCGTCTTTTTTCAACTTTTTCGTGAGGGGGGGTGTTTAGTCTTTTTTCAACTTTTTCGTAAGGGGGGTTGTTTCGTCTTTTTTCAACTTTTTCGTGAGGGGGGGTGTTTCGTCTTTTTTCAACTTTTTCGTAAGAGGGGGGTGTTTCGTCTTTTTTCAACTTTTTCGTGAGGGGGTGGGTCAATTGAAAGTATTCATGAAGAAATTCGGCTTCAAAAAAGTTGAAAATTTTCATGAAGTATTTGGGCTTCAAAAAAGTTGAAAATTTTCATGAAGAAATTCGGCTTCAAAAAAGTTGAAAATTTTCATGAAGTATTTGGGCTTCAAAAAAGTTGAAAATTTTCATGAAGAAATTCGGCTTCAAAAAAGTTTTCGCAAGGGGGGGTGTTTCGTCTTTTTTCAACTTTTTCGTGAGGGGGGGTGTTTCGTCTTTTTTCAACTTTTTCGTAAGAGGGGGGTGTTTCGTCTTTTTTCAACTTTTTCGTGAGGGGGTGGGTCAATTGAAAGTATTCATGAAGAAATTCGGCTTCAAAAAAGTTGAAAATTTTCATGAAGTATTTGGGCTTCAAAAAAGTTGAAAATTTTCATGAAGAAATTCGGCTTCAAAAAAGTTTTCGCAAGGGGGGGTGTTTCGTCTTTTTTCAACTTTTTCGTAAGGGGGGGTGTTTCGTCTTTTTTCAACTTTTTCGTAAGAGGGGGGTGTTTCGTCTTTTTTCAACTTTTTCGTGAGGGGGGGTGGGTCAATTGAAAATATTCATGAAGAAATTCGGCTTCAAAAAAGTTGAAAATTTTCATGAAGTATTTGGGCTTCAAAAAAGTTTAAAAATTTCATGAAGAAATTCGGCTTCAAAAAGGTTGAAAATTTTCATGAAGTATTTGGGCTTCAAAAATGTTTTAAATTTTCATGAAGAAATTCGGCTTCAAAAAAGTTTAAGATTTTCATGAAGAAATTCGGCTTCAAAAAAGTTGAAAATTTTCATGAAGTATTTGGGCTTCAAAAAAGTTGAAAATTTTCATGAAGAAATTCGGCTTCAAAAAAGTTTTCGCAAGGGGGGGTGTTTCGTCTTTTTTCAACTTTTTCGTAAGGGGGGGTGTTTCGTCTTTTTTCAACTTTTTCGTAAGAGGGGGGTGTTTCGTCTTTTTTCAACTTTTTCGTGAGGGGGGGTGGGTCAATTGAAAATATTTATGAAGAAATTCGGCTTCAAAAAAGTTGAAAATTTTCATGAAGTATTTGGGCTTCAAAAAAGTTTAAAAATTTCATGAAGAAATTCGGCTTCAAAAAGGTTGAAAATTTTCATGAAGTATTTGGGCTTCAAAAATGTTTTAAATTTTCATGAAGAAATTCGGCTTCAAAAAAGTTTAAAATTTTCATGAAGAAATTCGGCTTCAAAAAAGATGAAAATTTTCATGAAGTATTTGGGCTTCAAAAAAGTTGAAAATTTTCATGAAGTATTTGGGCTTCAAAAAAGTTTAAAATTTTCATGAAGAAATTCGGCTTCAAAAAAGATGAAAATTTTCATGAAGTATTTGGGCTTCAAAAAAGTTGAAAATTTTCATTAAGTATTTGGGCTTCAAAAAAGTTTAAAATTTTCATGAAGAAATTCGGCTTCAAAAAGGTTGAAAATTTTCATGAAGTATTTGGGCTTCAAAAAAGTTGAAAATTTTCATGAAAAAATTCGGCTTCAAAAAAGATGAACGTTTTCATGAAGTATTTGGGCTTCAAAAAAGTTGAAAATTTTCATGAAGTATTTGGGCTTCAAAAAAGTTGAAAATTTTCATTAAGTATTTGGGCTTCAAAAAAGTTGAAAATATTCATGAAGAAATTCGGCTTCAAAAAAGTTGAAAATTTTCATGAAGAAATTCGGCTTCAAAAAAGTTTTCGCAAGGGGGGGATGTTTCGTCTTTTTTCAACTTTTTCGTAAGAGGGGGGTGTTTCGTCTTTTTTCAACTTTTTCATGAGAGGGGTGGGTCAATTGAAAGTATTCATGAAGAAATTCGGCTTCAAAAAAGTTGAAAATTTTCATGAAGTATTTGGGCTTCAAAAAAGTTGAAAATTTTCATGAAGAAATTCGGCTTCAAAAAAGTTTTCGCGAGGGGGGGGTGTTTCGTCTTTTTTCAACTTTTTCGTGAGGGGGGGGTGTTTCGTCTTTTTTCAACTTTTTCGTAAGGGGGGGGTGTTTCGTCTTTTTTCAACTTTTTCGTGAGGGGGGTGTTTCGTCTTTTTTCAACTTTTTCGTGGGGGGGGTGGGTCAATTGAAAATATTCATGAAGAAATTCGGCTTCAAAAAAGTTGAAAATTTTCATGAAGTATTTGGGCTTCACAAATGTTTTAAATTTTCATGAAGAAATTCGGCTTCAAAAAAGTTTAAAATTTTCATGAAGTATTTGGACTTCAAAAATGTTTTAAATTTTGATGAAGAAATTCGGCTTCAAAAAAGTTTAAAATTTTCATGAAGAAATTCGGCTTCAAAAAAGATGAAAATTTTCATGAAGTATTTGGGCTTCAAAAAAGTTGAAAATTTTCATGAAGTATTTGGGCTTCAAAAAAGTTGAAAATATTCATGAAGAAATTCGGCTTCAAAAAAGTTGAAAATTTTCATGAAGTATTTGGGCTTCAAAAAAGTTTAAAAATTTCATGAAGAAATTCGGCTTCAAAAAGGTTGAAAATTTTCATGAAGTATTTGGGCTTCAAAAATGTTTTAAATTTTCATGAAGAAATTCGGCTTCAAAAAAGTTTAAAATTTTCATGAAGAAATTCGGCTTCAAAAAAGTTTTCGCAAGGGGGGGTGTTTCGTCTTTTTTCAACTTTTTCGTAAGGGGGGGGTGTTTCGTCTTTTTTCAACTTTTTCGTAAGGGGGAGGTGTTTCGTCTTTTTTCAACTTTTTCGTAAGGGGGGGTGTTTCGTCTTTTTTCAACTTTTTCGTGAGGGGGGTGGGTCAATTGAAAGTATTCATGAAGAAATTCGGCTTCAAAAAAGTTGAAAATTTTCATGAAGTATTTGGGCTTCAAAAAAGTTGAAAATTTTCATGAAGTATTTGGGCTTCAAAAATGTTTTAAATTTTCATGAAGAAATTCGGCTTCAAAAAAGTTTAAAATTTTCATGAAGAAATTCGGCTTCAAAAAAGATGAAAATTTTCATGAAGTATTTGGGCTTCGAAAAAGTTGAAAATTTTACTGAAGAAATTCGTCTTCAAAAAAGTTTTCGCAAGGGGGGGTGTTTCGTCTTTTTTCAACTTTTTCGTAAGGGGGGGTGTTTCCTCTTTTTTCAAATTTTTCATATGGGGGGGTTGGTCAATTGAAATTTTTCATGAAGTATTTGGGCTTCAAAAAAGTTGAAAATTTTCATGAAGTATTTGGGCTTCAAAAAAGTTGAAAATTTTCATGAAGAAATTCGGCTTCAAAAAAGTTGAACGTTTTCATGAAGTATTTGGGCTTCAAAAAAGTTGAAAATTTTCATGAAGAAATTCGGCTTCAAAAAAGTTGAAAATATTCATGAAGAAATTCGGCTTCAAAAAAGTTGAAAATTTTCATGAAGAAATTCGGCTTCAAAAAAGTTGAAAATATTCATGAAGAAATTCGGCTTCAAAAAAGTTGAAAATTTTCATGAAGTATTTGGGCTTCAAATTTTTTTTAAATTTTCATGAAGAAATTCGGCTTCAAAAAAGTTGAAAATTTTCATGAAGTATTTGGGCTTCAAAAAAGTTGAAAATTTTCATGAAGAAATTCGGCTTCAAAAAAGTTATTGCAAGGGGGGGTGTTTCGTCTTTTTTCAACTTTGTCGTAAGGGGGGGGTGTTTCGTCTTTTTTCAACTTTTTCGTAAGAGGGGGGAGTTTCGTCTTTTTTCAACTTTTTCGTGAGGGGGGTGGGTCAATTGAAAGTATTCATGAAGAAATTCGGCTTCAAAAAAGTTGAAAATTTTCATGAAGTATTTGGGCTTCAAAAAAGTTGAAAATTTTACTGAAGAAATTCGTCTTCAAAAAAGTTTTCGCAAGGGGGGGTGTTTCGTCTTTTTTCAACTTTTTCGTAAGGGGGGGTGCTTCCTCTTTTTTCAAATTTTTCATATGGGGGGGTTGGTCAATTGAAATTTTTCATGAAGTATTTGGGCTTCAAAAAAGTTGAAAATTTTCATGAAGTATTTGGGCTTCAAAAAAGTTGAAAATTTTCATGAAGAAATTCGGCTTCAAAAAAGTTGAACGTTTTCATGAAGTATTTGGGCTTCAAAAAAGTTGAAAATTTTCATGAAGTATTTGGGCTTCAAAAAAGTTGAAAATATTCATGAAGAAATTCGGCTTCAAAAAAGTTGAAAATTTTCATGAAGTATTTGGGCTTCAAAAAAGTTGAAAATTTTCATGAAGAAATTCGGCTTCAAAAAAGTTTTCGCAAGGGGGGGATGTTTCGTCTTTTTTCAACTTTTTCGTAAGAGGGGGGTGTTTCGTCTTTTTTCAACTTTTTCGTGGGGGGGGTGGGTCAATTGAAAATATTCATGAAGAAATTCGGCTTCAAAAAAGTTGTCGCAAGGGGGGGGGTGTTTCGTCTTTTTTCAACTTTTTCGTAAGGGGGGGGGGTGTTTCGTCTTTTTTCAACTTTTTCGTAAGAGGGGGGAGTTTCATCTTTTTTCAACTTTTTCGTGAGGGGGGTGGGTCAATTGAAAGTATTCATGAAGAAATTCGGCTTCAAAAAGGTTGAAAATTTTCATTAAGTATTTGGGCTTCAAAAAAGTTGAAAATATTCATGAAGAAATTAGGCTTCAAAAAAGTTGAAATTTTTCATGAAGTATTTGGGCTTGAAAATTTTTTTAAATTTTCATGAAGAAATTCAGCTTCAAAAAAGTTGAAAATTTTCATGAAGAAATTCGGCTTCAAAAAAGTTTTCGCGAGGGGGGGGTGTTTCGTCTTTTTTCAACTTTTTCGTAAGGGGGGGGTGTTTCGTCTTTTTTCAACTTTTTCGTAAGGGGGGGTGTTTCGTCTTTTTTCAACTTTTTGTACGAGGGGGGTGTTTCGTCTTTTTTCAACTTTTTCGTGAGGGGGTGGGTCAATTGAAAATATTCATGAAGAAATTCGGCTTCAAAAAAGTTGAAAATTTTCATGAAGTATTTGGGCTTCAAAAATGTTTTAAATTTTCATGAAGAAATTCGGCTTCAAAAAAGTTTAAAATTTTCATGAAGAAATTCGGCTTCAAAAAAGATGAAAATTTTCATGAAGTATTTGGGCTTCGAAAAAGTTGAAAATTTTCATGAAGTATTTGGGCTTCAAAAAAGTTGAAAATGTTCATGAAGAAATTCGGCTTCAAAAAAGTTGAAAATTTTCATGAAGAAATTCGGCTTCAAAAAAGTTTTCGCAAGGGGGGGATGTTTCGTCTTTTTTCAACTTTTTCGTAAGAGGGGGGTGTTTCGTCTTTTTTCAACTTTTTCATGAGGGGGGTGGGTCAATTGAAAGTATTCATGAAGAAATTCGGCTTCAAAAAAGTTGAAAATTTTCATGAAGTATTTGGGCTTCAAAAAAGTTGAAAATTTTCATGAAGAAATTCGGCTTCAAAAAAGTTTTCGCGAGGGGGGGGGTGTTTCGTCTTTTTTCAACTTTTTCGTAAGGGGGGGTGTTTCGTCTTTTTTCAACTTTTTCGTAAGAGGGGGGTGTTTCGTCTTTTTTCAACTTTTTCGTGAGGGGGGGTGGGTCAATTGAAAATATTTATGAAGAAATTCGGCTTCAAAAAAGTTGAAAATTTTCATGAAGTATTTGGGCTTCAAAAAAGTTTAAAAATTTCATGAAGAAATTCGGCTTCAAAAAGGTTGAAAATTTTCATGAAGTATTTGGGCTTCAAAAATGTTTTAAATTTTCATGAAGAAATTCGGCTTCAAAAAAGTTTAAAATTTTCATGAAGAAATTCGGCTTCAAAAAAGATGAAAATTTTCATGAAGTATTTGGGCTTCAAAAAAGTTGAAAATTTTCATGAAGTATTTGGGCTTCAAAAAAGTTTAAAATTTTCATGAAGAAATTCGGCTTCAAAAAAGATGAAAATTTTCATGAAGTATTTGGGCTTCAAAAAAGTTGAAAATTTTCATTAAGTATTTGGGCTTCAAAAAAGTTTAAAATTTTCATGAAGAAATTCGGCTTCAAAAAGGTTGAAAATTTTCATGAAGTATTTGGGCTTCAAAAAAGTTGAAAATTTTCATGAAAAAATTCGGCTTCAAAAAAGATGAACGTTTTCATGAAGTATTTGGGCTTCAAAAAAGTTGAAAATTTTCATGAAGTATTTGGGCTTCAAAAAAGTTGAAAATTTTCATTAAGTATTTGGGCTTCAAAAAAGTTGAAAATATTCATGAAGAAATTCGGCTTCAAAAAAGTTGAAAATTTTCATGAAGAAATTCGGCTTCAAAAAAGTTTTCGCAAGGGGGGGATGTTTCGTCTTTTTTCAACTTTTTCGTAAGAGGGGGGTGTTTCGTCTTTTTTCAACTTTTTCATGAGAGGGGTGGGTCAATTGAAAGTATTCATGAAGAAATTCGGCTTCAAAAAAGTTGAAAATTTTCATGAAGTATTTGGGCTTCAAAAAAGTTGAAAATTTTCATGAAGAAATTCGGCTTCAAAAAAGTTTTCGCGAGGGGGGGGTGTTTCGTCTTTTTTCAACTTTTTCGTGAGGGGGGGGTGTTTCGTCTTTTTTCAACTTTTTCGTAAGGGGGGGGTGTTTCGTCTTTTTTCAACTTTTTCGTGAGGGGGGTGTTTCGTCTTTTTTCAACTTTTTCGTGGGGGGGGTGGGTCAATTGAAAATATTCATGAAGAAATTCGGCTTCAAAAAAGTTGAAAATTTTCATGAAGTATTTGGGCTTCACAAATGTTTTAAATTTTCATGAAGAAATTCGGCTTCAAAAAAGTTTAAAATTTTCATGAAGTATTTGGACTTCAAAAATGTTTTAAATTTTGATGAAGAAATTCGGCTTCAAAAAAGTTTAAAATTTTCATGAAGAAATTCGGCTTCAAAAAAGATGAAAATTTTCATGAAGTATTTGGGCTTCAAAAAAGTTGAAAATTTTCATGAAGTATTTGGGCTTCAAAAAAGTTGAAAATATTCATGAAGAAATTCGGCTTCAAAAAAGTTGAAAATTTTCATGAAGTATTTGGGCTTCAAAAAAGTTTAAAAATTTCATGAAGAAATTCGGCTTCAAAAAGGTTGAAAATTTTCATGAAGTATTTGGGCTTCAAAAATGTTTTAAATTTTCATGAAGAAATTCGGCTTCAAAAAAGTTTAAAATTTTCATGAAGAAATTCGGCTTCAAAAAAGTTTTCGCAAGGGGGGGTGTTTCGTCTTTTTTCAACTTTTTCGTAAGGGGGGGGTGTTTCGTCTTTTTTCAACTTTTTCGTAAGGGGGAGGTGTTTCGTCTTTTTTCAACTTTTTCGTAAGGGGGGGTGTTTCGTCTTTTTTCAACTTTTTCGTGAGGGGGGTGGGTCAATTGAAAGTATTCATGAAGAAATTCGGCTTCAAAAAAGTTGAAAATTTTCATGAAGTATTTGGGCTTCAAAAAAGTTGAAAATTTTCATGAAGTATTTGGGCTTCAAAAATGTTTTAAATTTTCATGAAGAAATTCGGCTTCAAAAAAGTTTAAAATTTTCATGAAGAAATTCGGCTTCAAAAAAGATGAAAATTTTCATGAAGTATTTGGGCTTCGAAAAAGTTGAAAATTTTACTGAAGAAATTCGTCTTCAAAAAAGTTTTCGCAAGGGGGGGTGTTTCGTCTTTTTTCAACTTTTTCGTAAGGGGGGGTGTTTCCTCTTTTTTCAAATTTTTCATATGGGGGGGTTGGTCAATTGAAATTTTTCATGAAGTATTTGGGCTTCAAAAAAGTTGAAAATTTTCATGAAGTATTTGGGATTCAAAAAAGTTGAAAATTTTCATGAAGAAATTCGGCTTCAAAAAAGTTGAACGTTTTCATGAAGTATTTGGGCTTCAAAAAAGTTGAAAATTTTCATGAAGAAATTCGGCTTCAAAAAAGTTGAAAATATTCATGAAGAAATTCGGCTTCAAAAAAGTTGAAAATTTTCATGAAGAAATTCGGCTTCAAAAAAGTTGAAAATATTCATGAAGAAATTCGGCTTCAAAAAAGTTGAAAATTTTCATGAAGTATTTGGGCTTCAAATTTTTTTTAAATTTTCATGAAGAAATTCGGCTTCAAAAAAGTTGAAAATTTTCATGAAGTATTTGGGCTTCAAAAAAGTTGAAAATTTTCATGAAGAAATTCGGCTTCAAAAAAGTTATTGCAAGGGGGGGTGTTTCGTCTTTTTTCAACTTTGTCGTAAGGGGGGGGGTGTTTCGTCTTTTTTCAACTTTTTCGTAAGAGGGGGGAGTTTCGTCTTTTTTCAACTTTTTCGTGAGGGGGGTGGGTCAATTGAAAGTATTCATGAAGAAATTCGGCTTCAAAAAAGTTGAAAATTTTCATGAAGTATTTGGGCTTCAAAAAAGTTGAAAATTTTACTGAAGAAATTCGTCTTCAAAAAAGTTTTCGCAAGGGGGGGTGTTTCGTCTTTTTTCAACTTTTTCGTAAGGGGGGGTGCTTCCTCTTTTTTCAAATTTTTCATATGGGGGGGTTGGTCAATTGAAATTTTTCATGAAGTATTTGGGCTTCAAAAAAGTTGAAAATTTTCATGAAGTATTTGGGCTTCAAAAAAGTTGAAAATTTTCATGAAGAAATTCGGCTTCAAAAAAGTTGAACGTTTTCATGAAGTATTTGGGCTTCAAAAAAGTTGAAAATTTTCATGAAGTATTTGGGCCTCAAAAAAGTTGAAAATATTCATGAAGAAATTCGGCTTCAAAAAAGTTGAAAATTTTCATGAAGTATTTGGGCTTCAAAAAAGTTGAAAATTTTCATGAAGAAATTCGGCTTCAAAAAAGTTTTCGCAAGGGGGGGATGTTTCGTCTTTTTTCAACTTTTTCGTAAGAGGGGGGTGTTTCGTCTTTTTTCAACTTTTTCGTGGGGGGGGTGGGTCAATTGAAAATATTCATGAAGAAATTCGGCTTCAAAAAAGTTGTCGCAAGGGGGGGGGTGTTTCGTCTTTTTTCAACTTTTTCGTAAGGGGGGGGGGTGTTTCGTCTTTTTTCAACTTTTTCGTAAGAGGGGGGAGTTTCATCTTTTTTCAACTTTTTCGTGAGGGGGGTGGGTCAATTGAAAGTATTCATGAAGAAATTCGGCTTCAAAAAGGTTGAAAATTTTCATTAAGTATTTGGGCTTCAAAAAAGTTGAAAATATTCATGAAGAAATTAGGCTTCAAAAAAGTTGAAATTTTTCATGAAGTATTTGGGCTTGAAAATTTTTTTAAATTTTCATGAAGAAATTCAGCTTCAAAAAAGTTGAAAATTTTCATGAAGAAATTCGGCTTCAAAAAAGTTTTCGCGAGGGGGGGGTGTTTCGTCTTTTTTCAACTTTTTCGTAAGGGGGGGGTGTTTCGTCTTTTTTCAACTTTTTCGTAAGAGGGGGGTGTTTCGTCTTTTTTCAACTTTTTCGTGGGGGGGGTGGGTCAATTGAAAATATTGATGAAGAAATTCGGCTTCAAAAAAGTTTTCGCAAGGGGGGGTGTTTCGTCTTTTTTCAACTTTTTCGTAAGGGGGGGGTGTTTCGTCTTTTTTCAACTTTTTCATGAGGGGGGTGGGTCAATTGAAAGTATTCATGAAGAAATTCGGCTTCAAAAAAGTTGAAAATTTTCATGAAGTATTTGGGCTTCAAAAAAGTTGAAAATTTTCATGAAGAAATTCGGCTTCAAAAAAGTTTTCGCGAGGGGGGGGTGTTTCGTCTTTTTTCAACTTTTTCGTGAGGGGGGGGTGTTTCGTCTTTTTTCAACTTTTTCGTAAGGGGGGGGTGTTTCGTCTTTTTTCAACTTTTTCGTGAGGGGGGTGTTTCGTCTTTTTTCAACTTTTTCGTGGGGGGGGTGGGTCAATTGAAAATATTCATGAAGAAATTCGGCTTCAAAAAAGTTGAAAATTTTCATGAAGTATTTGGGCTTCACAAATGTTTTAAATTTTCATGAAGAAATTCGGCTTCAAAAAAGTTTAAAATTTTCATGAAGTATTTGGACTTCAAAAATGTTTTAAATTTTGATGAAGAAATTCGGCTTCAAAAAAGTTTTCGTAAGGGGGAGGTGTTTCATCTTTTTTCAACTTTTTCGTGAGGGGGGGTGTTTCGTCTTTTTTCAACTTTTTCGTGAGTGGGGTGGGTCAATTGAAAGTATTCATGAAGAAATTCGGCTTCAAAAAAGTTGAAAATTTTCATGAAGTTATTGGGCTTAAAAAAAGTTGAAAATTTTCATGAAGTAATTCGGCTTCAAAAAAGTTTTCGCAAGGGGGGGTGTTTCGTCTTTTTTCAACTTTTTCGTAAGGGGGGGGTGTTTCGTCTTTTTTCAACTTTTTCGTAAGAGGGGGTGTTTCGTCTTTTTTCAACTTTTTCATGAGGGGGGTGGGTCAATTGAAAGTCTTCATGAAGAAATTCGGCTTCAAAAAAGTTGAAAATTTTCATGAAGTATTTGGGCTTCAAAAAAGTTGAAAATTTTCATGAAGAAATTCGGATTCAAAAAAGTTTTCGCAAGGGGGGGGTGTTTCGTCTTTTTTCAACTTTTTCGTAAGGGGGGGTGTTTCGTCTTTTTTCAACTTTTTCGTGAGGGGGGGTGTTTCGTCTTTTTTCAACTTTTTCGTAAGAGGGGGGTGTTTCGTTTTTTTTCAACTTTTTTGTGAGGGGGGTGGGTCAATTGAAAATATTCATGAAGAAATTCGGCTTCAAAAAAGTTGAAAATTTTCATGAAGTATTTATGCTTCAAAAAAGTTGAAAATTTTCATGAAGAAATTCGGCTTCAAAAAAGTTTTCGTAAGGGGGAGGTGTTTCATCTTTTTTCAACTTTTTCGTGAGGGGGGGTGTTTCGTCTTTTTTCAACTTTTTCGTAAAGGGGGCTGTTTCGTCTTTTTTCAACTTTTTCGTAAGGGGGGGGTGTTTCGTCTTTTTTCAACTTTTTCGTGAGGGGGGTGGGTCAATTGAAAGTATTCATGAAGAAATTCGGATTCAAAAAAGTTTAAAATTTTCATGAAGTATTTGGGCTTCAAAAAAGTTGAACATTTTCATGAAGAAATTCGGATTCAAAAAAGTTTTCGCAAGGGGGGGGTGTTTCGTCTTTTTTCAACTTTTTCGTAAGAGGGGGGTGTTTCGTCTTTTTTCAACTTTTTCGTGAGGGGGGTGGGTCAATTGAAAATATTAATGAAGAAATTCGGCTTCAAAAAAGTTGAAAATTTTCATGAAGTATTTGGGCTTCAAAAAAGTTGAAAATTTTCATGAAGAAATTCGGCTTCAAAAAAGTTTAAAATTTTCATGAAGAAATTCGGCTTCAAAAAGGTTGAAAATATTCATGAAGAAATTCGGCTTCAAAAAAGTTTAAAATTTTCATGAAGTATATAGGCTTCAAAAAAGTTGAAAATTTTCATGAAGAAATTCGGCTTCAAAAAAGTTTTCGTAAGGGGGAGGTGTTTCATCTTTTTTCAACTTTTTCGTGAGGGGGGGTGTTTCGTCTTTTTTCAACTTTTTCGTAAAGGGGGGTGTTTTGTCTTTTTTCAACTTTTTCGTGAGGGGGGTGGGTCAATTGAAAGTATTCATGAAGAAATTCGGCTTCAAAAAAGTTGAAAATTTTCATGAAGAAATTCGGATTCAAAAAAGTTTTCGCAAGGGGGGGGTGTTTCGTCTTTTTTCAACTTTTTCGTAAGGGGGGGGTGTTTCGTCTTTTTTCAACTTTTTCGTAAGGGGGGGGTGTTTCGTCTTTTTTCAACTTTTTCGTAAGAGGGGGGTGTTTCGTCTTTTTTCAACTTTTTTGTGAGGGGGGTGGGTCAATTGAAAATATTCATGAAGAAATTCGGCTTCAAAAAAGTTGAAAATTTTCATGAAGTATTTAGGCTTCAAAAAAGTTGAAAATTTTCATGAAGAAATTCGGATTCAAAAAAGTTTTCGCAAGGGGGGGGTGTTTCGTCTTTTTTCAACTTTTTCGTTAGGGGGGGGTGTTTCGTCTTTTTTCAACTTTTTCGTAAGGGGGGGTGTTTCGTCTTTTTTCAACTTTTTCGTGAGGGGGGTGGGTCAATTGAAAGTATTCATGAAGAAATTCGGCTTCAAAAAAGTTGAAAATTTTCATGAAGTTATTGGGATTAAAAAAAGTTGAAAATTTTCATGAAGTAATTCGGCTTCAAAAAAGTTTTCGCAAGAGGGGGTGTTTCGTCTTTTTTCAACTTTTTCGTAAGGGGGGGGTGTTTCGTCTTTTTTCAACTTTTTCGTAAGAGGGGGTGTTTCGTCTTTTTTCAACTTTTTCGTGAGGGGGGTGGGTCAATTGAAAGTCTTCATGAAGAAATTCGGCTTCAAAAAAGTTGAAAATTTTCATGAAGTATATAGGCTTCAAAAAAGTTGAAAATTTTCATGAAGAAATTCGGCTTCAAAAAAGTTTTCGTAAGGGGGAGGTGTTTCATCTTTTTTCAACTTTTTCGTGAGGGGGGGTGTTTCGTCTTTTTTCAACTTTTTCGTAAAGGGGGGTGTTTTGTCTTTTTTCAACTTTTTCGTGAGGGGGGTGGGTCAATTGAAAGTATTCATGAAGAAATTCGGCTTCAAAAAAGTTGAAAATTTTCATGAAGAAATTCGGATTCAAAAAAGTTTTCGCAAGGGGGGGGTGTTTCGTCTTTTTTCAACTTTTTCGTAAGGGGGGGGTGTTTCGTCTTTTTTCAACTTTTTCGTAAGGGGGGGGTGTTTCGTCTTTTTTCAACTTTTTCGTAAGAGGGGGGTGTTTCGTCTTTTTTCAACTTTTTTGTGAGGGGGGTGGGTCAATTGAAAATATTCATGAAGAAATTCGGCTTCAAAAAAGTTGAAAATTTTCATGAAGTATTTAGGCTTCAAAAAAGTTGAAAATTTTCATGAAGAAATTCGGATTCAAAAAAGTTTTCGCAAGGGGGGGGTGTTTCGTCTTTTTTCAACTTTTTCGTTAGGGGGGGGTGTTTCGTCTTTTTTCAACTTTTTCGTAAGGGGGGGTGTTTCGTCTTTTTTCAACTTTTTCGTGAGGGGGGTGGGTCAATTGAAAGTATTCATGAAGAAATTCGGCTTCAAAAAAGTTGAAAATTTTCATAAAGTTATTGGGATTAAAAAAAGTTGAAAATTTTCATGAAGTAATTCGGCTTCAAAAAAGTTTTCGCAAGAGGGGGTGTTTCGTCTTTTTTCAACTTTTTCGTAAGGGGGGGGTGTTTCGTCTTTTTTCAACTTTTTCGTAAGAGGGGGTGTTTCGTCTTTTTTCAACTTTTTCGTGAGGGGGGTGGGTCAATTGAAAGTCTTCATGAAGAAATTCGGCTTCAAAAAAGTTGAAAATTTTCATGAAGTATTTGGGCTTCAAAAAAGTTGAAAATTTTCATGAAGAAATTCGGATTCAAAAAAGTTTTCGCAAGGGGGGGGTGTTTCGTCTTTTTTCAACTTTTTTGTGAGGGGGGTGGGTCAATTGAAAATATTCATGAAGAAATTCGGCTTCAAAAAAGTTGAAAATTTTCATGAAGTATTTAGGCTTCAAAAAAGTTGAAAATTTTCATGAAGAAATTCGGATTCAAAAAAGTTTTCGCAAGGGGGGGGTGTTTCGTCTTTTTTCAACTTTTTCGTTAGGGGGGGGTGTTTCGTCTTTTTTCAACTTTTTCGTAAGGGGGGGTGTTTCGTCTTTTTTCAACTTTTTCGTGAGGGGGGTGGGTCAATTGAAAGTATTCATGAAGAAATTCGGCTTCAAAAAAGTTGAAAATTTTCATGAAGTTATTGGGATTAAAAAAAGTTGAAAATTTTCATGAAGTAATTCGGCTTCAAAAAAGTTTTCGCAAGAGGGGGTGTTTCGTCTTTTTTCAACTTTTTCGTAAGGGGGGGGTGTTTCGTCTTTTTTCAACTTTTTCGTAAGAGGGGGTGTTTCGTCTTTTTTCAACTTTTTCGTGAGGGGGGTGGGTCAATTGAAAGTCTTCATGAAGAAATTCGGCTTCAAAAAAGTTGAAAATTTTCATGAAGTATTTGGGCTTCAAAAAAGTTGAAAATTTTCATGAAGAAATTCGGATTCAAAGAAGTTTTCGCAAGGGGGGGGTGTTTCGTCTTTTTTCAACTTTTTCGTAAGGGGGGGGTGTTTCGTCTTTTTTCAACTTTTTCGTAAGGGGGGGGTGTTTCGTCTTTTTTCAACTTTTTCGTAAGAGGGGGGTGTTTCGTCTTTTTTCAACTTTTTTGTGAGGGGGGTGGGTCAATTGAAAATATTCATGAAGAAATTCGGCTTCAAAAAAGTTGAAAATTTTCATGAAGTATTTAGGCTTCAAAAAAGTTGAAAATTTTCATGAAGAAATTCGGCTTCAAAAAAGTTTTCGTAAGGGGGAGGTGTTTCATCTTGTTTCAACTTTTTCGTGAGGGGGGGTGTTTCGTCTTTTTTCAACTTTTTCGTAAAGGGGGGTGTTTCGTCTTTTTTCAACTTTTTCGTAAGGGGGGGGGTGTTTCGTCTTTTTTCAACTTTTTCGTAAGGGGGGGGTGTTTCGTCTTTTTTCAACTTTTTCGTAAGGGGGGGGGTGTTTCGTCTTTTTTCAACTTTTTCGTAAGAGGGAGGTGTTTCGTCTTTTTTCAACTTTTTCGTGAGGGGGGTGGGTCAATTGAAAATATTCATGAAGAAATTCGGCTTCAAAAAAGTTGAAAATTTTCATGAAGTATTTGGGCTTCAAAAAAGTTGAAAATTTTCATGAAGAAATTCGGATTCAAAAAAGTTTTCGCAAGTGGGGGGTGTTTCGTCTTTTTTCAACTTTTTCGTTAGGGGGGGGGTGTTTCGTCTTTTTTCAACTTTTTCGTAAGGGGGGGGTGTTTCGTCTTTTTTCAACTTTTTCGTAAGAGGGGGGTGTTTCGTCTTTTTTCAACTTTTTCGTAAGAGGGGGTGTTTCGTCTTTTTTCAACTTTTTCGTGAGGGGGGTGGGTCAATTGAAAGTATTCATGTAGAAATTCGGCTTCAAAAAAGTTGAAAATTTTCATGAAGTATTTGGGCTTCAAAATAGTTTAAAATTTTCATGAAGAAATTCGGCTTCAAAAAGGTTGAAAATATTCATGAAGAAATTCGGCTTCAAAAAAGTTTAAAATTTTCATGAAGTATTTCGGCTTCAAAAAAGTTGAAAATTTTCATGAAGTTATTGGGCTTAAAAAAAGTTGAAAATTTTCATGAAGTAATTCGGCTTCAAAAAAGTTTTCGCAAGGGGGGGTGTTTCGTCTTTTTTCAACTTTTTCGTAAGGGGGGGGTGTTTCGTCTTTTTTCAACTTTTTCGTAAGAGGGGGTGTTTCGTCTTTTTTCAACTTTTTCGTGAGGGGGGTGGGTCAATTGAAAGTCTTCATGAAGAAATTCGGTTTCAAAAAAGTTGAAAATTTTCATGAAGTATTTGGGCTTCAAAAAAGTTGAAAATTTTCATGAAGAAATTCGGATTCAAAAAAGTTTTCGCAAGGGGGGGGTGTTTCGTCTTTTTTCAACTTTTTCGTAAGGGGGGGTGTTTCGTCTTTTTTCAACTTTTTCGTAAGGGGGGGGGTGTTTCGTCTTTTTTCAACTTTTTCGTAAGAGGGGGGTGTTTCGTCTTTTTTCAACTTTTTTGTGAGGGGGGTGGGTCAATTGAAAATATTCATGAAGAAATTCGGCTTCAAAAAAGTTGAAAATTTTCATGAAGTATTTAGGCTTCAAAAAAGTTGAAAATTTTCATGAAGAAATTCGGCTTCAAAAAAGTTTTCGTAAGGGGGAGGTGTTTCATCTTTTTTCAACTTTTTCGTGAGGGGGGGTGTTTCGTCTTTTTTCAACTTTTTCGTAAAGGGGGGTGTTTCGTCTTTTTTCAACTTTTTCGTAAGGGGGGGGTGTTTCGTCTTTTTTCAACTTTTTCGTGAGGGGGGTGGGTCAATTGAAAGTATTCATGAAGAAATTCGGATTCAAAAAAGTTTAAAATTTTCATGAAGTATTTGGGCTTCAAAAAAGTTGAACATTTTCATGAAGAAATTCGGATTCAAAAAAGTTTTCGCAAGGGGGGGGTGTTTCGTCTTTTTTCAACTTTTTCGTAAGAGGGGGGTGTTTCGTCTTTTTTCAACTTTTTCGTGAGGGGGGTGGGTCAATTGAAAATATTCATGAAGAAATTCGGCTTCAAAAAAGTTGAAAATTTTCATGAAGTATTTGGGCTTCAAAAAAGTTGAAAATTTTCATGAAGAAATTCGGCTTCAAAAAAGTTTTCGCAAGGGGGGGTGTTTCGTCTTTTTTCAACTTTTTCGTAAGGGGGGGGTGTTTCGTCTTTTTTCAACTTTTTCGTGAGGGGGGTGGGTCAATTGAAAGTATTCATGAAGAAATTCGGCTTCAAAAAAGTTGAAAATTTTCATTAAGTATTTGGGCTTCAAAAAAGTTTAAAATTTTCATGAAGAAATTCGGCTTCAAAAAGGTTGAAAATATTCATGAAGAAATTCGGCTTCAAAAAAGTTTAAAATTTTCATGAAGTATATAGGCTTCAAAAAAGTTTTCGTAAGGGGGAGGTGTTTAATCTTTTTTCAACTTTTTCGTGAGGGGGGGTGTTTCGTCTTTTTTCAACTTTTTCGTAAAGGGGGGTGTTTTGTCTTTTTTCAACTTTTTCGTGAGGGGGGTGGGTCAATTGAAAGTATTCATGAAGAAATTCGGCTTCAAAAAAGTTGAAAATTTTCATGAAGAAATTCGCATTCAAAAAAGTTTTCGCAAGGGGGGGGTGTTTCGTCTTTTTTCAACTTTTTCGTAAGGGGGGGGTGTTTCGTCTTTTTTCAACTTTTTCGTAAGGGGGGGGTGTTTCGTCTATTTTCAACTTTTTCGTAAGAGGGGGGTGTTTCGTCTTTTTTCAACTTTTTTGTGAGGGGGGTGGGTCAATTGAAAATATTCATGAAGAAATTCGGCTTCAAAAAAGTTGAAAATTTTCATGAAGTATTTAGGCTTCAAAAAAGTTGAAAATTTTCATGAAGAAATTCGGCTTCAAAAAAGTTTTCGTAAGGGGGAGGTGTTTCATCTTTTTTCAACTTTTTCGTGAGGGGGGGTGTTTCGTCTTTTTTCAACTTTTTCGTAAAGGGGGGTGTTTCGTCTTTTTTCAACTTTTTCGTAAGGGGGGGGTGTTTCGTCTTTTTTCAACTTTTTCGTGAGGGGGGTGGGTCAATTGAAAATATTCATGAAGAAATTCGGCTTCAAAAAAGTTGAAAATATTCATGAAGAAATTCGGCTTCAAAAAAGTTGAAAATTTTCATGAAGAAATTCGGATTCAAAAAAGTTTTCGCAAGGGGGGGGTGTTTCGTCTTTTTTCAACTTTTTCGTAAGGGGGGGTGTTTCGTCTTTTTTCAACTTTTTCGTAAGGGGGGGGGTGTTTCGTCTTTTTTCAACTTTTTCGTAAGAGGGGGGTGTTTCGTCTTTTTTCAACTTTTTTGTGAGGGGGGTGGGTCAATTGAAAGTATTCATGAAGAAATTCGGCTTCAAAAAAGTTGAAAATTTTCATGAAGTATTTGGGCTTCAAAATAGTTTAAAATTTTCATGAAGAAATTCGGCTTCAAAAAGGTTGAAAATATTCATGAAGAAATTCGGCTTCAAAAAAGTTTAAAATTTTCATGAAGTATTTCGGCTTCAAAAAAGTTGAAAATTTTCGTGAAGAAATTCGGCTTCAAAAAAGTTTTCGTAAGGGGGAGGTGTTTCATCTTTTTTCAACTTTTTCGTGAGGGGGGGTGTTTCGTCTTTTTTCAACTTTTTCGTAAGGGGGGGTGTTTCGTCTTTTTTCAACTTTTTCGTGAGGGGGGTGGGTCAATTGAAAGTATTCATGAAGAAATTCGGCTTCAAAAAAGTTGAAAATTTTCATGAAGTTATTGGGCTTAAAAAAAGTTGAAAATTTTCATGAAGTAATTCGGCTTCAAAAAAGTTTTCGCAAGGGGGGGTGTTTCGTCTTTTTTCAACTTTTTCGTAAGGGGGGGGTGTTTCGTCTTTTTTCAACTTTTTCGTAAGAGGGGGTGTTTCGTCTTTTTTCAACTTTTTCGTGAGGGGGGTGGGTCAATTGAAAGTCTTCATGAAGAAATTCGGCTTCAAAAAAGTTGAAAATTTTCATGAAGTATTTGGGCTTCAAAAAAGTTTAAAATTTTCATGAAGAAATTCGGATTCAAAAAAGTTTTCGCAAGGGGGGGGTGTTTCGTCTTTTTTCAACTTTTTCGTAAGGGGGGGGTGTTTCGTCTTTTTTCAACTTTTTCGTAAGGGGGGGGTGTTTCGTCTTTTTTCAACTTTTTCGTAAGAGGGGGGTGTTTCGTCTTTTTTCAACTTTTTTGTGAGGGGGGTGGGTCAATTGAAAATATTCATGAAGAAATTCGGCTTCAAAAAAGTTGAAAATTTTCATGAAGTATTTAGGCTTCAAAAAAGTTGAAAATTTTCATGAAGAAATTCGGCTTCAAAAAAGTTTTCGTAAGGGGGAGGTGTTTCATCTTTTTTCAACTTTTTCGTGAGGGGGGGTGTTTCGTCTTTTTTCAACTTTTTCGTAAAGGGGGGTGTTTCGTCTTTTTTCAACTTTTTCGTGAGGGGGGTGGGTCAATTGAAAGTATTCATGAAGAAATTCGGCTTCAAAAAAGTTTTAAATTTTCATGAAGTATTTGGGCTTCAAAAAAGTTGAAAATTTTCATGAAGAAATTCGGATTCAAAAAAGTTTTCGCAAGGGGGGGGTGTTTCGTCTTTTTTCAACTTTTTCGTAAGGGGGGGGTGTTTCTTCTTTTTTCAACTTTTTCGTAAGGGGGGGGTGTTTCGTCTTTTTTCAACTTTTTCGTAAGGGGGGGGGTGTTTTGTCTTTTTTCAACTTTTTCGTGAGGGGGGTGGGTCAATTGAAAGTATTCATGAAGAAATTCGGCTTCAAAAAAGTTGAAAATTTTCATGAAGTATTTGGGCTTCAAAAAAGTTTAAAATTTTCATGAAGAAATTCGGCTTCAAAAAGGTTGAAAATATTCATGAAGAAATTCGGCTTCAAAAAAGTTGAAAATTTTCATGAAGAAATTCGGCTTCAAAAAAGTTTTCGTAAGGGGGAGGTGTTTCATCTTTTTTCAACTTTTTCGTGAGGGGGGGTGTTTCGTCTTTTTTCAATTTTTTCGTAAAGGGGGGTGTTTCGTCTTTTTTCAACTTTTTCGTGAGGGGGGTGGGTCAATTGAAAGTATTCATGAAGAAATTCGGCTTCAAAAAAGTTTAAAATTTTCATGAAGTATTTGGGCTTCAAAAAAGTTGAAAATTTTCATGAAGAAATTCGGATTCAAAAAAGTTTTCGCAAGGGGGGGGTGTTTCGTCTTTTTTCAACTTTTTCGTAAGGGGGGTTGTTTCGTCTTTTTTCAACTTTTTCGTAAGGGGGGGGTGTTTCGTCTTTTTTCAACTTTTTCGTAAGAGGGGGGTGTTTCGTCTTTTTTCAACTTTTTCGTGAGGGGGGTGGGTCAATTGAAAATATTCATGAAGAAATTCGGCTTCAAAAAAGTTGAAAATTTTCATGAAGTATTTAGGCTTCAAAAAAGTTGAAAATTTTCATGAAGAAATTCGGCTTCAAAAAAGTTTTCGCAAGGGGGGGGTGTTTCGTCTTTTTTCAACTTTTTCGTAAGGGGGGGGGTGTTTCGTCTTTTTTCAACTTTTTCGTGAGAGGGGGGTGTTTCGTCTTTTTTCAACTTTTTCGTGAGGGGGTGGGTCAATTGAAAGTATTCATGAAGAAATTCGGCTTCAAAAAAGTTGAAAATTTTCATGAAGTATTTGGGCTTCAAAATAGTTTAAAATTTTCATGAAGAAATTCGGCTTCAAAAACGTTGAAAATATTCATGAAGAAATTCGGCTTCAAAAAAGTTTAAAATTTTCATGAAGTATTTCGGCTTCAAAAAAGTTGAAAATTTTCATGAAGTATTTGGGCTTCAAAAAAGTTGAAAATTTTCATGAAGAAATTCGGATTCAAAAAAGTTTTCGCAAGGGGGGGGGGTTTCGTCTTTTTTCAACTTTTTCGTAAGGGGGGGGTGTTTTGTCTTTTTTCAACTTTTTCGTAAGGGGGGGGTGTTTCGTCTTTTTTCAACTTTTTCGTAGGAGGGGGGTGTTTCGTCTTTTTTCAACTTTTTTGTGAGGGGGGTGGGTCAATTGAAAATATTCATGAAGAAATTCGGCTTCAAAAAAGTTGAAAATTTTCATGAAGTATTTAGGCTTCAAAAAAGTTGAAAATTTTCATGAAGAAATTCGGCTTCAAAAAAGTTTTCGTAAGGAGGAGGTGTTTCATCTTTTTTCAACTTTTTCGTGAGGGGGGGTGTTTCGTCTTTTTTCAACTTTTTCGTAAAGGGGGGTGTTTCGTCTTTTTTCAACTTTTTCGTGAGGGGGGTGGGTCAATTGAAAGTATTCATGAAGAAATTCGGCTTCAAAAAAGTTTAAAATTTTCATGAAGTATTTGGGCTTAAAAAAAGTTGAAAATTTTCATGAAGAAATTCGGATTCAAAAAAGTTTTCGCAAGGGGGGGGTGTTTCGTCTTTTTTCAACTTTTTCGTAAGGGGGGGGGTGTTTCGTCTTTTTTCAACTTTTTCGTAAGGGGGGGGTGTTTCGTCTTTTTTCAACTTTTTCGTAGGAGGGGGGTGTTTCGTCTTTTTTCAACTTTTTTGTGAGGGGGGTGGGTCAATTGAAAATATTCATGAAGAAATTCGGCTTCAAAAAAGTTGAAAATTTTCATGAAGTATTTAGGCTTCAAAAAAGTTGAAAATTTTCATGAAGAAATTCGGCTTCAAAAAAGTTTTCGTAAGGAGGAGGTGTTTCATCTTTTTTCAACTTTTTCGTGAGGGGGGGTGTTTCGTCTTTTTTCAACTTTTTCGTAAAGGGGGGTGTTTCGTCTTTTTTCAACTTTTTCGTGAGGGGGGTGGGTCAATTGAAAGTATTCATGAAGAAATTCGGCTTCAAAAAAGTTTAAAATTTTCATGAAGTATTTGGGCTTAAAAAAAGTTGAAAATTTTCATGAAGAAATTCGGATTCAAAAAAGTTTTCGCAAGGGGGGGGGTGTTTCGTCTTTTTTCAACTTTTTCGTAAGGGGGGGGTGTTTCGTCTTTTTTCAACTTTTTCGTAAGGGGGGGGTGTTTCGTCTTTTTTCAACTTTTTCGTAAGAGGGGGGTGTTTCGTCTTTTTTCAACTTTTTCGTGAGGGGGGTGGGTCAATTGAAAATATTCATGAAGAAATTCGGCTTCAAAAAAGTTGAAAATTTTCATGAAGTATTTGGGCTTCAAAAAAGTTGAAAATTTTCATGAAGAAATTCGGATTCAAAAAAGTTTTCGCAAGGGGGGGGTGTTTCGTCTTTTTTCAACTTTTTCGTTAGGGGGGGGTGTTTCGTCTTTTTTCAACTTTTTCGTAAAGGGGGGGTGTTTCGTCTTTTTTAAACTTTTTCGTAAGAGGGGGGTGTTTCGTCTTTTTTCAACTTTTTCGTGAGGGGGGTGGGTCAATTGAAAATATTCATGAAGAAATTCGGCTTCAAAAAAGTTGAAAATTTTCATGAAGTATTTAGGCTTCAAAAAAGTTGAAAATATTCATGAAGAAATTCGGCTTCAAAAAAGTTGAAAATTTTCATGAAGTATTTGGGCTTCAAAAAAGTTGAAAATTTTCATGAAGAAATTCGGCTTCAAAAAAGTTTTCGCAAGGGGGGGTGTTTCGTCTTTTTTCAACTTTTTCGTAAGGGGGGGGTGTTTCGTCTTTTTTCAACTTTTTCGTAAGAGGGGGGTGTTTCGTCATTTTTCAACTTTTTCGTGAGGGGGGTGGGTCAATTGAAAATATTCATGAAGAAATTCGGCTTCAAAAAAGTTGAAAATTTTCATGAAGTATTTGGGCTTCAAAAAAGTTGAAAATTTTCATGAAGAAATTCGGCTTCAAAAAAGTTTTCGCAAGGGGGGGGTGTTTCGTCTTTTTTCAACTTCTTCGTAAGGGGGGGGTGTTTCGTCTTTTTTCAACTTTTTCGTTAGGGGGGGTGTTTCTTCTTTTTTCAACTTTTTCGTAAGGGGGGGGTGTTTCGTCTTTTTTCAACTTTTTCGTAAGAGGGGGGTGTTTCGTCTTTTTTCAACTTTTTCGTGAGGGGGGTGGGTCAATTGAAAATATTCATGAAGAAATTCGGATTCAAAAAAGTTGAAAATTTTCATGAAGTATTTAGGCTTCAAAAAAGTTGAAAATTTTCATGAAGAAATTCGGCTTCAAAAAAGTTTTCGCAAGGGGGGGGTGTTTCGTCTTTTTTCAACTTTTTCGTAAGGGGGGGGGTGTTTCGTCTTTTTTCAACTTTTTCGTGAGAGGGGGGTGTTTCGTATTTTTCAACTTTTTCGTGAGGGGGGTGGGTCAATTGAAAGTATTCATGAAGAAATTCGGCTTCAAAAAAGTTGAAAATTTTCATGAAGTATTTGGGCTTCAAAATAGTTTAAAATTTTCATGAAGAAATTCGGCTTCAAAAAGGTTGAAAATATTCATGAAGAAATTCGGCTTCAAAAAAGTTTAAAATTTTCATGAAGTATTTGGGCTTCAAAAAAGTTGAACATTTTCATGAAGAAATTCGGCTTCAAAAAAGTTTTCGCAAGGGGGGGTGTTTCGTCTTTTTTCAACTTTTTCGTAAGGGGGGGGTGTTTCGTCTTTTTTCAACTTTTTCGTGAGAGGGGTCTGTCAATTGAAAGTATTCATGAAGAAATTCGGCTTCAAAAAAGTTGAAAATTTTCATGAAGTATTTGGGCTTCAAAAAAGTTTAAAATTTTCATGAAGAAATTCGGCTTCAAAAAGGTTGAAAATATTCATGAAGAAATTCGGCTTCAAAAAAGTTGAAGATTTTCATGAAGTATTTGGGCTTCAAAAAAGTTGAAAATTTTCATGAAGTATTTAGGCTTCAAAAAAGTTGAAGATTTTCATGAAGAAATTCGGCTTCAAAAAAGTTTTCGTAAGGGGGAGGTGTTTCGTCTTTTTTCAACTTTTTCGTGAGGGGGGGTGTTTCGTCTTTTTTCAACTTTTTCGTAAGGGGGGGTGTTTCGTCTTTTTTCAACTTTTTCGTAAACGGGGGTGGGTCAATTGAAAATATTCATGAAGAAATTTGTCTTCAAAAAAGATGAACATTTTCATGAAGTATTTTGGCTTCAAAAAAGTTGAAAATTTTCATGAAGAAATTCGGCTTCAAAAAAGTTTTCGCAAGGGGGGGGTGTTTCGTCTTTTTTCAACTTTTTCGTAAGGGGGGGGTGTTTCGTCTTTTTTCAACTTTTTCGTAAGAGGGGGGTGTTTTGTCTTTTTTCAACTTTTTCGTGAGGGGGGGTGGGTCAATTGAAAATATTCATGAAGAAATTCGGCTTCAAAAAAGTTGAAAATTTTCATGAAGTATTTGGGCTTCAAAAAAGTTTAAAATTTTCATGAAGAAATTCGGCATCAAAAAGGTTGAAAATATTAATGAAGAAATTCGGCTTCAAAAAAGTTTAAAGTTTTCATGAAGAAATTCGGCTTCAAAAAGGTTGAAAATATTAATGAAGAAATTCGGCTTCAAAAAAGTTTTCGTAAGGGGGAGGTGTTTCGTCTTTTTTCAACTTTTTCGTAAGGGGGGGGTGTTTCGTCTTTTTTCAACTTTTTCGTAAGGGGGGGGTGTTTCGTCTTTTTTCAACTTTTTCGTAAGAGGGGGGTGTTTCCTCTTTTTTCAACTTTTTCGTGAGGGGGGGTGGGTCAATTGAAAATATTCATGAAGAAATTCGGCTTCAAAAAAGTTGAAAATTTTCATTAAGTATTTGGGCTTCAAAAAAGTTTAAAATTTTCATGAAGAAATTCGGCTTCAAAAAGGTTGAAAATATTCATGAAGAAATTCGGCTTCAAAAAAGTTTTCGCAAGGGGGGGGGTGTTTCGTATTTTTTCAACTTTTTCCTAAGGGGGGCTTGTTTCGTCTTTTTTCAACTTTTTCGTAAGGGGGTGGTGTTTCGTCTTTTTTCAGCTTTTTCGTAAGAGGGGGGTGTTTCGTCTTTTTTCAACTTTTTCGTGAAGGGGGGTGGGTCAATTGAAAATATTCATGAAGAAATTCGGTTTCAAAAAAGTTGAAAATTTTCATGAAGTATTTGGGCTTCAAAAAAGTTGAAAATTTTCATGAAAAAATTCGGCTTCAAAAAAGTTTTCGTAAGGGGGAGGTGTTTCGTCTTTTTTCAACTTTTTCGTGAGGGGGGGTGTTTCGTCTTTTTTCAACTTTTTCGTGAGGGGTGTGTTTCGTCTTTTTTCAACTTTTTCGTAAGCGGGGGTGGGTCAATTGAAAATATTCATGATGAAATTCGGCTTCAAAAAAGTTTAAAATTTTCATGAAGTATTTGGGCTTCAAAAAAGTTAAAAATTTTCATGAAGAAATTCGGCTTCAAAAAGGTTGAAAATATTCATGAAGAAATTCGGCTTCAAAAAAGATGAAAATTTTCATGAAGTATTTAGGCTTCAAAAAAGTTGAAAATTTTCATGAAGAAATTCGGCTTCAAAAAAGTTTTCGTAAGGGGGAGGTGTTTCGTCTTTTTTCAACTTTTTCGTGAGGGGGGGTGTTTAGTCTTTTTTCAACTTTTTCGTAAGGGGGGTTGTTTCGTCTTTTTTCAACTTTTTCGTGAGGGGGGTGGGTCAATTGAAAGTATTCATGAAGAAATTCGGCTTCAAAAAAGTTTAAAATTTTCATGAAGTATTTAGGCTTCAAAAAAGTTGAAAATTTTCATGAAGAAATTCGGCTTCAAAAAAGTTTTCGTAAGGGAGAGGTGTTTCGTCTTTTTTCAACTTTTTCGTCAGGGGGGGTGTTTCGTCTTTTTTCAACTTTTTCGTAAGGGGGGGTGTTTCGTCTTTTTTCAACTTTTTCGTAAGGGGGGGGTGTTTCGTCTTTTTTCAACTTTTTCGTAAGGGGGGGTGGGTCAATTGAAAATATTCATGAAGAAATTCGGCTTCAAAAAAGATGAAAATTTTCATGAAGTATTTGGGCTTCAAAAAAGTTGAAAATTTTCATGAAGAAATTCAGCTTCAAAAAAGTTTAAAATTTTCAAGAAGAAATTCTGCTTCAAAAAAGTTGAAAATTTTCATCAAGTATTTGGGCTTCAAAAAAGTTAAAAATTTTCATGAAGAAATTCTGCTTCAAAAAAGTTTTCGCAAGGGGGGGTGTTTTGTCTTTTTTCAACTTTTTCGTAAGGGGGGGTGTATCGTCTTTTTTCAACTTTTTCGTGAGGGGGGGTGGGTCAATTGAAAGTATTCATGAAGAAATTCGGCTTCAAAAAAGATGAAAATTTTCATGAAGTATTTGGGCTTCAAAAAAGTTGATAATTTTCATGAAGAAATTCGGCTTCAAAAAAGTTTTCGCAAGGGGGGGTGTTTCGTCTTTTTTCAACTTTTTCGTAAGGGGAGGTGGGTCAATTGAAAATATTCATGAAGAAATTCGGCTTCAAAAAAGTTGAAAATTTTCATGAATTATTTGGGCTTCAAAAAAGTTGAAAATATTCATGAAGAAATTCGGCTTCAA
The DNA here is from genome assembly GCF_963584025.1 of Labrus mixtus. Taxonomy (NCBI): domain Eukaryota; kingdom Metazoa; phylum Chordata; class Actinopteri; order Labriformes; family Labridae; genus Labrus; species Labrus mixtus. The sequence continues at coordinate 1,419,058 of NW_026870242.1, forward strand.
AAAAGTTGAAAATTTTCATGAAGTATTTGGGCTTCAAAAAAGTTGAAAATTTTCATGAAGAAATTCGGATTCAAAAAAGTCGAAAATATTCATGAAGAAATTCGGCGCCAAACAAATTGAAAATTTTCATGAAGTATTTGGGCTTCAAAAAAGTTTAAAATTTTCATGAAGAAATTCGGCTTCAAAAAGGTTGAAAATATTCATGAAGAAATTCGGCTTCAAAAAAGTTTTCGCAAGGGGGGGGGTGTTTCGTATTTTTTCAACTTTTTCCTAAGGGGGGGGTGTGTCGTCTTTTTTCAACTTTTTCGTAAGGGGGTGGTGTTTCGTCTTTTTTCAGCTTTTTCGTAAGAGGGGGGTGTTTCGTCTTTTTTCAACTTTTTCGTGAAGGGGGGTGGGTCAATCGAAAATATTCATGAAGAAATTCGGTTTCAAAAAAGTTGAAAATTTTCATGAAGTATTTGGGCTTCAAAAAAGTTGAAAATTTTCATGAAAAAATTCGGCTTCAAAAAAGTTTTCGTAAGGGGGAGGTGTTTCATCTTTTTTCAACTTTTTCGTGAGGGGGGGTGTTTCGTCTTTTTTCAATTTTTTCGTAAAGGGGGGTGTTTCGTCTTTTTTCAACTTTTTCGTGAGGGGGTGGGTCAATTGAAAGTATTCATGAAGAAATTCGGCTTCAAAAAAGTTTAAAATTTTCATGAAGTATTTGGGCTTCAAAAAAGTTGAAAATTTTCATGAAGAAATTCGGATTCAAAAAGGTTGAAAATATTCATGAAGAAATTCGGCTTCAAAAAAGTTTCCGCAAGGGGGGGGTGTTTTGTATTTTTTCAACTTTTTCCTAAGGGGGGGGTGTTTCGTCTTTTTTCAACTTTTTCGTAAGGGGGTGGTGTTTCGTCTTTTTTCAGCTTTTTCGTAAGAGGGGGGTGTTTCGTCTTTCTTCAACTTTTTCGTGAGGGGGGTGGGTCAATTGAAAATATTCATGAAGAAATTCGGCTTCAAAAAAGTTTAAAATTTTCATGAAGAAATTCGGCTTCAAAAAGGTTGAAAATATTCATGAAGAAATTCGGCTTCAAAAAAGTTTAAAATTTTCATGAAGTATTTAGGCTTCAAAAAAGTTTAAAATTTTCATGAAGAAATTCGGCTTCAAAAAAGTTTTCGTAAGGGGGAGGTGTTTCGTCTTTTTTCAACTTTTTCGTGAGGGGGGGTGTTTCGTCTTTTTTCAAATTTTTCGTAAGGGGGGGTGTTTCGTCTTTTTTCAACTTTTTCGTAAGGGGGGGTGTTTCGTCTTTTTTCAACTTTTTCGTGAGGGGGTGGGTCAATTGAAAGTATTAATGAAGAAATTCGGCTTCAAAAAAGTTGAAGATTTTCATGAAGTATTTGGGCTTCAAAAAAGTTGAAAATTTTCATGAAGTATTTAGGCTTCAAAAAAGTTGAAAATTTTCATGAAGAAATTCGGCTTCAAAAAAGTTTTCGTAAGGGGGAGGTGTTTCGTCTTTTTTCAACTTTTTCGTGAGGGGGGGTGTTTCGTCTTTTTTCAACTTTTTCGTAAGGGGGGGTGTTTCGTCTTTTTTCAACTTTTTCGTAAACGGGGGTGGGTCAATTGAAAATATTCATGAAGAAATTTGTCTTCAAAAAAGATGAACATTTTCATGAAGTATTTCGGCTTCAAAAAAGTTGAAAATTTTCATGAAGAAATTCGGCTTCAAAAAAGTTTTCGCAAGGGGGGGGTGTTTCGTCTTTTTTCAACTTTTTCGTAAGGGGGGGGTGTTTCGTCTTTTTTCAACTTTTTCGTAAGAGGGGGGTGTTTTGTCTTTTTTCAACTTTTTCGTGAGGGGGGGTGGGTCAATTGAAAATATTCATGAAGAAATTCGGCTTCAAAAAAGTTGAAAATTTTCATGAAGTATTTGGGCTTCAAAAAAGTTTAAAATTTTCATGAAGAAATTCGGCATCAAAAAGGTTGAAAATATTAATGAAGAAATTCGGCTTCAAAAAAGTTTAAAGTTTTCATGAAGAAATTCGGCTTCAAAAAGGTTGAAAATATTAATGAAGAAATTCGGCTTCAAAAAAGTTTTCGTAAGGGGGAGGTGTTTCGTCTTTTTTCAACTTTTTCGTGAGGGGGGGTGTTTCGTCTTTTTTCAAATTTTTCGTAAGGGGGGGTGTTTCGTCTTTTTTCAACTTTTTCGTAAGGGGGGGTGTTTCGTCTTTTTTCAACTTTTTCGTGAGGGGGTGGGTCAATTGAAAGTATTAATGAAGAAATTCGGCTTCAAAAAAGTTGAAGATTTTCATGAAGTATTTGGGCTTCAAAAAAGTTGAAAATTTTCATGAAGTATTTAGGCTTCAAAAAAGTTGAAAATTTTCATGAAGAAATTCGGCTTCAAAAAAGTTTTCGTAAGGGGGAGGTGTTTCGTCTTTTTTCAACTTTTTCGTGAGGGGGGGTGTTTCGTCTTTTTTCAACTTTTTCGTAAGGGGGGGTGTTTCGTCTTTTTTCAACTTTTTCGTAAACGGGGGTGGGTCAATTGAAAATATTCATGAAGAAATTTGTCTTCAAAAAAGATGAACATTTTCATGAAGTATTTCGGCTTCAAAAAAGTTGAAAATTTTCATGAAGAAATTCGGCTTCAAAAAAGTTTTCGCAAGGGGGGGGTGTTTCGTCTTTTTTCAACTTTTTCGTAAGGGGGGGGTGTTTCGTCTTTTTTCAACTTTTTCGTAAGAGGGGGGTGTTTTGTCTTTTTTCAACTTTTTCGTGAGGGGGGGTGGGTCAATTGAAAATATTCATGAAGAAATTCGGCTTCAAAAAAGTTGAAAATTTTCATGAAGTATTTGGGCTTCAAAAAAGTTTAAAATTTTCATGAAGAAATTCGGCATCAAAAAGGTTGAAAATATTAATGAAGAAATTCGGCTTCAAAAAAGTTTAAAGTTTTCATGAAGAAATTCGGCTTCAAAAAGGTTGAAAATATTAATGAAGAAATTCGGCTTCAAAAAAGTTTTCGTTAGGGGGAGGTGTTTCGTCTTTTTTCAACTTTTTCGTAAGGGGGGGGTGTTTCGTCTTTTTTCAACTTTTTCGTAAGGGGGGGGTGTTTCGTCTTTTTTCAACTTTTTCGTAAGAGGGGGGTGTTTCCTCTTTTTTCAACTTTTTCGTGAGGGGGGGTGGGTCAATTGAAAATATTCATGAAGAAATTCGGCTTCAAAAAAGTTGAAAATTTTCATTAAGTATTTGGGCTTCAAAAAAGTTGAAAATTTTCATGAAAAATTTCGGCTTCAAAAAAGTTTTCGTAAGGGGGAGGTGTTTCGTCTTTTTTCAACTTTTTCGTGAGGGGGGGTGTTTCGTCTTTTTTCAACTTTTTCGTAAGGGGTGTGTTTCGTCTTTTTTCAACTTTTTCGTAAGCGGGGGTGGGTCAATTGAAAATATTCATGATGAAATTCGGCTTCAAAAAAGTTTAAAATTTTCATGAAGTATTTGGGCTTCAAAAAAGTTGAAAATTTTCATGAAGAAATTCGGCTTCAAAAAAGTTTTCGTAAGGGGGAGGTGTTTCGTCTTTTTTCAACTTTTTCGTGAGGGGGGGTGTTTAGTCTTTTTTCAACTTTTTCGTAAGGGCGGGTGTTTCGTCTTTTTTCAACTTTTTCGTGAGGGGGGTGGGTCAATTGAAAGTATTCATGAAGAAATTCGGCTTCAAAAAAGTTTAAAATTTTCATGAAGTATTTAGGCTTCAAAAAAGTTGAAAATTTTCATGAAGAAATTCGGCTTCAAAAAAGTTTTCGTAAGGGAGAGGTGTTTCGTCTTTTTTCAACTTTTTCGTCAGGGGGGGTGTTTCGTCTTTTTTCAACTTTTTCGTAAGGGGGGGTGTTTCGTCTTTTTTCAACTTTTTCGTAAGGGGGGGGTGTTTCGTCTTTTTTCAACTTTTTCGTAAGGGGGGTGGGTCAATTGAAAATATTCATGAAGAAATTCGGCTTCAAAAAAGATGAAAATTTTCATGAAGTATTTGGGCTTCAAAAAAGTTGAAAATTTTCATGAAGAAATTCAGCTTCAAAAAAGTTTAAAATTTTCAAGAAGAAATTCTGCTTCAAAAAAGTTGAAAATTTTCATCAAGTATTTGGGCTTCAAAAAAGTTAAAAATTTTCATGAAGAAATTCGGCTTCAAAAAAGTTTTCGCAAGGGGGGGTGTTTTGTCTTTTTTCAACTTTTTCGTAAGGGGGGGTGTATCGTCTTTTTTCAACTTTTTCGTAAGGGGGGGTGGGTCAATTGAAAGTATTCATGAAGAAATTCGGCTTCAAAAAAGATGAAAATTTTCATGAAGTATTTGGGCTTCAAAAAAGTTGATAATTTTCATGAAGAAATTCGGCTTCAAAAAAGTTTTCGCAAGGGGGGGTGTTTCGTCTTTTTTCAACTTTTTCGTAAGGGTAGGTGGGTCAATTGAAAATATTCATGAAGAAATTCGGCTTCAAAAAAGTTGAAAATTTTCATGAATTATTTGGGCTTCAAAAAAGTTGAAAATATTCATGAAGAAATTCGGCTTCAAAAAAGTTGAAAATTTTCATGAAGTATTTGGGCTTCAAAAAAGTTGAAAATTTTCATGAAGAAATTCGGATTCAAAAAAGTCGAAAATATTCATGAAGAAATTCGGCGTCAAACAAATTGAAAATTTTCATGAAGTATTTGGGCTTCAAAAAAGTTGAAAATTTTCATGAAGTAATTCGGCTTCAAAAAAGTTGAAAATTTTCATGAAGTATTTGGGCTTCAAAAAAGTTGAAAATTTTCATGAAGAAATTCGGCTTTAAAAAAGTTTTCGCAAGGGGGGGGTTTTTCGTCTTTTTTCAACTTTTTCGTGAGGGGGGGTGGGTCAATTGAAAATATTCATGAAGAAATTCGGCTTCAAAAAAGTTGAAAATTTTCATGAAGTAATTCGGCTTCAAAAAAGTTGAAAATTTTCATGAAGTATTTGGGCTTCAAAAAAGTTGAAAATTTTCATGAAGAAATTCGGCTTCAAAAAAGTTTTCGTAAGGGGGAGGTGTTTCGTCTTTTTTCAACTTTTTCGTGAGGGGGGGTGTTTAGTCTTTTTTCAACTTTTTCGTAAGGGCGGGTGTTTCGTCTTTTTTCAACTTTTTCGTGAGGGGGGTGGGTCAATTGAAAGTATTCATGAAGAAATTCGGCTTCAAAAAAGTTAAAAATTTTCATGAAGTATTTAGGCTTCAAAAAAGTTGAAAATTTTCATGAAGAAATTCGGCTTCAAAAAAGTTTTCGTAAGGGAGAGGTGTTTCGTCTTTTTTCAACTTTTTCGTCAGGGGGGGTGTTTCGTCTTTTTTCAACTTTTTCGTAAGGGGGGGTGTTTCGTCTTTTTTCAACTTTTTCGTAAGGGGGGGGTGTTTCGTCTTTTTTCAACTTTTTCGTAAGGGGGGGTGGGTCAATTGAAAATATTCATGAAGAAATTCGGCTTCAAAAAAGATGAAAATTTTCATTAAGTATTTGGGCTTCAAAAAAGTTGAAAATTTTCATGAAGAAATTCAGCTTCAAAAAAGTTTAAAATTTTCAAGAAGAAATTCTGCTTCAAAAAAGTTGAAAATTTTCATCAAGTATTTGGGCTTCAAAAAAGTTAAAAATTTTCATGAAGAAATTCGGCTTCAAAAAAGTTTTCGCAAGGGGGGGTGTTTTGTCTTTTTTCAACTTTTTCGTAAGGGGGGGTGTATCGTCTTTTTTCAACTTTTTCGTAAGGGGGGGTGGGTCAATTGAAAGTATTCATGAAGAAATTCGGCTTCAAAAAAGATGAAAATTTTCATGAAGTATTTGGGCTTCAAAAAAGTTGATAATTTTCATGAAGAAATTCGGCTTCAAAAAAGTTTTCGCAAGGGGGGGTGTTTCGTCTTTTTTCAACTTTTTCGTAAGGGGAGGTGGGTCAATTGAAAATATTCATGAAGAAATTCGGCTTCAAAAAAGTTGAAAATTTTCATGAATTATTTGGGCTTCAAAAAAGTTGAAAATATTCATGAAGAAATTCGGCTTCAAAAAAGTTGAAAATTTTCATGAAGTATTTGGGCTTCAAAAAAGTTGAAAATTTTCATGAAGAAATTCGGATTCAAAAAAGTCGAAAATATTCATGAAGAAATTCGGCGTCAAACAAATTGAAAATTTTCATGAAGTATTTGGGCTTCAAAAAAGTTGAAAATTTTCATGAAGTAATTCGGCTTCAAAAAAGTTGAAAATTTTCATGAAGTATTTGGGCTTCAAAAAAGTTGAAAATTTTCATGAAGAAATTCGGCTTCAAAAAAGTTTTCGCAAGGGGGGGGTTTTTCGTCTTTTTTCAACTTTTTCGTGAGGGGGGGTGGGTCAATTGAAAATATTCATGAAGAAATTCGGCTTCAAAAAAGTTGAAAATTTTCATGAAGTATTTGGGCTTCAAAAAAGTTTAAAATTTTCATGAAGAAATTCGGATTCAAAAAGGTTGAAAATATTCATGAAGAAATTCGGCTTCAAAAAAGTTTTCGCAAGGGGGGGGGTGTTTCGTATTTTTTCAACTTTTTCCTAAGGGGGGGGTGTGTCGTCTTTTTTCAACTTTTTCGTAAGGGGGTGGTGTTTCGTCTTTTTTCAGCTTTTTCGTAAGAGGGGGGTGTTTCGTCTTTTTTCAACTTTTTCGTGAAGGGGGGTGGGTCAATTGAAAATATTCATGAAGAAATTCGGTTTCAAAAAAGTTGAAAATTTTCATGAAGTATTTGGGCTTCAAAAAAGTTAAAAATTTTCATGAAGAAATTCGGCTTCAAAAAGGTTGAAAATATTCATGAAGAAATTCGGCTTCAAAAAAGATGAAAATTTTCATGAAGTATTTAGGCTTCAAAAAAGTTGAAAATTTTCATGAAGAAATTCGGCTTCAAAAAAGTTTTCGTAAGGGGGAGGTGTTTCGTCTTTTTTCAACTTTTTCGTGAGGGGGGGTGTTTAGTCTTTTTTCAACTTTTTCGTAAGGGGGGGTGTTTCGTCTTTTTTCAACTTTTTCGTGAGGGGGGGTGGGTCAATTGAAAGTATTCATGAAGAAATTCGGCTTCAAAAAAGTTTAAAATTTTCATGAAGTATTTAGGCTTCAAAAAAGTTGAAAATTTTCATGAAGAAATTCGGCTTCAAAAAAGTTTTCGTAAGGGAGAGGTGTTTCGTCTTTTTTCAACTTTTTCGTGAGGGGGGGTGTTTCGTCTTTTTTCAACTTTTTCGTAAGGGGGGGTGTTTCGTCTTTTTTCAACTTTTTCGTAAGGGGGGGGTGTTTCGTCTTTTTTCAACTTTTTCGTAAGGGGGGGTGGGTCAATTGAAAATATTCATGAAGAAATTCGGCTTCAAAAAAGTTGAAAATTTTCATGAAGTATTTGGGCTTCAAAAAGTTTAAAATTTTCATGAAGAAATTCGGCTTCAAAAAGGTTGAAAATATTAATGAAGAAATTCGGCTTCAAAAAAGTTTAAAGTTTTCATGAAGAAATTCGGCTTCAAAAAGGTTGAAAATATTAATGAAGAAATTCGGCTTCAAAAAAGTTTAAAATTTTCATGAAGTATTGAGGCTTCAAAAAAGTTTAAAATTTTCATGAAAAAATTCGGCTTCAAAAAAGTTTTCGCAAGGGGGGGGTTTTTCGTCTTTTTTCAACTTTTTCGTAAGGGGGGGGTGTTTCGTCTTTTTTCAACTTTTTCGTAAGGGGGGGGTGTTTCGTCTTTTTTCAACTTTTTCGTAAGAGGGGGGTGTTTCCTCTTTTTTCAACTTTTTCGTGAGGGGGGGTGGGTCAATTGAAAATATTCATGAAGAAATTCGGCTTCAAAAAAGTTGAAAATTTTCATGAAGTATTTGGGCTTCAAAAAAGTTTAAAATTTTCATGAAGAAATTCGGCTTCAAAAAGGTTGAAAATATTCATGAAGAAATTCGGCTTCAAAAAAGTTTTCGCAAGGGGGGGGTGTTTCGTATTTTTTCAACTTTTTCCTAAGGGGGGGGTGTTTCGTCTTTTTTCAACTTTTTCGTAAGGGGGTGGTGTTTCGTCTTTTTTCAGCTTTTTCGTAAGAGGGGGGTGTTTCGTCTTTTTTCAACTTTTTCGTGAAGGGGGGTGGGTCAATTGAAAATATTCATGAAGAAATTCGGTTTCAAAAAAGTTGAAAATTTTCATGAAGTATTTGGGCTTCAAAAAAGTTGAAAATTTTCATGAAAAAATTCGGCTTCAAAAAAGTTTTCGTAAGGGGGAGGTGTTTCGTCTTTTTTCAACTTTTTCGTGAGGGGGGGTGTTTCGTCTTTTTTCAACTTTTTCGTAAGGGGGGGTGTTTCGTCTTTTTTCAACTTTTTCGTAAGCGGGGGTGGGTCAATTGAAAATATTCATGATGAAATTCGGCTTCAAAAAAGTTAAAAATTTTCATGAAGTATTTGGGCTTCAAAAAAGTTAAAAATTTTCATGAAGAAATTCGGCTTCAAAAAGGTTGAAAATATTCATGAAGAAATTCGGCTTCAAAAAAGTTTTCGCAAGGGAGAGGTGTTTCGTCTTTTTTCAACTTTTTCGTGAGGGGGGGTGTTTAGTCTTTTTTCAACTTTTTCGTAAGGGGGGGTGTTTCGTCTTTTTTCAACTTTTTCGTGAGGGGGGTGGGTCAATTGAAAGTATTCATGAAGAAATTCGGCTTCAAAAAAGTTTAAAATTTTCATGAAGTATTTAGGCTTCAAAAAAGTTGAAAATTTTCATGAAGAAATTCGGCTTCAAAAAAGTTTTCGTAAGGGAGAGGTGTTTCGTCTTTTTTCAACTTTTTCGTGAGGGGGGGTGTTTCGTCTTTTTTCAACTTTTTCGTAAGGGGGGGTGTTTCGTCTTTTTTCAACTTTTTCGTAAGGGGGGGGTGTTTCGTATTTTTTCAACTTTTTCCTAAGGGGGGGGTGTTTCGTCTTTTTTCAACTTTTTCGTAAGGGGGTGGTGTTTCGTCTTTTTTCAGCTTTTTCGTAAGAGGGGGGTGTTTCGTCTTTTTTCAACTTTTTCGTGAAGGGGGGTGGGTCAATTGAAAATATTCATGAAGAAATTCGGTTTCAAAAAAGTTGAAAATTTTCATGAAGTATTTGGGCTTCAAAAAAGTTGAAAATTTTCATGAAAAAATTCGGCTTCAAAAAAGTTTTCGTAAGGGGGAGGTGTTTCGTCTTTTTTCAACTTTTTTGTGAGGGGTGGTGTTTCGTCTTTTTTCAACTTTTTCGTAAAGGGGGGTGTTTCGTCTTTTTTCAACTTTTTCGTAAGCGGGGGTGGGTCAATTGAAAATATTCATGATGAAATTCGGCTTCAAAAAAGTTGAAAATTTTCATGAAGAAATTCGGATTCAAAAAAGTCGAAAATATTCATGAAGAAATTCGGCGTCAAACAAATTGAAAATTTTCATGAAGTATTTGGGCTTCAAAAAAGTTGAAAATTTTCATGAAGTAATTCGGCTTCAAAAAAGTTGAAAATTTTCATGAAGTATTTGGGCTTCAAAAAAGTTGAAAATTTTCATGAAGAAATTCGGCTTCAAAAAAGTTTTCGCAAGGGGGAGGTTTTTCGTCTTTTTTCAACTTTTTCGTGAGGGGGGGTGGGTCAATTGAAAATATTCATGAAGAAATTCGGCTTCAAAAAAGTTGAAAATTTTCATGAAGTATTTGGGCTTCAAAAAAGTTTAAAATTTTCATGAAGAAATTCGGCTTCAAAAAGATTGAAAATATTCATGAAGAAATTCGGCTTCAAAAAAGTTTTCGCAAGGGGGGGGTGTTTCGTATTTTTTCAACTTTTTCCTAAGGGGGGGGTGTTTCGTCTTTTTTCAACTTTTTCGTAAGGGGGTGGTGTTTCGTCTTTTTTCAGCTTTTTCGTAAGAGGGGGGTGTTTCGTCTTTTTTCAACTTTTTCGTGAAGGGGGGTGGGTCAATTGAAAATATTCATGAAGAAATTCGGTTTCAAAAAAGTTGAAAATTTTCATGACGTATTTGGGCTTCAAAAAAGTTGAAAATTTTCATGAAAAAATTCGGCTTCAAAAAAGTTTTCGTAAGGGGGAGGTGTTTTGTCTTTTTTCAACTTTTTCGTAAAGGGGGGTGTTTCGTCTTTTTTCAACTTTTTCGTAAGGGGGGGGTGTTTCGTCTTTTTTCAACTTTTTCGTAAGAGGGGGGTGTTTCGTCTTTTTTCAACTTTTTCGTGAGGGGGGTGGGTCAATTGAAAATATTCATGAAGAAATTCGGCTTCAAAAAAGTTGAAAATTTTCATGAAGTATTTGGGCTTCAAAAAAGTTGAAAATTTTCATGAAGAAATTCGGATTCAAAAAAGTTTTCGCAAGGGGGGGGTGTTTCGTCTTTTTTCAACTTTTTCGTGAGGGGGGGTGTTTCGTCTTTTTTCAACTTTTTCGTAAGAGGGGGGTGTTTCGTCTTTTTTCAACTTTTTCGTGAGGGGGGTGGGTCAATTGAAAATATTCATGAAGAAATTCGGCTTCAAAAAAGTTGAAAATTTTCATGAAGTATTTAGGCTTCAAAAAAGTTGAAAATTTTCATGAAGAAATCCGGCTTCAAAAAGGTTGAAAATATTCATGAAGAAATTCGGCTTCAAAAAAGTTTTCGCAAGGGGGGGGTGTTTCGTATTTTTTCAACTTTTTCCTAAGGTGGGGGTGTTTCGTCTTTTTTCAACTTTTTCGTAAGGGGGTGGTGTTTCGTCTTTTTTCAGCTTTTTCGTAAGAGGGGGGTGTTTCGTCTTTTTTCAACTTTTTCGTGAGGGGGGTGGGTCAATTGAAAATATTCATGAAGAAATTCGGCTTCAAAAAAGTTGAAAATTTTCATGAAGTATTTGGGCTTCAAAAAAGTTTAAAATTTTCATGAAGAAATTCGGCTTCAAAAAGGTTGAAAGTATTAATGAAGAAATTCGGCTTCAAAAAAGTTGAAGATTTTCATGAAGTATTTGGGCTTCAAAAAAGTTTAAAATTTTCATGAAGTATTTAGGCTTCAAAAAAGTTGAAAATTTTCATGAAGAAATTCGGCTTCACAAAAGTTTTCGTAAGGGGGAGGTGTTTCGTCTTTTTTCAACTTTTTCGTGAGGGGGGGTGTTTCGTCTTTTTTCAACTTTTTCGTAAGGGGGGGTGTTTCGTCTTTTTTCAACTTTTTCGTAAACGGGGGTGGGTCAATTGAAAATATTCATGAAGAAATTTGTCTTCAAAAAAGATGAACATTTTCATGAAGTATTTCGGCTTCAAAAAAGTTGAAAATTTTCATGAAGAAATTCGGCTTCAAAAAAGTTTTCGCAAGGGGGGGGTGTTTCGTCTTTTTTCAACTTTTTCGTAAGGGGGGGTGTTTCGTCTTTTTTCAACTTTTTCGTAAGAGGGGGGTGTTTCGTCTTTTTTCAACTTTTTCGTAAGGGGGGGTGTTTCGTCTTTTTTCAACTTTTTCGTAAGGGGGGGTGGGTCAATTGAAAATATTCATGAAGAAATTCGGCTTCAATAAAGATGAAAATTTTCATGAAGTATTTGGGCTTCAAAAAAGTTGAAAATTTTCATGAAGAAATTCAGCTTCAAAAAAGTTTAAAATTTTCAAGAAGAAATTCTGCTTCAAAAAAGTTGAAAATTTTCATCAAGTATTTGGGCTTCAAAAAAGTTGAAAATTTTCATGAAGAAATTCGGCTTCAAAAAAGTTTTCGCAAGGGGGGGTGTTTTGTCTTTTTTCAACTTTTTCGTAAGGGGGGGTGTTTCGTCTTTTTTCAACTTTTTCGTAAGGGGGGGTGGGTCAATTGAAAGTATTCATGAAGAAATTCGGCTTCAAAAAAGTTAAAAATTTTCATGAAGTATTTAGGCTTCAAAAAAGTTGAAAATTTTCATGAAGAAATTCGGCTTCAAAAAAGTTTTCGTAAGGGGGAGGTGTTTCGTCTTTTTTCAACTTTTTCGTGAGGGGGGGTGTTTCGTCTTTTTTCAACTTTTTCGTAAGGGGGGGTGTTTCGTCTTTTTTCAACTTTTTCGTAAGGGGGGGGTGTTTCGTCTTTTTTCAACTTTTTCGTATGGGGGGGTGGGTCAATTGAAAATATTCATGAAGAAATTCGGCTTCAAAAAAGATGAAAATTTTCATGAAGTATTTGGGCTTCAAAAAAGTTGAAAATTTTCATGAAGAAATTAAGCTTCAAAAAAGTTTAAAATTTTCAAGAAGAAATTCTGCTTCAAAAAAGTTGAAAATTTTCATCAAGTATTTGGGCTTCAAAAAAGTTGAAAATTTTCATGAAGAAATTCGGCTTCAAAAAAGTTTTCTCAAGGGGGGGTGTTTTGTCTTTTTTCAACTTTTTCGTAAGGGGGGGTGTATCGTCTTTTTTCAACTTTTTCGTAAGGGGGGGTGGGTCAATTGAAAGTATTCATGAAGAAATTCGGCTTCAAAAAAGATGAAAATTTTCATGAAGTATTTGGGCTTCAAAAAAGTTGAAAATTTTCATGAAGAAATTCGGCTTCAAAAAAGTTTTCGCAAGGGGGGGTGTTTCGTCTTTTTTCAACTTTTTCGTAAGGGGAGGTGGGTCAATTGAAAATATTCATGAAGAAATTCGGCTTCAAAAAAGTTGAAAATTTTCATGAATTATTTGGGCTTCAAAAAAGTTGAAAATATTCATGAAGAAATTCGGCTTCAAAAAAGTTGAAAATTTTCATGAAGTATTTGGGCTTCAAAAAAGTTGAAAATTTTCATGAAGAAATTCGGATTCAAAAAAGTCGAAAATATTCATGAAGAAATTCGGCGTCAAACAAATTGAAAATTTTCATGAAGTATTTGGGCTTCAAAAAAGTTGAAAATTTTCATGAAGTAATTCGGCTTCAAAAAAGTTGAAAATTTTCATGAAGTATTTGGGCTTCAAAAAAGTTGAAAATTTTCATGAAGTATTTCAGATTCAAAAAAGTTGAAAATTTTCATGAAAAGATTTCGGCTTCAAAAAAGTTGAAAATTTTCAGGACAGGATTTCGGCTTTAAAAAAGTCGAACATTTTCATGAAGTATTTCAGCTTCAAAAAAGTTGAAAATTTTGATGAAAAGATTTCGGCTTCAAAAAAGTTGAAAATTTTCATGAAAAGATTTCGGCTTCAAAAAAGTTGAAAATTTTCATGAAAAGATTTCGGCTTCAAAAAAGTTGAAAATTTTCACGACAGGATTTCAGCTTTAAAAAAGTCGAACATTTTCATGAAGTATTTCGGCTTCAAAAAATTTGAAAATTTTCATGAAGTATTTCGGATTCAAAAAAGTTGAACATTTTCACGACAGGATTTCGGCGTTAAAAAAGTCGAACATTTTCATGATGTATTTCGGCTTCAAAAAAGTTGAACACTTTCATGAAGTATTTGGGCTTCAAAAAAGTTGAAAATTTTCACGACAGGATTTCAGTTTTAAAAAAGTCAAACATTTTCATGAAGTATTTCAGCTTCAAAAAAGTAGAAAATTTTCATGAAAAGATTTCGGCTTCAAAAAAGTTGAAAATTTTCATGAAAAGATTTCGGCTTCAAAAAAGTTGAAAATTGTCACGACAGGATTTCGGCTTTAAAAAAGTCGAACATTTTCATGAAGTATTTCAGCTTCTAAAAAGTTGAAAATTTTCATGAAAAGATTTCGGCTTCAAAAAAGTTGAAAATTTTCATGAAAAGATTTCGGCTTCAAAAAAGTTGAAAATTTTCAAGACAAGATTTCGGCTACAAAAAAGTTGAAAATTTTCACGACAGGATTTCGGCTTTAAAAAAGTCGAACATTTTCATGAAGTATTTGGGCTTCAAAAAAGATGAAAATTTTCACGACAGGATTTCGGCTTCAAAAAAGTCGAACATTTTCATGAAGTATTTCAGATTCAAAAAAGTTGAACATTTTCACGACAGGATTTCGGCGTTAAAAAAGTCGAACATTTTCATGAAGTATTTCAGCTTCAAAAAAGTTGAAAATTTTCATGAATTATTTGGGCTTCAAAAAAGTTGAAAATATTCATGAAGAAATTCGGCTTCAAAAAAGTTGAAAATTTTCATGAAGTATTTGGGCTTCAAAAAAGTTGAAAATTTTCATGAAGAAATTCGGATTCAAAAAAGTCGAAAATATTCATGAAGAAATTCGGCGCCAAACAAATTGAAAATTTTCATGAAGTATTTGGGCTTCAAAAAAGTTGAAAATTTTCATGAAGTAATTCGATTCAAAAAAGTTGAAAATTTTCATGAAGTAATTGGGCTTCAAAAAAGTTGAACATTTTCATGAAGTATTTCAGATTCAAAAAAGTTGAAAATTTTCATGAAGTATTTCAGATTCAAAAAAGTTGAAAATTTTCATGAAAAGATTTCAGCTTCAAAAAAGTTGAAAATTTTCACGACAGGATTTCAGCTTTAAAAAAGTCGAACATTTTCATGAAGTATTTCGACTTCAAAAAATTTGAAAATTTTCATGAAGTATTTCGGATTCAAAAAAGTTGAACATTTTCACGACAGGATTTCGGCGTTAAAAAAGTCGAACATTTTCATGAAGTATTTCGGCTTCAAAAAAGTTGAACATTTTCATGAAGTATTTGGGCTTCAAAAAAGTTGAAAATTTTCACGACAGGATTTCAGCTTTAAAAAAGTCAAACATTTTCATGAAGTATTTCAGCTTCAAAAAAGTTGAAAATTTTCATGAAAAGATTTCGGCTTCAAAAAAGTTGCAAATTTTCATGAAAAGATTTCGGCTTTAAAAAAGTCTAACATTTTCATGAAGTATTTCAGCTTCTAAAAAGTTGAAAATTTTCATGAAAAGATTTCGGCTCCAAAAAAGTTGAAAATTTTCATGAAAAGATTTCGGCTTCAAAAAAGTTGAAAATTTTCATGAAAAGATTTCGGCTTCAAAAAAGTTGAAAATTTTCACGACAGGATTTCAGCTTTAAAAAAGTCGAACATTTTCATGAAGTATTTCGGCTTCAAAAAATTTGAAAATTTTCATGAAGTATTTCGGATTCAAAAAAGTTGAACATTTTCACGACAGGATTTCGGCGTTAAAAAAGTCGAACTTTTTCATGATGTATTTCGGCTTCAAAAAAGTTGAAAATTTTCATGAAGTATTTGGGCTTCAAAAAAGTTGAAAATTTTCACGACAGGATTTCAGTTTTAAAAAAGTCAAACATTTTCATGAAGTATTTCAGCTTCAAAAAAGTTGAAAATTTTCATGAAAAGATTTCGGCTTCAAAAAAGTTGAAAATTTTCATGAAAAGATTTCGGCTTCAAAAAAGTTGAAAATTGTCACGACAGGATTTCGGCTTTAAAAAAGTCGAACATTTTCATGAAGTATTTCAGCTTCTAAAAAGTTGAAAATTTTCATGAAAAGATTTCGGCTTCTAAAAAGTTGAAAATTTTCATGAAAAGATTTCGGCTTCAAAAAAGTTGAAAATTTTCAAGACAAGATTTCGGCTACAAAAAAGTTGAAAATTTTCACGACAGGATTTCGGCTTTAAAAAAGTCGAACATTTTCATGAAGTATTTGGGCTTCAAAAAAGATGAAAATTTTCACGACAGGATTTCGGCTTCAAAAAAGTCGAACATTTTCATGAAGTATTTCAGCTTCAAAAAAGTTGAAAATTTTCATGAATTATTTGGGCTTCAAAAAAGTTGAAAATTTTCATGAAGAAATTCGGCGCAAAACAAATTGAAAATTTTCATGAAGTATTTGGGCTTCAAAAAAGTTGAAAATTTTCATGAAGTATTTCAGATTCAAAAAAGTTGAAAATTTTCATGAAAAGATTTCGGCTTCAAAAAAGTTGAAAATTTTCAGGACAGGATTTCGGCTTTAAAAAAGTCGAACATTTTCATGAAGTATTTCAGCTTCAAAAAAGTTGAAAATTTTGATGAAAAGATTTCGGCTTCAAAAAAGTTGAAAATTTTCATGAAAAGATTTCGGCTTCAAAAAAGTTGAAAATTTTCATGAAAAGATTTCGGCTTCAAAAAAGTTGAAAATTTTCACGACAGGATTTCAGCTTTAAAAAAGTCGAACATTTTCATGAAGTATTTCGACTTCAAAAAATTTGAAAATTTTCATGAAGTATTTCGGATTCAAAAAAGTTGAACATTTTCACGACAGGATTTCGGCGTTAAAAAAGTCGAACATTTTCATGAAGTATTTCAGCTTCAAAAAAGTTGAAAATTTTCATGAATTATTTGGGCTTCAAAAAAGTTGAAAATATTCATGAAGAAATTCGGCTTCAAAAAAGTTGAAAATTTTCATGAAGTATTTGGGCTTCAAAAAAGTTGAAAATTTTCATGAAGAAATTCGGATTCAAAAAAGTCGAAAATATTCATGAAGAAATTCGGCGCCAAACAAATTGAAAATTTTCATGAAGTATTTGGGCTTCAAAAAAGTTGAAAATTTTCATGAAGTAATTCGATTCAAAAAAGTTGAAAATTTTCATGAAGTAATTGGGCTTCAAAAAAGTTGAACATTTTCATGAAGTATTTCAGATTCAAAAAAGTTGAAAATTTTCATGAAGTATTTCAGATTCAAAAAAGTTGAAAATTTTCATGAAAAGATTTCGGCTTCAAAAAAGTTGAAAATTTTCAGGACAGGATTTCGGCTTTAAAAAAGTCGAACATTTTCATGAAGTATTTCAGCTTCAAAAAAGTTGAAAATTTTGATGAAAAGATTTCGGCTTCAAAAAAGTTGAAAATTTTCATGAAAAGATTTCGGCTTCAAAAAAGTTGAAAATTTTCATGAAAAGATTTCGGCTTCAAAAAAGTTGAAAATTTTCATGAAAAGATTTCAGCTTCAAAAAAGTTGAAAATTTTCACGACAGGATTTCAGCTTTAAAAAAGTCGAACATTTTCATGAAGTATTTCGACTTCAAAAAATTTGAAAATTTTCATGAAGTATTTCGGATTCAAAAAAGTTGAACATTTTCACGACAGGATTTCGGCGTTAAAAAAGTCGAACATTTTCATGAAGTATTTCAGCTTCAAAAAAGTTGAAAATTTTCATGAAAAGATTTCGGCTTCAAAAAAGTTGCAAATTTTCATAAAAAGATTTCGGCTTCAAAAAAGTTGAAAATTTTCATGAAAAGATTTCGGCTTCAAAAAAGTTGAAAATTTTCACGACAGGATTTCGGCTTTAAAAAAGTTGAACATTTTCATGAAGTATTTCGGCTTCAAAAAGGTTGAAAATTTTCACGACAGGATTTCGGCTTTAAAAAAGTCGAACATTTTCATGAAGTATTTCGGCTTCAAAAAAGTTGAACATTTTCATGAAGTATTTGGGCTTCAAAAAAGTTGAAAATTTTCACGACAGGATTTAAGCTTTAAAAAAGTCAAACATTTTCATGAAGTATTTCAGCTTCAAAAAAGTTGAAAATTTTCATGAAAAGATTTCGGCTTCAAAAAAGTTGAAAATTTTCATGAAAAGATTTCGGCTTCAAAAAAGTTGAAAATTTTCATGAAAAGATTTCGGCTTCAAAAAAGTTGAAAATTTTCACGACAGGATTTCGGCTTTAAAAAAGTTGAACATTTTCATGAAGTATTTCGGCTTCAAAAAGGTTGAAAATTTTCACGACAGGATTTCGGCTTTAAAAAAGTCGAACATTTTCATGAAGTATTTCGGCTTCAAAAAAGTTGAACATTTTCATGAAGTATTTGGGCTTCAAAAAAGTTGAAAATTTTCACGACAGGATTTCAGCTTTAAAAAAGTCAAACATTTTCATGAAGTATTTCAGCTTCAAAAAAGTTGAAAATTTTCATGAAAAGATTTCGGCTTCAAAAAAGTTGAAAATTTTCACGACAGGATTTCGGCTTTAAAAAAGTCTAACATTTTCATGAAGTATTTCAGCTTCTAAAAAGTTGAAAATTTTCATGAAAAGATTTCGGCTCCAAAAAAGTTGAAAATTTTCATGAAAAGATTTCGGCTTCAAAAAAGTTGAAAATTTTCATGAAAAGATTTCGGCTTCAAAAAAGTTGAAAATTTTCACGACAGGATTTCGGCTTTAAAAATGTCGAACATTTTCATGAAGTATTTCAGCTTCAAAAAAGTTGAAAATTTTCATGAAAAGATTTCGGCTTCAAAAAAGTTGAAAATTTTCATGAAAAGATTTCGGCTTCAAAAAAGTTGAAAATTTTCACGACAGAATTTCGGCTTTAAAAAAGTCGAACATTTTCATGAAGTATTTCGGCTTCAAAAAATGTCAAAAATTTTCATGAAGTATTTCGGATTCAAAAAAGTCGAACATTTTCACGACAGGATTTCGGCGTTAAAAAAGTCGAACATTTTCACGACAGGATTTCGGCGTTAAAAAAGTCGAACATTTTCATGAAGTATTTCAGCTTCAAAAAAGTTGAAAATTTTCATGAAAAGATTTCGGCTTCAAAAAAGTTGAAAATTTTCATGAAAAGATTTCGGCTTCAAAAAAGTTGAAAATTTTCATGAAAAGATTTCGGCTTCAAAAAAGTTGAAAATTTTCAGGACAGGATTTCGGCTTTAAAAAAGTCGAAAATTTTCATGAAGTATTTCGGATTCAAAAAAGTCGAACATTTTCACGACAGGATTTCGGCGTTAAAAAAGTCGAACATTTTCACGACAGGATTTCGGCGTTAAAAAAGTCGAACATTTTCATGAAGTATTTCAGCTTCAAAAAAGTTGAAAATTTTCATGAAAAGATTTCGGCTTCAAAAAAGTTGAAAATTTTCATGAAAAGATTTCGGCTTCAAAAAAGTTGAAAATTTTCATGAAAAGATTTCGGCTTCAAAAAAGTTGAAAATTTTCAGGACAGGATTTCGGCTTTAAAAAAGTCGAAAATTTTCATGAAGTATTTCGGATTCAAAAAAGTCGAACATTTTCACGACAGGATTTCGGCGTTAAAAAAGTCGAACATTTTCACGACAGGATTTCGGCGTTAAAAAAGTCGAACATTTTCATGAAGTATTTCAGCTTCAAAAAAGTTGAAAATTTTCATGAAAAGATTTCGGCTTCAAAAAAGTTGAAAATTTTCATGAAAAGATTTCGGCTTCAAAAAAGTTGAAAATTTTCATGAAAAGATTTCGGCTTCAAAAAAGTTGAAAATTTTCACGACAGGATTTCGGCTTTAAAAAAGTCGAACATTTTCATGAAGTATTTCGGTTTCAAAAAATTTCAAAAATTTTCATGAAATATTTCGGATTCAAAAAAGTCGAACATTTTCACGACAGGATTTCGGCGTTAAAAAAGTCGAACATTTTCATGAAGTATTTCAGCTTCAAAAAAGTTGAAAATTTTCACGACAGGATTTCGGCTTTAAAAATGTCGAACATTTTCATGAAGTATTTTAGCTTCAAAAAAGTTGAAAATTTTGATGAAAAGATTTCGGCTTCAAAAAAGTTGAAAATTTTCATGAAAAGATTTCGGCTTCAAAAAAGTTGAAAATTTTCATGAAAAGATTTCGGCTTCAAAAAAGTTGAAAATTTTCATGAAGTATTTCGGCTTCAAAAAAGTTGAACATTTTCATGAAGTATTTCAGATTCAAAAAAGTTGAAAATTTTCATGAAGTATTTCAGATTCAAAAAAGTCGAACATTTTCACGACAGGATTTCGGCGTTAAAAAAGTCGAACATTTTCATGAAGTATTTTAGCTTCAAAAAAGTTGAAAATTTTGATGAAAAGATTTCGGCTTCAAAAAAGTTGAAAATTTTCATGAAAAGATTTCGGCTTCAAAAAAGTTGAAAATTTTCAGGACAGGATTTCGGCTTTAAAAAAGTCGAAAATTTTCATGAAGTATTTCGGATTCAAAAAAGTCGAACATTTTCACGACAGGATTTCGGCGTTAAAAAAGTCGAACATTTTCACGACAGGATTTCGGCGTTAAAAAAGTCGAACATTTTCATGAAGTATTTCAGCTTCAAAAAAGTTGAAAATTTTCATGAAAAGATTTCGGCTTCAAAAAAGTTGAAAATTTTCATGAAAAGATTTCGGCTTCAAAAAAGTTGAAAATTTTCATGAAAAGATTTCGGCTTCAAAAAAGTTGAAAATTTTCACGACAGGATTTCGGCTTTAAAAAAGTCGAACATTTTCATGAAGTATTTCGGTTTCAAAAAATTTCAAAAATTTTCATGAAATATTTCGGATTCAAAAAAGTCGAACATTTTCACGACAGGATTTCGGCGTTAAAAAAGTCGAACATTTTCATGAAGTATTTCAGCTTCAAAAAAGTTGAAAATTTTCACGACAGGATTTCGGCTTTAAAAATGTCGAACATTTTCATGAAGTATTTTAGCTTCAAAAAAGTTGAAAATTTTGATGAAAAGATTTCGGCTTCAAAAAAGTTGAAAATTTTCATGAAAAGATTTCGGCTTCAAAAAAGTTGAAAATTTTCATGAAAAGATTTCGGCTTCAAAAAAGTTGAAAATTTTCATGAAGTATTTCGGCTTCAAAAAAGTTGAACATTTTCATGAAGTATTTCAGATTCAAAAAAGTTGAAAATTTTC
Source organism: Labrus mixtus (assembly GCF_963584025.1). Taxonomy (NCBI): domain Eukaryota; kingdom Metazoa; phylum Chordata; class Actinopteri; order Labriformes; family Labridae; genus Labrus; species Labrus mixtus. The sequence goes on from NW_026870242.1 coordinate 1,439,418, forward strand.
ATGAAGTATTTCAGATTCAAAAAAGTCGAACATTTTCACGACAGGATTTCGGCGTTAAAAAAGTCGAACATTTTCATGAAGTATTTTAGCTTCAAAAAAGTTGAAAATTTTGATGAAAAGATTTCGGCTTCAAAAAAGTTGAAAATTTTCATGAAAAGATTTCGGCTTCAAAAAAGTTGAAAATTTTCAGGACAGGATTTCGGCTTTAAAAAAGTCGAAAATTTTCATGAAGTATTTCGGATTCAAAAAAGTCGAACATTTTCACGACAGGATTTCGGCGTTAAAAAAGTCGAACATTTTCACGACAGGATTTCGGCGTTAAAAAAGTCGAACATTTTCATGAAGTATTTCAGCTTCAAAAAAGTTGAAAATTTTCATGAAAAGATTTCGGCTTCAAAAAAGTTGAAAATTTTCATGAAAAGATTTCGGCTTCAAAAAAGTTGAAAATTTTCATGAAAAGATTTCGGCTTCAAAAAAGTTGAAAATTTTCACGACAGGATTTCGGCTTTAAAAAAGTCGAACATTTTCATGAAGTATTTCGGTTTCAAAAAATTTCAAAAATTTTCATGAAATATTTCGGATTCAAAAAAGTCGAACATTTTCACGACAGGATTTCGGCGTTAAAAAAGTCGAACATTTTCATGAAGTATTTCAGCTTCAAAAAAGTTGAAAATTTTCACGACAGGATTTCGGCTTTAAAAATGTCGAACATTTTCATGAAGTATTTTAGCTTCAAAAAAGTTGAAAATTTTGATGAAAAGATTTCGGCTTCAAAAAAGTTGAAAATTTTCATGAAAAGATTTCGGCTTCAAAAAAGTTGAAAATTTTCATGAAAAGATTTCGGCTTCAAAAAAGTTGAAAATTTTCATGAAGTATTTCGGCTTCAAAAAAGTTGAACATTTTCATGAAGTATTTCAGATTCAAAAAAGTTGAAAATTTTCATGAAGTATTTCAGATTCAAAAAAGTCGAACATTTTCACGACAGGATTTCGGCGTTAAAAAAGTCGAACATTTTCATGAAGTATTTTAGCTTCAAAAAAGTTGAAAATTTTGATGAAAAGATTTCGGCTTCAAAAAAGTTGAAAATTTTCATGAAAAGATTTCGGCTTCAAAAAAGTTGAAAATTTTCATGAAAAGATTTCGGCTTTAAAAAAGTCGAAAATTTTCATGAAGTATTTCGGATTCAAAAAAGTCGAACATTTTCACGACAGGATTTCGGCGTTAAAAAAGTCGAACATTTTCATGAAGTATTTTAGCTTCAAAAAAGTTGAAAATTTTGATGAAAAGATTTCGGCTTCAAAAAAGTTGAAAATTTTCATGAAAAGATTTCGGCTTCAAAAAAGTTGAAAATTTTCACGACAGGATTTCAGCTTTAAAAAAGTCGAACATTTTCATGAAGTATTTCGGCTTCAAAAAATTTGAAAATTTTCATGAAGTATTTCGGATTCAAAAAAGTTGAACATTTTCACGACAGGATTTCGGCGTTAAAAAAGTCGAACATTTTCATGATGTATTTCGGCTTCAAAAAAGTTGAACATTTTCATGAAGTATTTGGGCTTCAAAAAAGTTGAAAATTTTCACGACAGGATTTCGGCTTTAAAAAAGTCGAACATTTTCATGAAGTATTTGGGCTTCAAAAAAGATGAAAATTTTCACGACAGGATTTCGGCTTCAAAAAAGTCTAACATTTTCATGAAGTATTTTGGCTTCAAAAAGGTTACAAATTTTCACGACAGGATTTCGGCTTTAAAAAAGTCGAACATTTTCATGAAGTATTTGGGCTTCAAAAAAGTTGAAAATTTTCATGAATTATTTGGGCTTCAAAAAAGTTGAAAATATTCATGAAGAAATTCGGCTTCAAAAAAGTTGAAAATTTTCATGAAGAAATTCGGCGCCAAACAAATTGAAAATTTTCATCAAGTATTTGGGCTTCAAAAAAGTTACAAATTTTCACGACAGGATTTCGGCTTTAAAAAAATCGAACATTTTCATGAAGTATTTGGGCTTCAAAAAAGTTGAAAATTTTCATGAATTATTTGGGCTTCAAAAAAGTTGAAAATTTTCATGAAGAAATTCGGATTCAAAAAAGTCGAAAATATTCATGAAGAAATTCGGCGCCAAACAAATTGAAAATTTTCATCAAGTATTTGGGCTTCAAAAAAGTTGAAAATTTTCATGAAGTAATTCGATTCAAAAAAGTTGAAAATTTTCATGAAGTATTTGGGCTTCAAAAAAGTTGAACATTTTCATGAAGTATTTCAGATTCAAAAAAGTTGAACATTTTCATGAAGTATTTGGGCTTCAAAAAAGTTGAAAATTTTCACGACAGGATTTCAGCTTTAAAAAAGTCAAACATTTTCATGAAGTATTTCAGCTTCAAAAAAGTTGAAAATTTTCATGAAGAAATTCGGCTTCAAAAAAGTTTTCGCAAGGGGGGGTGTTTCGTCTTTTTTCAACTTTTTCGTAAGGGGGGGGTGTTTCGTCTTTTTTCAACTTTTTCGTGAGGGGGGTGGGTCAATTGAAAGTATTCATGAAGAAATTCGGCTTCAAAAAAGTTGAAAATTTTCATTAAGTATTTGGGCTTCAAAAAAGTTTAAAATTTTCATGAAGAAATTCGGCTTCAAAAAGGTTGAAAATATTCATGAAGAAATTCGGCTTCAAAAAAGTTTAAAATTTTCATGAAGTATATAGGCTTCAAAAAAGTTTTCGTAAGGGGGAGGTGTTTAATCTTTTTTCAACTTTTTCGTGAGGGGGGGTGTTTCGTCTTTTTTCAACTTTTTCGTAAAGGGGGGTGTTTTGTCTTTTTTCAACTTTTTCGTGAGGGGGGTGGGTCAATTGAAAGTATTCATGAAGAAATTCGGCTTCAAAAAAGTTGAAAATTTTCATGAAGAAATTCGCATTCAAAAAAGTTTTCGCAAGGGGGGGGTGTTTCGTCTTTTTTCAACTTTTTCGTAAGGGGGGGGTGTTTCGTCTTTTTTCAACTTTTTCGTAAGGGGGGGGTGTTTCGTCTATTTTCAACTTTTTCGTAAGAGGGGGGTGTTTCGTCTTTTTTCAACTTTTTTGTGAGGGGGGTGGGTCAATTGAAAATATTCATGAAGAAATTCGGCTTCAAAAAAGTTGAAAATTTTCATGAAGTATTTAGGCTTCAAAAAAGTTGAAAATTTTCATGAAGAAATTCGGCTTCAAAAAAGTTTTCGTAAGGGGGAGGTGTTTCATCTTTTTTCAACTTTTTCGTGAGGGGGGGTGTTTCGTCTTTTTTCAACTTTTTCGTAAAGGGGGGTGTTTCGTCTTTTTTCAACTTTTTCGTAAGGGGGGGGTGTTTCGTCTTTTTTCAACTTTTTCGTGAGGGGGGTGGGTCAATTGAAAATATTCATGAAGAAATTCGGCTTCAAAAAAGTTGAAAATATTCATGAAGAAATTCGGCTTCAAAAAAGTTGAAAATTTTCATGAAGAAATTCGGATTCAAAAAAGTTTTCGCAAGGGGGGGGTGTTTCGTCTTTTTTCAACTTTTTCGTAAGGGGGGGTGTTTCGTCTTTTTTCAACTTTTTCGTAAGGGGGGGGGTGTTTCGTCTTTTTTCAACTTTTTCGTAAGAGGGGGGTGTTTCGTCTTTTTTCAACTTTTTTGTGAGGGGGGTGGGTCAATTGAAAGTATTCATGAAGAAATTCGGCTTCAAAAAAGTTGAAAATTTTCATGAAGTATTTGGGCTTCAAAATAGTTTAAAATTTTCATGAAGAAATTCGGCTTCAAAAAGGTTGAAAATATTCATGAAGAAATTCGGCTTCAAAAAAGTTTAAAATTTTCATGAAGTATTTCGGCTTCAAAAAAGTTGAAAATTTTCGTGAAGAAATTCGGCTTCAAAAAAGTTTTCGTAAGGGGGAGGTGTTTCATCTTTTTTCAACTTTTTCGTGAGGGGGGGTGTTTCGTCTTTTTTCAACTTTTTCGTAAGGGGGGGTGTTTCGTCTTTTTTCAACTTTTTCGTGAGGGGGGTGGGTCAATTGAAAGTATTCATGAAGAAATTCGGCTTCAAAAAAGTTGAAAATTTTCATGAAGTTATTGGGCTTAAAAAAAGTTGAAAATTTTCATGAAGTAATTCGGCTTCAAAAAAGTTTTCGCAAGGGGGGGTGTTTCGTCTTTTTTCAACTTTTTCGTAAGGGGGGGGTGTTTCGTCTTTTTTCAACTTTTTCGTAAGAGGGGGTGTTTCGTCTTTTTTCAACTTTTTCGTGAGGGGGGTGGGTCAATTGAAAGTCTTCATGAAGAAATTCGGCTTCAAAAAAGTTGAAAATTTTCATGAAGTATTTGGGCTTCAAAAAAGTTGAAAATTTTCATGAAGAAATTCGGATTCAAAAAAGTTTTCGCAAGGGGGGGGTGTTTCGTCTTTTTTCAACTTTTTCGTAAGGGGGGGGTGTTTCGTCTTTTTTCAACTTTTTCGTAAGGGGGGGGTGTTTCGTCTTTTTTCAACTTTTTCGTAAGAGGGGGGTGTTTCGTCTTTTTTCAACTTTTTTGTGAGGGGGGTGGGTCAATTGAAAATATTCATGAAGAAATTCGGCTTCAAAAAAGTTGAAAATTTTCATGAAGTATTTAGGCTTCAAAAAAGTTGAAAATTTTCATGAAGAAATTCGGCTTCAAAAAAGTTTTCGTAAGGGGGAGGTGTTTCATCTTTTTTCAACTTTTTCGTGAGGGGGGGTGTTTCGTCTTTTTTCAACTTTTTCGTAAAGGGGGGTGTTTCGTCTTTTTTCAACTTTTTCGTGAGGGGGGTGGGTCAATTGAAAGTATTCATGAAGAAATTCGGCTTCAAAAAAGTTTTAAATTTTCATGAAGTATTTGGGCTTCAAAAAAGTTGAAAATTTTCATGAAGAAATTCGGATTCAAAAAAGTTTTCGCAAGGGGGGGGTGTTTCGTCTTTTTTCAACTTTTTCGTAAGGGGGGGGTGTTTCTTCTTTTTTCAACTTTTTCGTAAGGGGGGGGTGTTTCGTCTTTTTTCAACTTTTTCGTAAGGGGGGGGGTGTTTTGTCTTTTTTCAACTTTTTCGTGAGGGGGGTGGGTCAATTGAAAGTATTCATGAAGAAATTCGGCTTCAAAAAAGTTGAAAATTTTCATGAAGTATTTGGGCTTCAAAAAAGTTTAAAATTTTCATGAAGAAATTCGGCTTCAAAAAGGTTGAAAATATTCATGAAGAAATTCGGCTTCAAAAAAGTTGAAAATTTTCATGAAGAAATTCGGCTTCAAAAAAGTTTTCGTAAGGGGGAGGTGTTTCATCTTTTTTCAACTTTTTCGTGAGGGGGGGTGTTTCGTCTTTTTTCAATTTTTTCGTAAAGGGGGGTGTTTCGTCTTTTTTCAACTTTTTCGTGAGGGGGGTGGGTCAATTGAAAGTATTCATGAAGAAATTCGGCTTCAAAAAAGTTTAAAATTTTCATGAAGTATTTGGGCTTCAAAAAAGTTGAAAATTTTCATGAAGAAATTCGGATTCAAAAAAGTTTTCGCAAGGGGGGGGTGTTTCGTCTTTTTTCAACTTTTTCGTAAGGGGGGTTGTTTCGTCTTTTTTCAACTTTTTCGTAAGGGGGGGGTGTTTCGTCTTTTTTCAACTTTTTCGTAAGAGGGGGGTGTTTCGTCTTTTTTCAACTTTTTCGTGAGGGGGGTGGGTCAATTGAAAATATTCATGAAGAAATTCGGCTTCAAAAAAGTTGAAAATTTTCATGAAGTATTTAGGCTTCAAAAAAGTTGAAAATTTTCATGAAGAAATTCGGCTTCAAAAAAGTTTTCGCAAGGGGGGGGTGTTTCGTCTTTTTTCAACTTTTTCGTAAGGGGGGGGGGTGTTTCGTCTTTTTTCAACTTTTTCGTGAGAGGGGGGTGTTTCGTCTTTTTTCAACTTTTTCGTGAGGGGGTGGGTCAATTGAAAGTATTCATGAAGAAATTCGGCTTCAAAAAAGTTGAAAATTTTCATGAAGTATTTGGGCTTCAAAATAGTTTAAAATTTTCATGAAGAAATTCGGCTTCAAAAACGTTGAAAATATTCATGAAGAAATTCGGCTTCAAAAAAGTTTAAAATTTTCATGAAGTATTTCGGCTTCAAAAAAGTTGAAAATTTTCATGAAGTATTTGGGCTTCAAAAAAGTTGAAAATTTTCATGAAGAAATTCGGATTCAAAAAAGTTTTCGCAAGGGGGGGGGGTTTCGTCTTTTTTCAACTTTTTCGTAAGGGGGGGGTGTTTTGTCTTTTTTCAACTTTTTCGTAAGGGGGGGGTGTTTCGTCTTTTTTCAACTTTTTCGTAGGAGGGGGGTGTTTCGTCTTTTTTCAACTTTTTTGTGAGGGGGGTGGGTCAATTGAAAATATTCATGAAGAAATTCGGCTTCAAAAAAGTTGAAAATTTTCATGAAGTATTTAGGCTTCAAAAAAGTTGAAAATTTTCATGAAGAAATTCGGCTTCAAAAAAGTTTTCGTAAGGAGGAGGTGTTTCATCTTTTTTCAACTTTTTCGTGAGGGGGGGTGTTTCGTCTTTTTTCAACTTTTTCGTAAAGGGGGGTGTTTCGTCTTTTTTCAACTTTTTCGTGAGGGGGGTGGGTCAATTGAAAGTATTCATGAAGAAATTCGGCTTCAAAAAAGTTTAAAATTTTCATGAAGTATTTGGGCTTAAAAAAAGTTGAAAATTTTCATGAAGAAATTCGGATTCAAAAAAGTTTTCGCAAGGGGGGGGTGTTTCGTCTTTTTTCAACTTTTTCGTAAGGGGGGGGGTGTTTCGTCTTTTTTCAACTTTTTCGTAAGGGGGGGGTGTTTCGTCTTTTTTCAACTTTTTCGTAGGAGGGGGGTGTTTCGTCTTTTTTCAACTTTTTTGTGAGGGGGGTGGGTCAATTGAAAATATTCATGAAGAAATTCGGCTTCAAAAAAGTTGAAAATTTTCATGAAGTATTTAGGCTTCAAAAAAGTTGAAAATTTTCATGAAGAAATTCGGCTTCAAAAAAGTTTTCGTAAGGAGGAGGTGTTTCATCTTTTTTCAACTTTTTCGTGAGGGGGGGTGTTTCGTCTTTTTTCAACTTTTTCGTAAAGGGGGGTGTTTCGTCTTTTTTCAACTTTTTCGTGAGGGGGGTGGGTCAATTGAAAGTATTCATGAAGAAATTCGGCTTCAAAAAAGTTTAAAATTTTCATGAAGTATTTGGGCTTAAAAAAAGTTGAAAATTTTCATGAAGAAATTCGGATTCAAAAAAGTTTTCGCAAGGGGGGGGGTGTTTCGTCTTTTTTCAACTTTTTCGTAAGGGGGGGGTGTTTCGTCTTTTTTCAACTTTTTCGTAAGGGGGGGGTGTTTCGTCTTTTTTCAACTTTTTCGTAAGAGGGGGGTGTTTCGTCTTTTTTCAACTTTTTCGTGAGGGGGGTGGGTCAATTGAAAATATTCATGAAGAAATTCGGCTTCAAAAAAGTTGAAAATTTTCATGAAGTATTTGGGCTTCAAAAAAGTTGAAAATTTTCATGAAGAAATTCGGATTCAAAAAAGTTTTCGCAAGGGGGGGGTGTTTCGTCTTTTTTCAACTTTTTCGTTAGGGGGGGGTGTTTCGTCTTTTTTCAACTTTTTCGTAAAGGGGGGGTGTTTCGTCTTTTTTAAACTTTTTCGTAAGAGGGGGGTGTTTCGTCTTTTTTCAACTTTTTCGTGAGGGGGGTGGGTCAATTGAAAATATTCATGAAGAAATTCGGCTTCAAAAAAGTTGAAAATTTTCATGAAGTATTTAGGCTTCAAAAAAGTTGAAAATATTCATGAAGAAATTCGGCTTCAAAAAAGTTGAAAATTTTCATGAAGTATTTGGGCTTCAAAAAAGTTGAAAATTTTCATGAAGAAATTCGGCTTCAAAAAAGTTTTCGCAAGGGGGGGTGTTTCGTCTTTTTTCAACTTTTTCGTAAGGGGGGGGTGTTTCGTCTTTTTTCAACTTTTTCGTAAGAGGGGGGTGTTTCGTCATTTTTCAACTTTTTCGTGAGGGGGGTGGGTCAATTGAAAATATTCATGAAGAAATTCGGCTTCAAAAAAGTTGAAAATTTTCATGAAGTATTTGGGCTTCAAAAAAGTTGAAAATTTTCATGAAGAAATTCGGCTTCAAAAAAGTTTTCGCAAGGGGGGGGTGTTTCGTCTTTTTTCAACTTCTTCGTAAGGGGGGGGTGTTTCGTCTTTTTTCAACTTTTTCGTTAGGGGGGGTGTTTCTTCTTTTTTCAACTTTTTCGTAAGGGGGGGGTGTTTCGTCTTTTTTCAACTTTTTCGTAAGAGGGGGGTGTTTCGTCTTTTTTCAACTTTTTCGTGAGGGGGGTGGGTCAATTGAAAATATTCATGAAGAAATTCGGATTCAAAAAAGTTGAAAATTTTCATGAAGTATTTAGGCTTCAAAAAAGTTGAAAATTTTCAGGAAGAAATTCGGCTTCAAAAAAGTTTTCGCAAGGGGGGGGTGTTTCGTCTTTTTTCAACTTTTTCGTAAGGGGGGGGTGTTTCGTCTTTTTTCAACTTTTTCGTGAGAGGGGGGTGTTTCGTATTTTTTCAACTTTTTCGTGAGGGGGGTGGGTCAATTGAAAGTATTCATGAAGAAATTCGGCTTCAAAAAAGTTGAAAATTTTCATGAAGTATTTGGGCTTCAAAATAGTTTAAAATTTTCATGAAGAAATTCGGCTTCAAAAAGGTTGAAAATATTCATGAAGAAATTCGGCTTCAAAAAAGTTTAAAATTTTCATGAAGTATTTGGGCTTCAAAAAAGTTGAACATTTTCATGAAGAAATTCGGCTTCAAAAAAGTTTTCGCAAGGGGGGGTGTTTCGTCTTTTTTCAACTTTTTCGTAAGGGGGGGGGTGTTTCGTCTTTTTTCAACTTTTTCGTGAGAGGGGTCTGTCAATTGAAAGTATTCATGAAGAAATTCGGCTTCAAAAAAGTTGAAAATTTTCATGAAGTATTTGGGCTTCAAAAAAGTTTAAAATTTTCATGAAGAAATTCGGCTTCAAAAAGGTTGAAAATATTCATGAAGAAATTCGGCTTCAAAAAAGTTGAAGATTTTCATGAAGTATTTGGGCTTCAAAAAAGTTGAAAATTTTCATGAAGTATTTAGGCTTCAAAAAAGTTGAAGATTTTCATGAAGAAATTCGGCTTCAAAAAAGTTTTCGTAAGGGGGAGGTGTTTCGTCTTTTTTCAACTTTTTCGTGAGGGGGGGTGTTTCGTCTTTTTTCAACTTTTTCGTAAGGGGGGGTGTTTCGTCTTTTTTCAACTTTTTCGTAAACGGGGGTGGGTCAATTGAAAATATTCATGAAGAAATTTGTCTTCAAAAAAGATGAACATTTTCATGAAGTATTTTGGCTTCAAAAAAGTTGAAAATTTTCATGAAGAAATTCGGCTTCAAAAAAGTTTTCGCAAGGGGGGGGTGTTTCGTCTTTTTTCAACTTTTTCGTAAGGGGGGGGTGTTTCGTCTTTTTTCAACTTTTTCGTAAGAGGGGGGTGTTTTGTCTTTTTTCAACTTTTTCGTGAGGGGGGGTGGGTCAATTGAAAATATTCATGAAGAAATTCGGCTTCAAAAAAGTTGAAAATTTTCATGAAGTATTTGGGCTTCAAAAAAGTTTAAAATTTTCATGAAGAAATTCGGCATCAAAAAGGTTGAAAATATTAATGAAGAAATTCGGCTTCAAAAAAGTTTAAAGTTTTCATGAAGAAATTCGGCTTCAAAAAGGTTGAAAATATTAATGAAGAAATTCGGCTTCAAAAAAGTTTTCGTAAGGGGGAGGTGTTTCGTCTTTTTTCAACTTTTTCGTAAGGGGGGGGTGTTTCGTCTTTTTTCAACTTTTTCGTAAGGGGGGGGTGTTTCGTCTTTTTTCAACTTTTTCGTAAGAGGGGGGTGTTTCCTCTTTTTTCAACTTTTTCGTGAGGGGGGGTGGGTCAATTGAAAATATTCATGAAGAAATTCGGCTTCAAAAAAGTTGAAAATTTTCATTAAGTATTTGGGCTTCAAAAAAGTTTAAAATTTTCATGAAGAAATTCGGCTTCAAAAAGGTTGAAAATATTCATGAAGAAATTCGGCTTCAAAAAAGTTTTCGCAAGGGGGGGGGTGTTTCGTATTTTTTCAACTTTTTCCTAAGGGGGGCTTGTTTCGTCTTTTTTCAACTTTTTCGTAAGGGGGTGGTGTTTCGTCTTTTTTCAGCTTTTTCGTAAGAGGGGGGTGTTTCGTCTTTTTTCAACTTTTTCGTGAAGGGGGGTGGGTCAATTGAAAATATTCATGAAGAAATTCGGTTTCAAAAAAGTTGAAAATTTTCATGAAGTATTTGGGCTTCAAAAAAGTTGAAAATTTTCATGAAAAAATTCGGCTTCAAAAAAGTTTTCGTAAGGGGGAGGTGTTTCGTCTTTTTTCAACTTTTTCGTGAGGGGGGGTGTTTCGTCTTTTTTCAACTTTTTCGTGAGGGGTGTGTTTCGTCTTTTTTCAACTTTTTCGTAAGCGGGGGTGGGTCAATTGAAAATATTCATGATGAAATTCGGCTTCAAAAAAGTTTAAAATTTTCATGAAGTATTTGGGCTTCAAAAAAGTTAAAAATTTTCATGAAGAAATTCGGCTTCAAAAAGGTTGAAAATATTCATGAAGAAATTCGGCTTCAAAAAAGATGAAAATTTTCATGAAGTATTTAGGCTTCAAAAAAGTTGAAAATTTTCATGAAGAAATTCGGCTTCAAAAAAGTTTTCGTAAGGGGGAGGTGTTTCGTCTTTTTTCAACTTTTTCGTGAGGGGGGGTGTTTAGTCTTTTTTCAACTTTTTCGTAAGGGGGGTTGTTTCGTCTTTTTTCAACTTTTTCGTGAGGGGGGTGGGTCAATTGAAAGTATTCATGAAGAAATTCGGCTTCAAAAAAGTTTAAAATTTTCATGAAGTATTTAGGCTTCAAAAAAGTTGAAAATTTTCATGAAGAAATTCGGCTTCAAAAAAGTTTTCGTAAGGGAGAGGTGTTTCGTCTTTTTTCAACTTTTTCGTCAGGGGGGGTGTTTCGTCTTTTTTCAACTTTTTCGTAAGGGGGGGTGTTTCGTCTTTTTTCAACTTTTTCGTAAGGGGGGGGTGTTTCGTCTTTTTTCAACTTTTTCGTAAGGGGGGGTGGGTCAATTGAAAATATTCATGAAGAAATTCGGCTTCAAAAAAGATGAAAATTTTCATGAAGTATTTGGGCTTCAAAAAAGTTGAAAATTTTCATGAAGAAATTCAGCTTCAAAAAAGTTTAAAATTTTCAAGAAGAAATTCTGCTTCAAAAAAGTTGAAAATTTTCATCAAGTATTTGGGCTTCAAAAAAGTTAAAAATTTTCATGAAGAAATTCGGCTTCAAAAAAGTTTTCGCAAGGGGGGGTGTTTTGTCTTTTTTCAACTTTTTCGTAAGGGGGGGTGTATCGTCTTTTTTCAACTTTTTCGTGAGGGGGGGTGGGTCAATTGAAAGTATTCATGAAGAAATTCGGCTTCAAAAAAGATGAAAATTTTCATGAAGTATTTGGGCTTCAAAAAAGTTGATAATTTTCATGAAGAAATTCGGCTTCAAAAAAGTTTTCGCAAGGGGGGGTGTTTCGTCTTTTTTCAACTTTTTCGTAAGGGGAGGTGGGTCAATTGAAAATATTCATGAAGAAATTCGGCTTCAAAAAAGTTGAAAATTTTCATGAATTATTTGGGCTTCAAAAAAGTTGAAAATATTCATGAAGAAATTCGGCTTCAAAAAAGTTGAAAATTTTCATGAAGTATTTGGGCTTCAAAAAAGTTGAAAATTTTCATGAAGAAATTCGGATTCAAAAAAGTCGAAAATATTCATGAAGAAATTCGGCGTCAAACAAATTGAAAATTTTCATGAAGTATTTGGGCTTCAAAAAAGTTTAAAATTTTCATGAAGAAATTCGGCTTCAAAAAGGTTGAAAATATTCATGAAGAAATTCGGCTTCAAAAAAGTTTTCGCAAGGGGGGGGGTGTTTCGTATTTTTTCAACTTTTTCCTAAGGGGGGGGTGTGTCGTCTTTTTTCAACTTTTTCGTAAGGGGGTGGTGTTTCGTCTTTTTTCAGCTTTTTCGTAAGAGGGGGGTGTTTCGTCTTTTTTCAACTTTTTCGTGAAGGGGGGTGGGTCAATCGAAAATATTCATGAAGAAATTCGGTTTCAAAAAAGTTGAAAATTTTCATGAAGTATTTGGGCTTCAAAAAAGTTGAAAATTTTCATGAAAAAATTCGGCTTCAAAAAAGTTTTCGTAAGGGGGAGGTGTTTCATCTTTTTTCAACTTTTTCGTGAGGGGGGGTGTTTCGTCTTTTTTCAATTTTTTCGTAAAGGGGGGTGTTTCGTCTTTTTTCAACTTTTTCGTGAGGGGGGTGGGTCAATTGAAAGTATTCATGAAGAAATTCGGCTTCAAAAAAGTTTAAAATTTTCATGAAGTATTTGGGCTTCAAAAAAGTTGAAAATTTTCATGAAGAAATTCGGATTCAAAAAGGTTGAAAATATTCATGAAGAAATTCGGCTTCAAAAAAGTTTCCGCAAGGGGGGGGTGTTTTGTATTTTTTCAACTTTTTCCTAAGGGGGGGGTGTTTCGTCTTTTTTCAACTTTTTCGTAAGGGGGTGGTGTTTCGTCTTTTTTCAGCTTTTTCGTAAGAGGGGGGTGTTTCGTCTTTCTTCAACTTTTTCGTGAGGGGGGTGGGTCAATTGAAAATATTCATGAAGAAATTCGGCTTCAAAAAAGTTTAAAATTTTCATGAAGAAATTCGGCTTCAAAAAGGTTGAAAATATTCATGAAGAAATTCGGCTTCAAAAAAGTTTAAAATTTTCATGAAGTATTTAGGCTTCAAAAAAGTTTAAAATTTTCATGAAGAAATTCGGCTTCAAAAAAGTTTTCGTAAGGGGGAGGTGTTTCGTCTTTTTTCAACTTTTTCGTGAGGGGGGGTGTTTCGTCTTTTTTCAAATTTTTCGTAAGGGGGGGTGTTTCGTCTTTTTTCAACTTTTTCGTAAGGGGGGGTGTTTCGTCTTTTTTCAACTTTTTCGTGAGGGGGTGGGTCAATTGAAAGTATTAATGAAGAAATTCGTTTTCAAAAAAGTTGAAGATTTTCATGAAGTATTTGGGCTTCAAAAAAGTTGAAAATTTTCATGAAGTATTTAGGCTTCAAAAAAGTTGAAAATTTTCATGAAGAAATTCGGCTTCAAAAAAGTTTTCGTAAGGGGGAGGTGTTTCGTCTTTTTTCAACTTTTTCGTGAGGGGGGGTGTTTCGTCTTTTTTCAACTTTTTCGTAAGGGGGGGTGTTTCGTCTTTTTTCAACTTTTTCGTAAACGGGGGTGGGTCAATTGAAAATATTCATGAAGAAATTTGTCTTCAAAAAAGATGAACATTTTCATGAAGTATTTCGGCTTCAAAAAAGTTGAAAATATTCATGAAGAAATTCGGCTTCAAAAAAGTTTTCGCAAGGGGGGGGGTGTTTCGTATTTTTTCAACTTTTTCCTAAGGGGGGGGTGTGTCGTCTTTTTTCAACTTTTTCGTAAGGGGGTGGTGTTTCGTCTTTTTTCAGCTTTTTCGTAAGAGGGGGGTGTTTCGTCTTTTTTCAACTTTTTCGTGAAGGGGGGTGGGTCAATTGAAAATATTCATGAAGAAATTCGGTTTCAAAAAAGTTGAAAATTTTCATGAAGTATTTGGGCTTCAAAAAAGTTGAAAATTTTCATGAAGAAATTCGGCTTCAAAAAGGTTGAAAATATTCATGAAGAAATTCGGCTTCAAAAAAGATGAAAATTTTCATGAAGTATTTAGGCTTCAAAAAAGTTGAAAATTTTCATGAAGAAATTCGGCTTCAAAATAGTTTTCGTAAGGGGGAGGTGTTTCGTCTTTTTTCAACTTTTTCGTGAGGGGGGGTGTTTAGTCTTTTTTCAACTTTTTCGTAAGGGGGGGTGTTTCGTCTTTTTTCAACTTTTTCGTGAGGGGGGGTGGGTCAATTGAAAGTATTCATGAAGAAATTCGGCTTCAAAAAAGTTTAAAATTTTCATGAAGTATTTAGGCTTCAAAAAAGTTGAAAATTTTCATGAAGAAATTCGGCTTCAAAAAAGTTTTCGTAAGGGAGAGGTGTTTCGTCTTTTTTCAACTTTTTCGTGAGGGGGGGTGTTTCGTCTTTTTTCAACTTTTTCGTAAGGGGGGGTGTTTCGTCTTTTTTCAACTTTTTCGTAAGGGGGGGGTGTTTCGTCTTTTTTCAACTTTTTCGTAAGGGGGGGTGGGTCAATTGAAAATATTCATGAAGAAATTCGGCTTCAAAAAAGTTGAAAATTTTCATGAAGTATTTGGGCTTCAAAAAGTTTAAAATTTTCATGAAGAAATTCGGCTTCAAAAAGGTTGAAAATATTAATGAAGAAATTCGGCTTCAAAAAAGTTTAAAGTTTTCATGAAGAAATTCGGCTTCAAAAAGGTTGAAAATTTTCATGAAGTATTTGGGCTTCAAAAAAGTTGAAAATTTTCATGAAGAAATTCGGATTCAAAAAAGTCGAAAATATTCATGAAGAAATTCGGCGTCAAACAAATTGAAAATTTTCATGAAGTATTTGGGCTTCAAAAAAGTTGAAAATTTTCATGAAGTAATTCGGCTTCAAAAAAGTTGAAAATTTTCATGAAGTATTTGGGCTTCAAAAAAGTTGAAAATTTTCATGAAGAAATTCGGCTTCAAAAAAGTTTTCGCAAGGGGGGGGTTTTTCGTCTTTTTTCAACTTTTTCGTGAGGGGGGGTGGGTCAATTGAAAATATTCATGAAGAAATTCGGCTTCAAAAAAGTTGAAAATTTTCATGAAGTATTTGGGCTTCAAAAAAGTTTAAAATTTTCATGAAGAAATTCGGATTCAAAAAGGTTGAAAATATTCATGAAGAAATTCGGCTTCAAAAAAGTTTTCGCAAGGGGGGGGGTGTTTCGTATTTTTTCAACTTTTTCCTAAGGGGGGGGTGTGTCGTCTTTTTTCAACTTTTTCGTAAGGGGGTGGTGTTTCGTCTTTTTTCAGCTTTTTCGTAAGAGGGGGGTGTTTCGTCTTTTTTCAACTTTTTCGTGAAGGGGGGTGGGTCAATTGAAAATATTCATGAAGAAATTCGGTTTCAAAAAAGTTGAAAATTTTCATGAAGTATTTGGGCTTCAAAAAAGTTAAAAATTTTCATGAAGAAATTCGGCTTCAAAAAGGTTGAAAATATTCATGAAGAAATTCGGCTTCAAAAAAGATGAAAATTTTCATGAAGTATTTAGGCTTCAAAAAAGTTGAAAATTTTCATGAAGAAATTCGGCTTCAAAAAAGTTTTCGTAAGGGGGAGGTGTTTCGTCTTTTTTCAACTTTTTCGTGAGGGGGGGTGTTTAGTCTTTTTTCAACTTTTTCGTAAGGGGGGGTGTTTCGTCTTTTTTCAACTTTTTCGTGAGGGGGGGTGGGTCAATTGAAAGTATTCATGAAGAAATTCGGCTTCAAAAAAGTTTAAAATTTTCATGAAGTATTTAGGCTTCAAAAAAGTTGAAAATTTTCATGAAGAAATTCGGCTTCAAAAAAGTTTTCGTAAGGGAGAGGTGTTTCGTCTTTTTTCAACTTTTTCGTGAGGGGGGGTGTTTCGTCTTTTTTCAACTTTTTCGTAAGGGGGGGTGTTTCGTCTTTTTTCAACTTTTTCGTAAGGGGGGGGTGTTTCGTCTTTTTTCAACTTTTTCGTAAGGGGGGGTGGGTCAATTGAAAATATTCATGAAGAAATTCGGCTTCAAAAAAGTTGAAAATTTTCATGAAGTATTTGGGCTTCAAAAAGTTTAAAATTTTCATGAAGAAATTCGGCTTCAAAAAGGTTGAAAATATTAATGAAGAAATTCGGCTTCAAAAAAGTTTAAAGTTTTCATGAAGAAATTCGGCTTCAAAAAGGTTGAAAATATTAATGAAGAAATTCGGCTTCAAAAAAGTTTAAAATTTTCATGAAGTATTGAGGCTTCAAAAAAGTTTAAAATTTTCATGAAAAAATTCGGCTTCAAAAAAGTTTTCGCAAGGGGGGGGTTTTTCGTCTTTTTTCAACTTTTTCGTAAGGGGGGGGTGTTTCGTCTTTTTTCAACTTTTTCGTAAGGGGGGGGTGTTTCGTCTTTTTTCAACTTTTTCGTAAGAGGGGGGTGTTTCCTCTTTTTTCAACTTTTTCGTGAGGGGGGGTGGGTCAATTGAAAATATTCATGAAGAAATTCGGCTTCAAAAAAGTTGAAAATTTTCATGAAGTATTTGGGCTTCAAAAAAGTTTAAAATTTTCATGAAGAAATTCGGCTTCAAAAAGGTTGAAAATATTCATGAAGAAATTCGGCTTCAAAAAAGTTTTCGCAAGGGGGGGGTGTTTCGTATTTTTTCAACTTTTTCCTAAGGGGGGGGTGTTTCGTCTTTTTTCAACTTTTTCGTAAGGGGGTGGTGTTTCGTCTTTTTTCAGCTTTTTCGTAAGAGGGGGGTGTTTCGTCTTTTTTCAACTTTTTCGTGAAGGGGGGTGGGTCAATTGAAAATATTCATGAAGAAATTCGGTTTCAAAAAAGTTGAAAATTTTCATGAAGTATTTGGGCTTCAAAAAAGTTGAAAATTTTCATGAAAAAATTCGGCTTCAAAAAAGTTTTCGTAAGGGGGAGGTGTTTCGTCTTTTTTCAACTTTTTCGTGAGGGGGGGTGTTTCGTCTTTTTTCAACTTTTTCGTAAGGGGGGGTGTTTCGTCTTTTTTCAACTTTTTCGTAAGCGGGGGTGGGTCAATTGAAAATATTCATGATGAAATTCGGCTTCAAAAAAGTTAAAAATTTTCATGAAGTATTTGGGCTTCAAAAAAGTTAAAAATTTTCATGAAGAAATTCGGCTTCAAAAAGGTTGAAAATATTCATGAAGAAATTCGGCTTCAAAAAAGATGAAAATTTTCATGACGTATTTAGGCTTCAAAAAAGTTGAAAATTTTCATGAAGAAATTCGGCTTCAAAAAAGTTTTCGCAAGGGAGAGGTGTTTCGTCTTTTTTCAACTTTTTCGTGAGGGGGGGTGTTTAGTCTTTTTTCAACTTTTTCGTAAGGGGGGGTGTTTCGTCTTTTTTCAACTTTTTCGTGAGGGGGGTGGGTCAATTGAAAGTATTCATGAAGAAATTCGGCTTCAAAAAAGTTTAAAATTTTCATGAAGTATTTAGGCTTCAAAAAAGTTGAAAATTTTCATGAAGAAATTCGGCTTCAAAAAAGTTTTCGTAAGGGAGAGGTGTTTCGTCTTTTTTCAACTTTTTCGTGAGGGGGGGTGTTTCGACTTTTTTCAACTTTTTCGTAAGGGGGGGTGTTTCGTCTTTTTTCAACTTTTTCGTAAGGGGGGGGTGTTTCGTATTTTTTCAACTTTTTCCTAAGGGGGGGGTGTTTCGTCTTTTTTCAACTTTTTCGTGAAGGGGGGTGGGTCAATTGAAAATATTCATGAAGAAATTCGGTTTCAAAAAAGTTGAAAATTTTCATGAAGTATTTGGGCTTCAAAAAAGTTGAAAATTTTCATGAAAAAATTCGGCTTCAAAAAAGTTTTCGTAAGGGGGAGGTGTTTCGTCTTTTTTCAACTTTTTCGTGAGGGGGGGTGTTTCGTCTTTTTTCAACTTTTTCGTAAGGGGGGGTGTTTCGTCTTTTTTCAACTTTTTCGTAAGCGGGGGTGGGTCAATTGAAAATATTCATGATGAAATTCGGCTTCAAAAAAGTTAAAAATTTTCATGAAGTATTTGGGCTTCAAAAAAGTTAAAAATTTTCATGAAGAAATTCGGCTTCAAAAAGGTTGAAAATATTCATGAAGAAATTCGGCTTCAAAAAAGATGAAAATTTTCATGACGTATTTAGGCTTCAAAAAAGTTGAAAATTTTCATGAAGAAATTCGGCTTCAAAAAAGTTTTCGCAAGGGAGAGGTGTTTCGTCTTTTTTCAACTTTTTCGTGAGGGGGGGTGTTTAGTCTTTTTTCAACTTTTTCGTAAGGGGGGGTGTTTCGTCTTTTTTCAACTTTTTCGTGAGGGGGGTGGGTCAATTGAAAGTATTCATGAAGAAATTCGGCTTCAAAAAAGTTTAAAATTTTCATGAAGTATTTAGGCTTCAAAAAAGTTGAAAATTTTCATGAAGAAATTCGGCTTCAAAAAAGTTTTCGTAAGGGAGAGGTGTTTCGTCTTTTTTCAACTTTTTCGTGAGGGGGGGTGTTTCGTCTTTTTTCAACTTTTTCGTAAGGGGGGGTGTTTCGTCTTTTTTCAACTTTTTCGTAAGGGGGGGGTGTTTCGTATTTTTTCAACTTTTTCCTAAGGGGGGGGTGTTTCGTCTTTTTTCAACTTTTTCGTAAGGGGGTGGTGTTTCGTCTTTTTTCAGCTTTTTCGTAAGAGGGGGGTGTTTCGTCTTTTTTCAACTTTTTCGTGAAGGGGGGTGGGTCAATTGAAAATATTCATGAAGAAATTCGGTTTCAAAAAAGTTGAAAATTTTCATGAAGTATTTGGGCTTCAAAAAAGTTGAAAATTTTCATGAAAAAATTCGGCTTCAAAAAAGTTTTCGTAAGGGGGAGGTGTTTCGTCTTTTTTCAACTTTTTTGTGAGGGGGGGTGTTTCGTCTTTTTTCAACTTTTTCGTAAAGGGGGGTGTTTCGTCTTTTTTCAACTTTTTCGTAAGCGGGGGTGGGTCAATTGAAAATATTCATGATGAAATTCGGCTTCAAAAAAGTTGAAAATTTTCATGAAGAAATTCGGATTCAAAAAAGTCGAAAATATTCATGAAGAAATTCGGCGTCAAACAAATTGAAAATTTTCATGAAGTATTTGGGCTTCAAAAAAGTTGAAAATTTTCATGAAGTAATTCGGCTTCAAAAAAGTTGAAAATTTTCATGAAGTATTTGGGCTTCAAAAAAGTTGAAAATTTTCATGAAGAAATTCGGCTTCAAAAAAGTTTTCGCAAGGGGGAGGTTTTTCGTCTTTTTTCAACTTTTTCGTGAGGGGGGGTGGGTCAATTGAAAATATTCATGAAGAAATTCGGCTTCAAAAAAGTTGAAAATTTTCATGAAGTATTTGGGCTTCAAAAAAGTTTAAAATTTTCATGAAGAAATTCGGCTTCAAAAAGGTTGAAAATATTCATGAAGAAATTCGGCTTCAAAAAAGTTTTCGCAAGGGGGGGGTGTTTCGTATTTTTTCAACTTTTTCCTAAGGGGGGGGTGTTTCGTCTTTTTTCAACTTTTTCGTAAGGGGGTGGTGTTTCGTCTTTTTTCAGCTTTTTCGTAAGAGGGGGGTGTTTCGTCTTTTTTCAACTTTTTCGTGAAGGGGGGTGGGTCAATTGAAAATATTCATGAAGAAATTCGGTTTCAAAAAAGTTGAAAATTTTCATGACGTATTTGGGCTTCAAAAAAGTTGAAAATTTTCATGAAAAAATTCGGCTTCAAAAAAGTTTTCGTAAGGGGGAGGTGTTTTGTCTTTTTTCAACTTTTTCGTAAAGGGGGGTGTTTCGTCTTTTTTCAACTTTTTCGTAAGGGGGGGGTGTTTCGTCTTTTTTCAACTTTTTCGTAAGAGGGGGGTGTTTCGTCTTTTTTCAACTTTTTCGTGAGGGGGGTGGGTCAATTGAAAATATTCATGAAGAAATTCGGCTTCAAAAAAGTTGAAAATTTTCATGAAGTATTTGGGCTTCAAAAAAGTTGAAAATTTTCATGAAGAAATTCGGATTCAAAAAAGTTTTCGCAAGGGGGGGGTGTTTCGTCTTTTTTCAACTTTTTCGTGAGGGGGGGTGTTTCGTCTTTTTTCAACTTTTTCGTTAGAGGGGGGTGTTTCGTCTTTTTTCAACTTTTTCGTGAGGGGGGTGGGTCAATTGAAAATATTCATGAAGAAATTCGGCTTCAAAAAAGTTGAAAATTTTCATGAAGTATTTAGGCTTCAAAAAAGTTGAAAATTTTCATGAAGAAATCCGGCTTCAAAAAGGTTGAAAATATTCATGAAGAAATTCGGCTTCAAAAAAGTTTTCGCAAGGGGGGGGTGTTTCGTATTTTTTCAACTTTTTCCTAAGGTGGGGGTGTTTCGTCTTTTTTCAACTTTTTCGTAAGGGGGTGGTGTTTCGTCTTTTTTCAGCTTTTTCGTAAGAGGGGGGTGTTTCGTCTTTTTTCAACTTTTTCGTGAGGGGGGTGGGTCAATTGAAAATATTCATGAAGAAATTCGGCTTCAAAAAAGTTGAAAATTTTCATGAAGTATTTGGGCTTCAAAAAAGTTTAAAATTTTCATGAAGAAATTCGGCTTCAAAAAGGTTGAAAGTATTAATGAAGAAATTCGGCTTCAAAAAAGTTGAAGATTTTCATGAAGTATTTGGGCTTCAAAAAAGTTTAAAATTTTCATGAAGTATTTAGGCTTCAAAAAAGTTGAAAATTTTCATGAAGAAATTCGGCTTCACAAAAGTTTTCGTAAGGGGGAGGTGTTTCGTCTTTTTTCAACTTTTTCGTGAGGGGGGGTGTTTCGTCTTTTTTCAACTTTTTCGTAAGGGGGGGTGTTTCGTCTTTTTTCAACTTTTTCGTAAACGGGGGTGGGTCAATTGAAAATATTCATGAAGAAATTTGTCTTCAAAAAAGATGAACATTTTCATGAAGTATTTCGGCTTCAAAAAAGTTGAAAATTTTCATGAAGAAATTCGGCTTCAAAAAAGTTTTCGCAAGGGGGGGGTGTTTCGTCTTTTTTCAACTTTTTCGTAAGGGGGGGTGTTTCGTCTTTTTTCAACTTTTTCGTAAGAGGGGGGTGTTTCGTCTTTTTTCAACTTTTTCGTAAGGGGGGGTGTTTCGTCTTTTTTCAACTTTTTCGTAAGGGGGGGTGGGTCAATTGAAAATATTCATGAAGAAATTCGGCTTCAATAAAGATGAAAATTTTCATGAAGTATTTGGGCTTCAAAAAAGTTGAAAATTTTCATGAAGAAATTCAGCTTCAAAAAAGTTTAAAATTTTCAAGAAGAAATTCTGCTTCAAAAAAGTTGAAAATTTTCATCAAGTATTTGGGCTTCAAAAAAGTTGAAAATTTTCATGAAGAAATTCGGCTTCAAAAAAATTTTCGCAAGGGGGGGTGTTTTGTCTTTTTTCAACTTTTTCGTAAGGGGGGGTGTTTCGTCTTTTTTCAACTTTTTCGTAAGGGGGGGTGTTTCGTCTTTTTTCAACTTTTTCGTAAGAGGGGGGTGTTTCCTCTTTTTTCAACTTTTTCGTGAGGGGGGGTGGGTCAATTGAAAATATTCATGAAGAAATTCGGCTTCAAAAAAGTTGAACATTTTCATGAAGTATTTGGGCTTCAAAAAAGTTTAAAATTTTCATGAAGAAATTCGGCTTCAAAAAGGTTGAAAATATTCATGAAGTAATTCGGCTTCAAAAAAGTTGAAAATTTTCATGAAGAAATTCGGCTTCAAAAAAGTTTTCGTAAGGGGGAGGTGTTTCGTCTTTTTTCAACTTTATCGTGAGGGGGGGTGTTTCGTCTTTTTTCAACTTTTTCGTAAGGGGGGGTGTTTCGTCTTTTTTCAACTTTTTCGTAAGCGGGGGTGGGTCAATTGAAAATATTCATGATGAAATTCGGCTTCAAAAAAGTTTAAAATTTTCATGAAGTATTTGGGCTTCAAAAAAGTTAAAAATTTTCATGAAGAAATTCGGCTTCAAAAAGGTTGAAAATATTCATGAAGAAATTCGGCTTCAAAAAAGTTTTCGCAAGGGGGGGGTGTTTCGTATTTTTTCAACTTTTTCCTAAGGGGGGGGTGTTTCGTCTTTTTTCAACTTTTTCGTAAGGGGGTGGTGTTTCGTCTTTTTTCAGCTTTTTCGTAAGAGGGGGGTGTTTCGTCTTTTTTCAACTTTTTCGTGAAGGGGGGTGGGTCAATTGAAAATATTCATGAAGAAATTCGGTTTCAAAAAAGTTGAAAATTTTCATGACGTATTTGGGCTTCAAAAAAGTTGAAAATTTTCATGAAAAAATTCGGCTTCAAAAAAGTTTTCGTAAGGGGGAGGTGTTTTGTCTTTTTTCAACTTTTTCGTAAAGGGGGGTGTTTCGTCTTTTTTCAACTTTTTCGTAAGGGGGGGGTGTTTCGTCTTTTTTCAACTTTTTCGTAAGAGGGGGGTGTTTCGTCTTTTTTCAACTTTTTCGTGAGGGGGGTGGGTCAATTGAAAATATTCATGAAGAAATTCGGCTTCAAAAAAGTTGAAAATTTTCATGAAGTATTTGGGCTTCAAAAAAGTTGAAAATTTTCATGAAGAAATTCGGATTCAAAAAAGTTTTCGCAAGGGGGGGGTGTTTCGTCTTTTTTCAACTTTTTCGTGAGGGGGGGTGTTTCGTCTTTTTTCAACTTTTTCGTTAGAGGGGGGTGTTTCGTCTTTTTTCAACTTTTTCGTGAGGGGGGTGGGTCAATTGAAAATATTCATGAAGAAATTCGGCTTCAAAAAAGTTGAAAATTTTCATGAAGTATTTAGGCTTCAAAAAAGTTGAAAATTTTCATGAAGAAATCCGGCTTCAAAAAGGTTGAAAATATTCATGAAGAAATTCGGCTTCAAAAAAGTTTTCGCAAGGGGGGGGTGTTTCGTATTTTTTCAACTTTTTCCTAAGGTGGGGGTGTTTCGTCTTTTTTCAACTTTTTCGTAAGGGGGTGGTGTTTCGTCTTTTTTCAGCTTTTTCGTAAGAGGGGGGTGTTTCGTCTTTTTTCAACTTTTTCGTGAGGGGGGTGGGTCAATTGAAAATATTCATGAAGAAATTCGGCTTCAAAAAAGTTGAAAATTTTCATGAAGTATTTGGGCTTCAAAAAAGTTTAAAATTTTCATGAAGAAATTCGGCTTCAAAAAGGTTGAAAGTATTAATGAAGAAATTCGGCTTCAAAAAAGTTGAAGATTTTCATGAAGTATTTGGGCTTCAAAAAAGTTTAAAATTTTCATGAAGTATTTAGGCTTCAAAAAAGTTGAAAATTTTCATGAAGAAATTCGGCTTCACAAAAGTTTTCGTAAGGGGGAGGTGTTTCGTCTTTTTTCAACTTTTTCGTGAGGGGGGGTGTTTCGTCTTTTTTCAACTTTTTCGTAAGGGGGGGTGTTTCGTCTTTTTTCAACTTTTTCGTAAACGGGGGTGGGTCAATTGAAAATATTCATGAAGAAATTTGTCTTCAAAAAAGATGAACATTTTCATGAAGTATTTCGGCTTCAAAAAAGTTGAAAATTTTCATGAAGAAATTCGGCTTCAAAAAAGTTTTCGCAAGGGGGGGGTGTTTCGTCTTTTTTCAACTTTTTCGTAAGGGGGGGTGTTTCGTCTTTTTTCAACTTTTTCGTAAGAGGGGGGTGTTTCGTCTTTTTTCAACTTTTTCGTAAGGGGGGGTGTTTCGTCTTTTTTCAACTTTTTCGTAAGGGGGGGTGGGTCAATTGAAAATATTCATGAAGAAATTCGGCTTCAATAAAGATGAAAATTTTCATGAAGTATTTGGGCTTCAAAAAAGTTGAAAATTTTCATGAAGAAATTCAGCTTCAAAAAAGTTTAAAATTTTCAAGAAGAAATTCTGCTTCAAAAAAGTTGAAAATTTTCATCAAGTATTTGGGCTTCAAAAAAGTTGAAAATTTTCATGAAGAAATTCGGCTTCAAAAAAATTTTCGCAAGGGGGGGTGTTTTGTCTTTTTTCAACTTTTTCGTAAGGGGGGGTGTTTCGTCTTTTTTCAACTTTTTCGTAAGGGGGGGTGTTTCGTCTTTTTTCAACTTTTTCGTAAGAGGGGGGTGTTTCCTCTTTTTTCAACTTTTTCGTGAGGGGGGGTGGGTCAATTGAAAATATTCATGAAGAAATTCGGCTTCAAAAAAGTTGAACATTTTCATGAAGTATTTGGGCTTCAAAAAAGTTTAAAATTTTCATGAAGAAATTCGGCTTCAAAAAGGTTGAAAATATTCATGAAGTAATTCGGCTTCAAAAAAGTTGAAAATTTTCATGAAGAAATTCGGCTTCAAAAAAGTTTTCGTAAGGGGGAGGTGTTTCGTCTTTTTTCAACTTTATCGTGAGGGGGGGTGTTTCGTCTTTTTTCAACTTTTTCGTAAGGGGGGGTGTTTCGTCTTTTTTCAACTTTTTCGTAAGCGGGGGTGGGTCAATTGAAAATATTCATGATGAAATTCGGCTTCAAAAAAGTTTAAAATTTTCATGAAGTATTTGGGCTTCAAAAAAGTTAAAAATTTTCATGAAGAAATTCGGCTTCAAAAAGGTTGAAAATATTCATGAAGAAATTCGGCTTCAAAAAAGATGAAAATTTTCATGAAGTATTTAGGTTTCAAAAAAGTTGAAAATTTTCATGAAGAAATTCGGCTTCAAAAAAGTTTTCGTAAGGGGGAGGTGTTTCGTCTTTTTTCAACTTTTTCGTGAGGGGGGGTGTTTAGTCTTTTTTCAACTTTTTCGTAAGGGGGGGTGTTTCGTCTTTTTTCAACTTTTTCGTGAGGGGGGGTGTTTCGTCTTTTTTCAACTTTTTCGTAAGGGGGGGGTGTTTCGTCTTTTTTCAACTTTTTCGTATGGGGGGGTGGGTCAATTGAAAATATTCATGAAGAAATTCGGCTTCAAAAAAGATGAACATTTTCATGAAGTATTTGGGCTTCAAAAAAGTTGAAAATTTTCATGAAGAAATTAAGCTTCAAAAAAGTTTAAAATTTTCAAGAAGAAATTCTGCTTCAAAAAAGTTGAAAATTTTCATCAAGTATTTGGGCTTCAAAAAAGTTGAAAATTTTCATGAAGAAATTCGGCTTCAAAAAAGTTTTCTCAAGGGGGGGTGTTTTGTCTTTTTTCAACTTTTTCGCAAGGGGGGGTGTTTCGTCTTTTTTCAACTTTTTCGTAAGGGGAGGTGGGTCAATTGAAAATATTCATGAAGAAATTCGGCTTCAAAAAAGTTGAAAATTTTCATGAATTATTTGGGCTTCAAAAAAGTTGAAAATATTCATGAAGAAATTCGGCTTCAAAAAAGTTGAAAATTTTCATGAAGTATTTGGGCTTCAAAAAAGTTGAAAATTTTCATGAAGAAATTCGGATTCAAAAAAGTCGAAAATATTCATGAAGAAATTCGGCGTCAAACAAATTGAAAATTTTCATGAAGTATTTGGGCTTCAAAAAAGTTGAAAATTTTCATGAAGTAATTCGGCTTCAAAAAAGTTGAAAATTTTCATGAAGTATTTGGGCTTCAAAAAAGTTGAAAATTTTCATGAAGTATTTCAGATTCAAAAAAGTTGAAAATTTTCATGAAAAGATTTCGGCTTCAAAAAAGTTGAAAATTTTCAGGACAGGATTTCGGCTTTAAAAACGTCGAACATTTTCATGAAGTATTTCAGCTTCAAAAAAGTTGAAAATTTTGATGAAAAGATTTCGGCTTCAAAAAAGTTGAAAATTTTCATGAAAAGATTTCGGCTTCAAAAAAGTTGAAAATTTTCATGAAAAGATTTCGGCTTCAAAAAAGTTGAAAATTTTCACGACAGGATTTCAGCTTTAAAAAAGTCGAACATTTTCATGAAGTATTTCGGCTTCAAAAAATTTGAAAATTTTCATGAAGTATTTCGGATTCAAAAAAGTTGAACATTTTCACGACAGGATTTCGGCGTTAAAAAAGTCGAACATTTTCATGATGTATTTCGGCTTCAAAAAAGTTGAACATTTTCATGAAGTATTTGGGCTTCAAAAAAGTTGAAAATTTTCACGACAGGATTTCTGTTTTAAAAAAGTCAAACATTTTCATGAAGTATTTCAGCTTCAAAAAAGTAGAAAATTTTCATGAAAAGATTTCGGCTTCAAAAAAGTTGAAAATTTTCATGAAAAGATTTCGGCTTCAAAAAAGTTGAAAATTGTCACGACAGGATTTCGGCTTTAAAAAAGTCGAACATTTTCATGAAGTATTTCAGCTTCTAAAAAGTTGAAAATTTTCATGAAAAGATTTCGGCTTCAAAAAAGTTGAAAATTTTCATGAAAAGATTTCGGCTTCAAAAAAGTTGAAAATTTTCAAGACAAGATTTCGGCTACAAAAAAGTTGAAAATTTTCACGACAGGATTTCGGCTTTAAAAAAGTCGAACATTTTCATGAAGTATTTGGGCTTCAAAAAAGATGAAAATTTTCACGACAGGATTTCGCCTTCAAAAAAGTCGAACATTTTCATGAAGTATTTCAGATTCAAAAAAGTTGAACATTTTCACGACAGGATTTCGGCGTTAAAAAAGTCGAACATTTTCATGAAGTATTTCAGCTTCAAAAAAGTTGAAAATTTTCATGAATTATTTGGGCTTCAAAAAAGTTGAAAATATTCATGAAGAAATTCGGCTTCAAAAAAGTTGAAAATTTTCATGAAGTATTTGGGCTTCAAAAAAGTTGAAAATTTTCATGAAGAAATTCGGATTCAAAAAAGTCGAAAATATTCATGAAGAAATTCGGCGCCAAACAAATTGAAAATTTTCATGAAGTATTTGGGCTTCAAAAAAGTTGAAAATTTTCATGAAGTAATTCGATTCAAAAAAGTTGAAAATTTTCATGAAGTAATTGGGCTTCAAAAAAGTTGAACATTTTCATGAAGTATTTCAGATTCAAAAAAGTTGAAAATTTTCATGAAGTATTTCAGATTCAAAAAAGTTGAAAATTTTCATGAAAAGATTTCAGCTTCAAAAAAGTTGAAAATTTTCACGACAGGATTTCAGCTTTAAAAAAGTCGAACATTTTCATGAAGTATTTCGACTTCAAAAAATTTGAAAATTTTCATGAAGTATTTCGGATTCAAAAAAGTTGAACATTTTCACGACAGGATTTCGGCGTTAAAAAAGTCGAACATTTTCATGAAGTATTTCGGCTTCAAAAAAGTTGAACATTTTCATGAAGTATTTGGGCTTCAAAAAAGTTGAAAATTTTCACGACAGGATTTCAGCTTTAAAAAAGTCAAACATTTTCATGAAGTATTTCAGCTTCAAAAAAGTTGAAAATTTTCATGAAAAGATTTCGGCTTCAAAAAAGTTGCAAATTTTCATGAAAAGATTTCGGCTTTAAAAAAGTCTAACATTTTCATGAAGTATTTCAGCTTCTAAAAAGTTGAAAATTTTCATGAAAAGATTTCGGCTCCAAAAAAGTTGAAAATTTTCATGAAAAGATTTCGGCTTGAAAAAAGTTGAAAATTTTCATGAAAAGATTTCGGCTTCAAAAAAGTTGAAAATTTTCACGACAGGATTTCAGCTTTAAAAAAGTCGAACATTTTCATGAAGTATTTCGGCTTCAAAAAATTTGAAAATTTTCATGAAGTATTTCGGATTCAAAAAAGTTGAACATTTTCACGACAGGATTTCGGCGTTAAAAAAGTCGAACTTTTTCATGATGTATTTCGGCTTCAAAAAAGTTGAAAATTTTCATGAAGTATTTGGGCTTCAAAAAAGTTGAAAATTTTCACGACAGGATTTCAGTTTTAAAAAAGTCAAACATTTTCATGAAGTATTTCAGCTTCAAAAAAGTTGAAAATTTTCATGAAAAGATTTCGGCTTCAAAAAAGTTGAAAATTTTCATGAAAAGATTTCGGCTTCAAAAAAGTTGAAAATTGTCACGACAGGATTTCGGCTTTAAAAAAGTCGAACATTTTCATGAAGTATTTCAGCTTCTAAAAAGTTGAAAATTTTCATGAAAAGATTTCGGCTTCTAAAAAGTTGAAAATTTTCATGAAAAGATTTCGGCTTCAAAAAAGTTGAAAATTTTCAAGACAAGATTTCGGCTACAAAAAAGTTGAAAATTTTCACGACAGGATTTCGGCTTTAAAAAAGTCGAACATTTTCATGAAGTATTTGGGCTTCAAAAAAGATGAAAATTTTCACGACAGGATTTCGGCTTCAAAAAAGTCGAACATTTTCATGAAGTATTTCAGCTTCAAAAAAGTTGAAAATTTTCATGAATTATTTGGGCTTCAAAAAAGTTGAAAATTTTCATGAAGAAATTCGGCGCAAAACAAATTGAAAATTTTCATGAAGTATTTGGGCTTCAAAAAAGTTGAAAATTTTCATGAAGTATTTCAGATTCAAAAAAGTTGAAAATTTTCATGAAAAGATTTCGGCTTCAAAAAAGTTGAAAATTTTCAGGACAGGATTTCGGCTTTAAAAAAGTCGAACATTTTCATGAAGTATTTCAGCTTCAAAAAAGTTGAAAATTTTGATGAAAAGATTTCGGCTTCAAAAAAGTTGAAAATTTTCATGAAAAGATTTCGGCTTCAAAAAAGTTGAAAATTTTCATGAAAAGATTTCGGCTTCAAAAAAGTTGAAAATTTTCACGACAGGATTTCAGCTTTAAAAAAGTCGAACATTTTCATGAAGTATTTCGACTTCAAAAAATTTGAAAATTTTCATGAAGTATTTCGGATTCAAAAAAGTTGAACATTTTCACGACAGGATTTCGGCGTTAAAAAAGTCGAACATTTTCATGAAGTATTTCAGCTTCAAAAAAGTTGAAAATTTTCATGAATTATTTGGGCTTCAAAAAAGTTGAAAATATTCATGAAGAAATTCGGCTTCAAAAAAGTTGAAAATTTTCATGAAGTATTTGGGCTTCAAAAAAGTTGAAAATTTTCATGAAGAAATTCGGATTCAAAAAAGTCGAAAATATTCATGAAGAAATTCGGCGCCAAACAAATTGAAAATTTTCATGAAGTATTTGGGCTTCAAAAAAGTTGAAAATTTTCATGAAGTAATTCGATTCAAAAAAGTTGAAAATTTTCATGAAGTAATTGGGCTTCAAAAAAGTTGAACATTTTCATGAAGTATTTCAGATTCAAAAAAGTTGAAAATTTTCATGAAGTATTTCAGATTCAAAAAAGTTGAAAATTTTCATGAAAAGATTTCGGCTTCAAAAAAGTTGAAAATTTTCAGGACAGGATTTCGGCTTTAAAAAAGTCGAACATTTTCATGAAGTATTTCAGCTTCAAAAAAGTTGAAAATTTTGATGAAAAGATTTCGGCTTCAAAAAAGTTGAAAATTTTCATGAAAAGATTTCGGCTTCAAAAAAGTTGAAAATTTTCATGAAAAGATTTCGGCTTCAAAAAAGTTGAAAATTTTCATGAAAAGATTTCAGCTTCAAAAAAGTTGAAAATTTTCACGACAGGATTTCGGCTTTAAAAAAGTCGAACATTTTCATGAAGTATTTCGGCTTCAAAAAAGTTGAACATTTTCATGAAGTATTTGGGCTTCAAAAAAGTTGAAAATTTTCACGACAGGATTTAAGCTTTAAAAAAGTCAAACATTTTCATGAAGTATTTCAGCTTCAAAAAAGTTGAAAATTTTCATGAAAAGATTTCGGCTTCAAAAAAGTTGAAAATTTTCATGAAAAGATTTCGGCTTCAAAAAAGTTGAAAATTTTCATGAAAAGATTTCGGCTTCAAAAAAGTTGAAAATTTTCACGACAGGATTTCGGCTTTAAAAAAGTTGAACATTTTCATGAAGTATTTCGGCTTCAAAAAGGTTGAAAATTTTCACGACAGGATTTCGGCTTTAAAAAAGTCGAACATTTTCATGAAGTATTTCGGCTTCAAAAAAGTTGAACATTTTCATGAAGTATTTGGGCTTCAAAAAAGTTGAAAATTTTCACGACAGGATTTCAGCTTTAAAAAAGTCAAACATTTTCATGAAGTATTTCAGCTTCAAAAAAGTTGAAAATTTTCATGAAAAGATTTCGGCTTCAAAAAAGTTGAAAATTTTCACGACAGGATTTCGGCTTTAAAAAAGTCTAACATTTTCATGAAGTATTTCAGCTTCTAAAAAGTTGAAAATTTTCATGAAAAGATTTCGGCTCCAAAAAAGTTGAAAATTTTCATGAAAAGATTTCGGCTTCAAAAAAGTTGAAAATTTTCATGAAAAGATTTCGGCTTCAAAAAAGTTGAAAATTTTCACGACAGGATTTCGGCTTTAAAAATGTCGAACATTTTCATGAAGTATTTCAGCTTCAAAAAAGTTGAAAATTTTCATGAAAAGATTTCGGCTTCAAAAAAGTTGAAAATTTTCATGAAAAGATTTCGGCTTCAAAAAAGTTGAAAATTTTCACGACAGAATTTCGGCTTTAAAAAAGTCGAACATTTTCATGAAGTATTTCGGCTTCAAAAAATGTCAAAAATTTTCATGAAGTATTTCGGATTCAAAAAAGTCGAACATTTTCACGACAGGATTTCGGCGTTAAAAAAGTCGAACATTTTCATGAAGTATTTCAGCTTCAAAAAAGTTGAAAATTTTCATGAAAAGATTTCGGCTTCAAAAAAGTTGAAAATTTTCATGAAAAGATTTCGGCTTCAAAAAAGTTGAAAATTTTCATGAAAAGATTTCGGCTTCAAAAAAGTTGAAAATTTTCACGACAGGATTTCGGCTTTAAAAAAGTCGAACATTTTCATGAAGTATTTCGGTTTCAAAAAATTTCAAAAATTTTCATGAAATATTTCGGATTCAAAAAAGTCGAACATTTTCACGACAGGATTTCGGCGTTAAAAAAGTCGAACATTTTCATGAAGTATTTCAGCTTCAAAAAAGTTGAAAATTTTCACGACAGGATTTCGGCTTTAAAAATGTCGAACATTTTCATGAAGTATTTTAGCTTCAAAAAAGTTGAAAATTTTGATGAAAAGATTTCGGCTTCAAAAAAGTTGAAAATTTTCATGAAAAGATTTCGGCTTCAAAAAAGTTGAAAATTTTCATGAAAAGATTTCGGCTTCAAAAAAGTTGAAAATTTTCATGAAGTATTTCGGCTTCAAAAAAGTTGAACATTTTCATGAAGTATTTCAGATTCAAAAAAGTTGAAAATTTTCATGAAGTATTTCAGATTCAAAAAAGTTGAAAATTTTCATGAAAAGATTTCGGCTTCAAAAAAGTTGAAAATTTTCAGGACAGGATTTCGGCTTTAAAAAAGTCGAAAATTTTCATGAAGTATTTCGGATTCAAAAAAGTCGAACATTTTCACGACAGGATTTCGGCGTTAAAAAAGTCGAACATTTTCATGAAGTATTTTAGCTTCAAAAAAGTTGAAAATTTTGATGAAAAGATTTCGGCTTCAAAAAAGTTGAAAATTTTCATGAAAAGATTTCGGCTTCAAAAAAGTTGAAAATTTTCACGACAGGATTTCAGCTTTAAAAAAGTCGAACATTTTCATGAAGTATTTCGGCTTCAAAAAATTTGAAAATTTTCATAAAGTATTTCGGATTCAAAAAAGTTGAACATTTTCACGACAGGATTTCGGCGTTAAAAAAGTCGAACATTTTCATGATGTATTTCGGCTTCAAAAAAGTTGAACATTTTCATGAAGTATTTGGGCTTCAAAAAAGTTGAAAATTTTCACGACAGGATTTCGGCTTTAAAAAAGTCGAACATTTTCATGAAGTATTTGGGCTTCAAAAAAGATGAAAATTTTCACGACAGGATTTCGGCTTCAAAAAAGTCTAACATTTTCATGAAGTATTTTGGCTTCAAAAAGGTTACAAATTTTCACGACAGGATTTCGGCTTTAAAAAAGTCGAACATTTTCATGAAGTATTTGGGCTTCAAAAAAGTTGAAAATTTTCATGAATTATTTGGGCTTCAAAAAAGTTGAAAATATTCATGAAGAAATTCGGCTTCAAAAAAGTTGAAAATTTTCATGAAGAAATTCGGCGCCAAACAAATTGAAAATTTTCATCAAGTATTTGGGCTTCAAAAAAGTTACAAATTTTCACGACAGGATTTCGGCTTTAAAAAAGTCGAACATTTTCATGAAGTATTTGGGCTTCAAAAAAGTTGAAAATTTTCATGAATTATTTGGGCTTCAAAAAAGTTGAAAATTTTCATGAAGAAATTCGGATTCAAAAAAGTCGAAAATATTCATGAAGAAATTCGGCGCCAAACAAATTGAAAATTTTCATCAAGTATTTGGGCTTCAAAAAAGTTGAAAATTTTCATGAAGTAATTCGATTCAAAAAAGTTGAAAATTTTCATGAAGTATTTGGGCTTCAAAAAAGTTGAACATTTTCATGAAGTATTTCAGATTCAAAAAAGTTGAACATTTTCATGAAGTATTTGGGCTTCAAAAAAGTTGAAAATTTTCACGACAGGATTTCAGCTTTAAAAAAGTCAAACATTTTCATGAAGTATTTCAGCTTCAAAAAAGTTGAAAATTTTCATGAAAAGATTTCGGCTTCAAAAAAGTTGAAAATTTTCACGACAGGATTTCGGCTTTAAAAAAGTCTAACATTTTCATGAAGTATTTCAGCTTCTAAAAAGTTGAAAATTTTCATGAAATATTTCGGATTCAAAAAAGTCGAACATTTTCACGACAGGATTTCGGCGTTAAAAAAGTCGAACATTTTCATGAAGTATTTCAGCTTCAAAAAAGTTGAAAATTTTCATGAAAAGATTTCGGCTTCAAAAAAGTTGAAAATTTTCATGAAAAGATTTCGGCTTCAAAAAAGTTGAAAATTTTCATGAAAAGATTTCGGCTTCAAAAAAGTTGAAAATTTTCACGACAGGATTTCGGCTTTAAAAATGTCGAACATTTTCATGAAGTATTTCAGCTTCAAAAAAGTTGAAAATTTTCATGAAAAGATTTCGGCTTCAAAAAAGTTGAAAATTTTCATGAAAAGATTTCGGCTTCAAAAAAGTTGAAAATTTTCACGACAGGATTTCGGCTTTAAAAAAGTCGAACATTTTCATGAAGTATTTCGGCTTTAAAAAAGTCGAAAATTTTCATGAAGTATTTCGGATTCAAAAAAGTCGAACATTTTCATGAAGTATTTCGGCTTCAAAAAAGTTGAAAATTTTCATGAAAAGATTTCGGCTTCAAAAAAGTTGAAAATTTTCAGGACAGGATTTCGGCTTTAAAAAAGTCGAACATTTTCATGAAGTATTTTAGCTTCAAAAAAGTTGAAAATTTTGATGAAAAGATTTCGGCTTCAAAAAAGTTGAAAATTTTCATGAAAAGATTTCGGCTTCAAAAAAGTTGAAAATTTTCATGAAAAGATTTCGGCTTCAAAAAAGTTGAAAATTTTCATGAAAAGATTTCGGCTTCAAAAAAGTTGAACATTTTCATGAAGTATTTCAGATTCAAAAAAGTTGAACATTTTCATGAAGTATTTCAGATTCAAAAAAGTTGAAAATTTTCATGAAAAGATTTCGGCTTCAAAAAAGTTGAAAATTTTCAGGACAGGATTTCGGCTTTAAAAAAGTCGAAAATTTTCATGAAGTATTTCGGATTCAAAAAAGTCGAACATTTTCACGACAGGATTTCGGCGTTAAAAAAGTCGAACATTTTCATGAAGTATTTTAGCTTCAAAAAAGTTGAAAATTTTGATGAAAAGATTTCGGCTTCAAAAAAGTTGAAAATTTTCATGAAAAGATTTCGGCTTCAAAAAAGTTGAAAATTTTCACGACAGGATTTCAGCTTTAAAAAAGTCGAACATTTTCATGAAGTATTTCGGCTTCAAAAAATTTGAAAATTTTCATGAAGTATTTCGGATTCAAAAAAGTTGAACATTTTCACGACAGGATTTCGGCGTTAAAAAAGTCGAACATTTTCATGATGTATTTCGGCTTCAAAAAAGTTGAACATTTTCATGAAGTATTTGGGCTTCAAAAAAGTTGAAAATTTTCACGACAGGATTTCGGCTTTAAAAAAGTCGAACATTTTCATGAAGTATTTGGGCTTCAAAAAAGATGAAAATTTTCACGACAGGATTTCGGCTTCAAAAAAGTCTAACATTTTCATGAAGTATTTTGGCATCAAAAAGGTTACAAATTTTCACGACAGGATTTCGGCTTTAAAAAAGTCGAACATTTTCATGAATTATTTGGGCTTCAAAAAAGTTGAAAATATTCATGAAGAAATTCGGCTTCAAAAAAGTTGAAAATTTTCATGAAGTATTTGGGCTTCAAAAAAGTTGAAAATTTTCATGAAGAAATTCGGATTCAAAAAAGTCGAAAATATTCATGAACAAATTCGGCGCCAAACAAATTGAAAATTTTCATGAAGTATTTGGGCTTCAAAAAAGTTGAAAATTTTCATGAAGTATTTCAGATTCAAAAAAGTTGAAAATTTTCATGAAAAGATTTCGGCTTCAAAAAAGTTGAAAATTTTCACGACAGGATTTCGGCTTTAAAAAAGTCTAACATTTTCATGAAGTATTTCAGCTTCTAAAAAGTTGAAAATTTTCATGAAAAGATTTCGGCTCCAAAAAAGTTGAAAATTTTCATGAAAAGATTTCGGCTTCAAAAAAGTTGAAAATTTTCATGAAAAGATTTCGGCTTCAAAAAAGTTGAAAATTTTCATGAAGGATTTCGGCTTTAAAAATGTCGAACATTTTCATGAAGTATTTCAGCTTCAAAAAAGTTGAAAATTTTCATGAAAAGATTTCGGCTTCAAAAAAGTTGAAAATTTTCATGAAAAGATTTCGGCTTCAAAAAAGTTGAAAATTTTCACGACAGAATTTCGGCTTTAAAAAAGTCGAACATTTTCATGAAGTATTTCGGCTTCAAAAAATTTCAAAAATTTTCATGAAGTATTTCGGATTCAAAAAAGTCGAACATTTTCACGACAGGATTTCGGCGTTAAAAAAGTCGAACATTTTCATGAAGTATTTCAGCTTCAAAAAAGTTGAAAATTTTCATGAAAAGATTTCGGCTTCAAAAAAGTTGAAAATTTTCATGAAAAGATTTCAGCTTCAAAAAAGTTGAAAATTTTCATGAAAAGATTTCGGCTTCAAAAAAGTTGAAAATTTTCACGACAGGATTTCGGCTTTAAAAATGTCGAACATTTTCATGAAGTATTTCAGCTTCAAAAAAGTTGAAAATTTTCATGAAAAGATTTCGGCTTCAAAAAAGTTGAAAATTTTCACGACAGGATTTCGGCTTTAAAAAAGTCGAACATTTTCATGAAGTATTTCGGCTTTAAAAAAGTCGAAAATTTTCATGAAGTATTTCGGATTCAAAAAAGTCGAACATTTTCATGAAGTATTTCAGATTCAAAAAAGTTGAAAATTTTCATGAAGTATTTCAGATTCAAAAAAGTTGAAAATTTTCATTAAAAGATTTCGGCTTCAAAAAAGTTGAAAATTTTCAGGACAGGATTTCGGCTTTAAAAAAGTCGAACATTTTCATGAAGTATTTCAGCTTCAAAAAAGTCGAACATTTTCACGACAGGATTTTGGCGTTAAAAAAGTCGAACATTTTCATGAAGTATTTTAGCTTCAAAAAAGTTGAAAATTTTGATGAAAAGATTTCGGCTTCAAAAAAGTTGAAAATTTTCATGAAAAGATTTCGGCTTCAAAAAAGTTGAAAATTTTCATGAAAAGATTTCGGCTTCAAAAAAGTTGAAAATTTTCATGAAGTATTTCGGCTTCAAAAAAGTTGAACATTTTCACGAAGTATTTCAGATTCAAAAAAGTTGAAAATTTTCATGAAGTATTTCAGATTCAAAAAAGTTGAAAATTTTCATGAAAAGATTTCGGCTTCAAAAAAGTTGAAAATTTTCAGGACAGGATTTCGGCTTTAAAAAAGTCGAACATTTTCATGAAGTATTTCGGCTTCAAAAAAGTTGAACATTTTCATGAAGTATTTGGGCTTCAAAAAAGTTGAAAATTTTCACGACAGGATTTCAGCTTTAAAAAAGTCAAACATTTTCATGAAGTATTTCAGCTTCAAAAAAGTTGAAAATTTTCATGAAAAGATTTCGGCTTCAAAAAAGTTGAAAATTTTCACGACAGGATTTCGGCTTTAAAAAAGTCTAACATTTTCATGAAGTATTTCAGATTCAAAAAAGTTGAAAATTTTCATGAAGTATTTCAGATTCAAAAAAGTTGAAAATTTTCATTAAAAGATTTCGGCTTCAAAAAAGTTGAAAATTTTCAGGACAGGATTTCGGCTTTAAAAAAGTCGAACATTTTCATGAAGTATTTCAGCTTCAAAAAAGTCGAACATTTTCACGACAGGATTTTGGCGTTAAAAAAGTCGAACATTTTCATGAAGTATTTTAGCTTCAAAAAAGTTGAAAATTTTGATGAAAAGATTTCGGCTTCAAAAAAGTTGAAAATTTTCATGAAAAGATTTCGGCTTCAAAAAAGTTGAAAATTTTCATGAAAAGATTTCGGCTTCAAAAAAGTTGAACATTTTCATGAAGTATTTCAGATTCAAAAAAGTTGAAAATTTTCATGAAGTATTTCAGATTCAAAAAAGTTGAAAATTTTCATGAAAAGATTTCGGCTTCAAAAAAGTTGAAAATTTTCAGGACAGGATTTCGGCTTTAAAAAAGTCGAACATTTTCATGAAGTATTTCGGCTTCAAAAAAGTTGAACATTTTCATGAAGTATTTGGGCTTCAAAAAAGTTGAAAATTTTCACGACAGGATTTCAGCTTTAAAAAAGTCAAACATTTTCATGAAGTATTTCAGCTTCAAAAAAGTTGAAAATTTTCATGAAAAGATTTCGGCTTCAAAAAAGTTGAAAATTTTCACGACAGGATTTCGGCTTTAAAAAAGTCTAACATTTTCATGAAGTATTTCAGCTTCTAAAAAGTTGAAAATTTTCATGAAAAGATTTCGGCTCCAAAAAAGTTGAAAATTTTCATGAAAAGATTTCGGCTTCAAAAAAGTTGAAAATTTTCATGAAAAGATTTCGGCTTCAAAAAAGTTGAAAATTTTCACGACAGGATTTCGGCTTTAAAAATGTCGAACATTTTAATGAAGTATTTCAGCTTCAAAAAAGTTGAAAATTTTCATGAAAAGATTTCGGCTTCAAAAAAGTTGAAAATTTTCATGAAAAGATTTCGGCTTCAAAAAAGTTGAAAATTTTAATGAAAAGATTTCGGCTTCAAAAAAGTTGAAAATTTTCACGACAGGATTTCGGCTTTAAAAATGTCGAACATTTTCATGAAGTATTTCAGCTTCAAAAAAGTTGAAAATTTTCATGAAAAGATTTCGGCTTCAAAAAAGTTGAAAATTTTCATGAAAAGATTTCGGCTTCAAAAAAGTTGAAAATTTTCACGACAGGATTTCGGCTTTAAAAAAGTCGAACATTTTTATGAAGTATTTAGGCTTCAAAAAATTTCAAAAATTTTCATGAAGTATTTCGGATTCAAAAAAGTCGAACATTTTCACGACAGGATTTCGGCGTTAAAAAAGTCGAACATTTTCATGAAGTATTTTAGCTTCAAAAAAGTTGAAAATTTTCATGAAAAGATTTCGGCTTCAAAAGAGTTGAAAATTTTCATGAAAAGATTTCGGCTTCAAAAAAGTTGAAAATTTTCACGACAGAATTTCGGCTTTAAAAAAGTCGAACATTTTCATGAAGTATTTCGGCTTCAAAAAATTTCAAAAATTTTCATGAAGTATTTCGGATTCAAAAAAGTCGAACATTTTCACGACAGGATTTCGGCGTTAAAAAAGTCGAACATTTTCATGAAGTATTTCAGCTTCAAAAAAGTTGAAAATTTTCATGAAAAGATTTCGGCTTCAAAAAAGTTGAAAATTTTCATGAAAAGATTTCGGCTTCAAAAAAGTTGAAAATTTTCATGAAAAGATTTCGGCTTCAAAAAAGTTGAAAATTTTCACGACAGGATTTCGGCTTTAAAAATGTCGAACATTTTCATGAAGTATTTCAGCTTCAAAAAAGTTGAAAATTTTCATGAAAAGATTTCGGCTTCAAAAAAGTTGAAAATTTTCATGAAAAGATTTCGGCTTCAAAAAAGTTGAAAATTTTCACGACAGGATTTCGGCTTTAAAAAAGTCGAACATTTTCATGAAGTATTTCGGCTTTAAAAAAGTCGAAAATTTTCACGACAGGATTTCGGCTTTAAAAAAGTCTAACATTTTCATGAAGTATTTCAGATTCAAAAAAGTTGAAAATTTTCATGAAGTATTTCAGATTCAAAAAAGTTGAAAATTTTCATTAAAAGATTTCGGCTTCAAAAAAGTTGAAAATTTTCAGGACAGGATTTCGGCTTTAAAAAAGTCGAACATTTTCATGAAGTATTTCAGCTTCAAAAAAGTCGAACATTTTCACGACAGGATTTTGGCGTTAAAAAAGTCGAACATTTTCATGAAGTATTTTAGCTTCAAAAAAGTTGAAAATTTTGATGAAAAGATTTCGGCTTCAAAAAAGTTGAAAATTTTCATGAAAAGATTTCGGCTTCAAAAAAGTTGAAAATTTTCATGAAAAGATTTCGGCTTCAAAAAAGTTGAACATTTTCATGAAGTATTTCAGATTCAAAAAAGTTGAAAATTTTCATGAAGTATTTCAGATTCAAAAAAGTTGAAAATTTTCATGAAAAGATTTCGGCTTCAAAAAAGTTGAAAATTTTCAGGACAGGATTTCGGCTTTAAAAAAGTCGAACATTTTCATGAAGTATTTCGGCTTCAAAAAAGTTGAACATTTTCATGAAGTATTTGGGCTTCAAAAAAGTTGAAAATTTTCACGACAGGATTTCAGCTTTAAAAAAGTCAAACATTTTCATGAAGTATTTCAGCTTCAAAAAAGTTGAAAATTTTCATGAAAAGATTTCGGCTTCAAAAAAGTTGAAAATTTTCACGACAGGATTTCGGCTTTAAAAAAGTCTAACATTTTCATGAAGTATTTCAGCTTCTAAAAAGTTGAAAATTTTCATGAAAAGATTTCGGCTCCAAAAAAGTTGAAAATTTTCATGAAAAGATTTCGGCTTCAAAAAAGTTGAAAATTTTCATGAAAAGATTTCGGCTTCAAAAAAGTTGAAAATTTTCACGACAGGATTTCGGCTTTAAAAATGTCGAACATTTTAATGAAGTATTTCAGCTTCAAAAAAGTTGAAAATTTTCATGAAAAGATTTCGGCTTCAAAAAAGTTGAAAATTTTCATGAAAAGATTTCGGCTTCAAAAAAGTTGAAAATTTTAATGAAAAGATTTCGGCTTCAAAAAAGTTGAAAATTTTCACGACAGGATTTCGGCTTTAAAAATGTCGAACATTTTCATGAAGTATTTCAGCTTCAAAAAAGTTGAAAATTTTCATGAAAAGATTTCGGCTTCAAAAAAGTTGAAAATTTTCATGAAAAGATTTCGGCTTCAAAAAAGTTGAAAATTTTCACGACAGGATTTCGGCTTTAAAAAAGTCGAACATTTTTATGAAGTATTTAGGCTTCAAAAAATTTCAAAAATTTTCATGAAGTATTTCGGATTCAAAAAAGTCGAACATTTTCACGACAGGATTTCGGCGTTAAAAAAGTCGAACATTTTCATGAAGTATTTTAGCTTCAAAAAAGTTGAAAATTTTCATGAAAAGATTTCGGCTTCAAAAGAGTTGAAAATTTTCATGAAAAGATTTCGGCTTCAAAAAAGTTGAAAATTTTCACGACAGAATTTCGGCTTTAAAAAAGTCGAACATTTTCATGAAGTATTTCGGCTTCAAAAAATTTCAAAAATTTTCATGAAGTATTTCGGATTCAAAAAAGTCGAACATTTTCACGACAGGATTTCGGCGTTAAAAAAGTCGAACATTTTCATGAAGTATTTCAGCTTCAAAAAAGTTGAAAATTTTCATGAAAAGATTTCGGCTTCAAAAAAGTTGAAAATTTTCATGAAAAGATTTCGGCTTCAAAAAAGTTGAAAATTTTCATGAAAAGATTTCGGCTTCAAAAAAGTTGAAAATTTTCACGACAGGATTTCGGCTTTAAAAATGTCGAACATTTTCATGAAGTATTTCAGCTTCAAAAAAGTTGAAAATTTTCATGAAAAGATTTCGGCTTCAAAAAAGTTGAAAATTTTCATGAAAAGATTTCGGCTTCAAAAAAGTTGAAAATTTTCACGACAGGATTTCGGCTTTAAAAAAGTCGAACATTTTCATGAAGTATTTCGGCTTTAAAAAAGTCGAAAATTTTCATGAAGTATTTCGGATTCAAAAAAGTCGAACATTTTCATGAAGTATTTCAGATTCAAAAAAGTTGAAAATTTTCATGAAAAGATTTCGGCTTCAAAAAAGTTGAAAATTTTCATGAAAAGATTTCGGCTTCAAAAAAGTTGAAAATTTTCACGACAGGATTTCGGCTTTAAAAAAGTCGAACATTTTCATGAAGTATTTCGGCTTTAAAAAAGTCGAAAATTTTCATGAAGTATTTCGGATTCAAAAAAGTCGAACATTTTCATGAAGTATTTCAGATTCAAAAAAGTTGAAAATTTTCATGAAGTATTTCAGATTCAAAAAAGTTGAAAATTTTCATTAAAAGATTTCGGCTTCAAAAAAGTTGAAAATTTTCAGGACAGGATTTCGGCTTTAAAAAAGTCGAACATTTTCATGAAGTATTTCAGCTTCAAAAAAGTCGAACATTTTCACGACAGGATTTTGGCGTTAAAAAAGTCGAACATTTTCATGAAGTATTTTAGCTTCAAAAAAGTTGAAAATTTTGATGAAAAGATTTCGGCTTCAAAAAAGTTGAAAATTTTCATGAAAAGATTTCGGCTTCAAAAAAGTTGAACATTTTCATGAAGTATTTCAGATTCAAAAAAGTTGAAAATTTTCATGAAGTATTTCAGATTCAAAAAAGTTGAAAATTTTCATGAAAAGATTTCGGCTTCAAAAAAGTTGAAAATTTTCAGGACAGGATTTCGGCTTTAAAAAAGTCGAACATTTTCATGAAGTATTTCGGCTTCAAAAAAGTTGAACATTTTCATGAAGTATTTGGGCTTCAAAAAAGTTGAAAATTTTCACGACAGGATTTCAGCTTTAAAAAAGTCAAACATTTTCATGAAGTATTTCAGCTTCAAAAAAGTTGAAAATTTTCATGAAAAGATTTCGGCTTCAAAAAAGTTGAAAATTTTCACGACAGGATTTCGGCTTTAAAAAAGTCTAACATTTTCATGAAGTATTTCAGCTTCTAAAAAGTTGAAAATTTTCATGAAAAGATTTCGGCTCCAAAAAAGTTGAAAATTTTCATGAAAAGATTTCGGCTTCAAAAAAGTTGAAAATTTTCATGAAAAGATTTCGGCTTCAAAAAAGTTGAAAATTTTCACGACAGGATTTCGGCTTTAAAAATGTCGAACATTTTAATGAAGTATTTCAGCTTCAAAAAAGTTGAAAATTTTCATGAAAAGATTTCGGCTTCAAAAAAGTTGAAAATTTTCATGAAAAGATTTCGGCTTCAAAAAAGTTGAAAATTTTCATGAAAAGATTTCGGCTTCAAAAAAGTTGAAAATTTTCACGACAGGATTTCGGCTTTAAAAATGTCGAACATTTTCATGAAGTATTTCAGCTTCAAAAAAGTTGAAAATTTTCATGAAAAGATTTCGGCTTCAAAAAAGTTGAAAATTTTCATGAAAAGATTTCGGCTTCAAAAAAGTTGAAAATTTTCACGACAGGATTTCGGCTTTAAAAAAGTCGAACATTTTCATGAAGTATTTAGGCTTCAAAAAATTTCAAAAATTTTCATGAAGTATTTCGGATTCAAAAAAGTCGAACATTTTCACGACAGGATTTCGGCGTTAAAAAAGTCGAACATTTTCATGAAGTATTTTAGCTTCAAAAAAGTTGAAAATTTTCATGAAAAGATTTCGGCTTCAAAAGAGTTGAAAATTTTCATGAAAAGATTTCGGCTTCAAAAAAGTTGAAAATTTTCACGACAGAATTTCGGCTTTAAAAAAGTCGAACATTTTCATGAAGTATTTCGGCTTCAAAAAATTTCAAAAATTTTCATGAAGTATTTCGGATTCAAAAAAGTCGAACATTTTCACGACAGGATTTCGGCGTTAAAAAAGTCGAACATTTTCATGAAGTATTTCAGCTTCAAAAAAGTTGAAAATTTTCATGAAAAGATTTCGGCTTCAAAAAAGTTGAAAATTTTCATGAAAAGATTTCGGCTTCAAAAAAGTTGAAAATTTTCATGAAAAGATTTCGGCTTCAAAAAAGTTGAAAATTTTCACGACAGGATTTCGGCTTTAAAAATGTCGAACATTTTCATGAAGTATTTCAGCTTCAAAAAAGTTGAAAATTTTCATGAAAAGATTTCGGCTTCAAAAAAGTTGAAAATTTTCATGAAAAGATTTCGGCTTCAAAAAAGTTGAAAATTTTCACGACAGGATTTCGGCTTTAAAAAAGTCGAACATTTTCATGAAGTATTTCGGCTTTAAAAAAGTCGAAAATTTTCATGAAGTATTTCGGATTCAAAAAAGTCGAACATTTTCATGAAGTATTTCAGATTCAAAAAAGTTGAAAATTTTCATGAAGTATTTCAGATTCAAAAAAGTTGAAAATTTTCATGAAAAGATTTCGGCTTCAAAAAAGTTGAAAATTTTCAGGACAGGATTTCGGCTTTAAAAAAGTCGAACATTTTCATGAAGTATTTCAGCTTCAAAAAAGTCGAACATTTTCACGACAGGATTTCGGCGTTAAAAAAGTCGAACATTTTCATGAAGTATTTTAGCTTCAAAAAAGTTGAAAATTTTGATGAAAAGATTTCGGCTTCAAAAAAGTTGAAAATTTTCATGAAAAGATTTCGGCTTCAAAAAAGTTGAAAATTTTTATGAAAAGATTTCGGCTTCAAAAAAGTTGAAAATTTTCATGAAGTATTTCGGCTTCAAAAAAGTTGAAAATTTTCATGAAGTATTTCAGATTCAAAAAAGTTGAAAATTTTCATGAAAAGATTTCGGCTTCAAAAAAGTTGAAAATTTTCAGGACAGGATTTCGGCTTTAAAAAAGTCGAAAATTTTCATGAAGTATTTCGGATTCAAAAAAGTCGAACATTTTCACGACAGGATTTCGGCGTTAAAAAAGTCGAACATTTTCATGAAGTATTTTAGCTTCAAAAAAGTTGAAAATTTTGATGAAAAGATTTCGGCTTCAAAAAAGTTGAAAATTTTCATGAAAAGATTTCGGCTTCAAAAAAGTTGAAAATTTTCATGAAAAGATTTCGGCTTCAAAAAAGTTGAAAATTTTCACGACAGGATTTCAGCTTTAAAAAAGTCGAACATTTTCATGAAGTATTTCGGCTTCAAAAAATTTGAAAATTTTCATGAAGTATTTCGGATTCAAAAAAGTTGAACATTTTCACGACAGGATTTCGGCGTTAAAAAAGTCGAACATTTTCATGATGTATTTCGGCTTCAAAAAAGTTGAACATTTTCATGAAGTATTTGGGCTTCAAAAAAGTTGAAAATTTTCACGACAGGATTTCGGCTTTAAAAAAGTCGAACATTTTCATGAAGTATTTGGGCTTCAAAAAAGATGAAAATTTTCACGACAGGATTTCGGCTTCAAAAAAGTCTAACATTTTCATGAAGTATTTTGGCTTCAAAAAGGTTACAAATTTTCACGACAGGATTTCGGCTTTAAAAAAGTCGAACATTTTCATGAAGTATTTGGGCTTCAAAAAAGTTGAAAATTTTCATGAATTATTTGGGCTTCAAAAAAGTTGAAAATATTCATGAAGAAATTCGGCTTCAAAAAAGTTGAAAATTTTCATGAAGTATTTGGGCTTCAAAAAAGTTGAAAATTTTCATGAAGAAATTCGGATTCAAAAAAGTCGAAAATATTCATGAAGAAATTCGGCGCCAAACAAATTGAAAATTTTCATGAAGTATTTGGGCTTCAAAAAAGTTGAAAATTTTCATGAAGTAATTCGATTCAAAAAAGTTGAAAATTTTCATGAAGTATTTGGGCTTCAAAAAAGTTGAACATTTTCATGAAGTATTTCAGATTCAAAAAA
Source organism: Labrus mixtus (assembly GCF_963584025.1). Lineage (NCBI taxonomy): Eukaryota > Metazoa > Chordata > Actinopteri > Labriformes > Labridae > Labrus > Labrus mixtus. The sequence continues at coordinate 1,482,974 of NW_026870242.1, forward strand.
GTTGAAAATTTTCATGAAGTATTTCAGATTCAAAAAAGTTGAAAATTTTCATGAAAAGATTTCGGCTTCAAAAAAGTTGAAAATTTTCAGGACAGGATTTCGGCTTTAAAAAAGTCGAACATTTTCATGAAGCATTTCAGCTTCAAAAAAGTTGAAAATTTTGATGAAAAGATTTCGGCTTCAAAAAAGTTGAAAATTTTCATGAAAAGATTTCGGCTTCAAAAAAGTTGAAAATTTTCATGAAAAGATTTCGGCTTCAAAAAAGTTGAAAATTTTCACGACAGGATTTCAGCTTTAAAAAAGTCGAACATTTTCATGAAGTATTTCGACTTCAAAAAATTTGAAAATTTTCATGAAGTATTTCGGATTCAAAAAAGTTGAACATTTTCACGACAGGATTTCGGCGTTAAAAAAGTCGAACATTTTCATGAAGTATTTCAGCTTCAAAAAAGTTGAAAATTTTCATGAAAAGATTTCGGCTTCAAAAAAGTTGAAAATTTTCATGAAAAGATTTCGGCTTCAAAAAAGTTGAAAATTTTCATGAAAAGATTTCGGCTTCAAAAAAGTTGAAAATTTTCACGACAGGATTTCGGCTTTAAAAAAGTTGAACATTTTCATGAAGTATTTCGGATTCAAAAAAGTTGAAAATTTTCACGACAGGATTTCGACTTTAAAAAAGTCAAACATTTTCATGAAGTATTTAGGCTTCAAAAAGGTTGAAAATTTTCACGACAGGATTTCGGCTTTAAAAAAGTCGAACATTTTCATGAAGTATTTCGGCTTCAAAAAAGTTGAACATTTTCACGACAGGATTTCGGCGTTAAAAAAGTCGAACATTTTCATGAAGTATTTTAGCTTCAAAAGAGTTGAAAATTTTCATGAAAAGATTTCGGCTTCAAAAAAGTTGAAAATTTTCACGACAGAATTTCGGCTTTAAAAAAGTCGAACATTTTCATGAAGTATTTCGGCTTCAAAAAATTTCAAAAATTTTCATGAAGTATTTCGGATTCAAAAAAGTCGAACATTTTCACGACAGGATTTCGGCGTTAAAAAAGTCGAACATTTTCATGAAGTATTTCAGCTTCAAAAAAGTTGAAAATTTTCATGAAAAGATTTCGGCTTCAAAAAAGTTGAAAATTTTCATGAAAAGATTTCGGCTTCAAAAAAGTTGAAAATTTTCATGAAAAGATTTCGGCTTCAAAAAAGTTGAAAATTTTCACGACAGGATTTCGGCTTTAAAAATGTCGAACATTTTCATGAAGTATTTCAGCTTCAAAAAAGTTGAAAATTTTCATGAAAAGATTTCGGCTTCAAAAAAGTTGAAAATTTTCATGAAAAGATTTCGGCTTCAAAAAAGTTGAAAATTTTCACGACAGGATTTCGGCTTTAAAAAAGTCGAACATTTTCATGAAGTATTTCGGCTTCAAAAAATTTCAAAAATTTTCATGAAGTATTTCTGATTCAAAAAAGTCGAACATTTTCACGACAGGATTTCGGCGTTAAAAAAGTCGAACATTTTCATGAAGTATTTTAGCTTCAAAAAAGTTGAAAATTTTGATGAAAAGATTTCGGCTTCAAAAAAGTTGAAAATTTTCATGAAAAGATTTCGGCTTCAAAAAAGTTGAAAATTTTCATGAAAAGATTTCGGCTTCAAAAAAGTTGAAAATTTTCACGACAGGATTTCAGCTTTAAAAAAGTCGAACATTTTCATGAAGTATTTCGGCTTCAAAAAATTTGAAAATTTTCATGAAGTATTTCGGAGTCAAAAAAGTTGAACATTTTCACGACAGGATTTCGGCGTTAAAAAAGTCGAACATTTTCATGATGTATTTCGGCTTCAAAAAAGTTGAACATTTTCATGAAGTATTTGGGCTTCAAAAAAGTTGAAAATTTTCACCACAGGATTTCGGCTTTAAAAAAGTCGAACATTTTCATGAAGTATTTGGGCTTCAAAAAAGATGAAAATTTTCACGACAGGATTTCGGCTTCAAAAAAGTCTAACATTTTCATGAAGTATTTTGGCTTCAAAAAGGTTACAAATTTTCACGACAGGATTTCGGCTTTAAAAAAGTCGAACATTTTCATGAAGTATTTGGGCTTCAAAAAAGTTGAAAATTTTCATGAATTATTTGGGCTTCAAAAAAGTTGAAAATATTCATGAAGAAATTCGGCTTCAAAAAAGTTGAAAATTTTCATGAAGTATTTGGGCTTCAAAAAAGTTGAAAATTTTCATAAAGAAATTCGGATTCAAAAAAGTCGAAAATATTCATGAAGAAATTCGGCGCCAAACAAATTGAAAATTTTCATGAAGTATTTGGGCTTCAAAAAAGTTGAAAATTTTCATGAAGTAATTCGATTCAAAAAAGTTGAAAATTTTCATGAAGTATTTGGGCTTCAAAAAAGTTGAACATTTTCATGAAGTATTTCAGATTCAAAAAAGTTGAAAATTTTCATGAAGTATTTCAGATTCAAAAAAGTTGAAAATTTTCATGAAAAGATTTCGGCTTCAAAAAAGTTGAAAATTTTCAGGACAGGATTTCGGCTTTAAAAAAGTCGAACATTTTCATGAAGTATTTCAGCTTCAAAAAAGTTGAAAATTTTGATGAAAAGATTTCGGCTTGAAAAAAGTTGAAAATTTTCATGAAAAGATTTCGGCTTCAAAAAAGTTGAAAATTTTCATGAAAAGATTTCGGCTTCAAAAAAGTTGAAAATTTTCACGACAGGATTTCAGCTTTAAAAAAGTCGAACATTTTCATGAAGTATTTCGACTTCAAAAAATTTGAAAATTTTCATGAAGTATTTCGGATTCAAAAAAGTTGAACATTTTCACGACAGGATTTCGGCGTTAAAAAAGTCGAACATTTTCATGAAGTATTTCAGCTTCAAAAAAGTTGAAAATTTTCATGAAAAGATTTCGGCTTCAAAAAAGTTGAAAATTTTCATGAAAAGATTTCGGCTTCAAAAAAGTTGAAAATTTTCATGAAAAGATTTCGGCTTCAAAAAAGTTGAAAATTTTCACGACAGGATTTCGGCTTTAAAAAAGTTGAACATTTTCATGAAGTATTTCGGATTCAAAAAAGTTGAAAATTTTCACGACAGGATTTCGACGTTAAAAAAGTCAAACATTTTCATGAAGTATTTAGGCTTCAAAAAGGTTGAAATTTTTCACGACAGGATTTCGGCTTTAAAAAAGTCGAACATTTTCATGAAGTATTTCGGCTTCAAAAAAGTTGAACATTTTCATGAAGTATTTGGGCTTCAAAAAAGTTGAACATTTTCACGACAGGATTTCAGCTTTAAAAAAGTCAAACATTTTCATGAAGTATTTCAGCTTCAAAAAAGTTGAAAATTTTCATGAAAAGATTTCGGCTTCAAAAAAGTTGAAAATTTTCACGACAGGATTTCGGCTTTAAAAAAGTCTAACATTTTCATGAAGTATTTCAGCTTCTAAAAAGTTGAAAATTTTCATGAAAAGATTTCGGCTTCAAAAAAGTTGAAAATTTTCATGAAAAGATTTCGGCTTCAAAAAAGTTGAAAATTTTCACGACAGGATTTCAGCTTTAAAAATGTCGAACATTTTCATGAAGTATTTCGGCTTCAAAAAATTTGAAAATTTTCATAAAGTATTTCGGATTCAAAAAAGTTGAACATTTTCACGACAGGATTTCGGCGTTAAAAAAGTCGAACATTTTCATGATGTATTTCGGCTTCAAAAAAGTTGAACATTTTCATGAAGTATTTGGGATTCAAAAAAGTTGAAAATTTTCACGACAGGATTTCGGCTTTAAAAAAGTCGAACATTTTCATGAAGTATTTGGGCTTCAAAAAAGTTGAAAATTTTCACGACAGGATTTCGGCTTCAAAAAAGTCTAAAATTTTCATGAAGTATTTTGGCTTCAAAAAGGTTACAAATTTTCACGACAGGATTTCGGCTTTAAAAAAGTCGAACATTTTCATGAAGTATTTGGGCTTCAAAAAAGTTGAAAATTTTCATGAATTATTTGGGCTTCAAAAAAGTTGAAAATATTCATGAAGAAATTCGGCTTCAAAAAAGTTGAAAATTTTCATGAAGTATTTGGGCTTCAAAAAAGTTGAAAATTTTCATGAAGAAATTCGGATTCAAAAAAGTCGAAAATATTCATGAAGAAATTCGGCGCCAAACAAATTGAAAATTTTCATGAAGTATTTGGGCTTCAAAAAAGTTGAAAATTTTCATGAAGTAATTCGATTCAAAAAAGTTGAAAATTTTCATGAAGTATTTGGGCTTCAAAAAAGTTGAACATTTTCATGAAGTATTTCAGATTCAAAAAAGTTGAAAATTTTCATGAAGTATTTCAGATTCAAAAAAGTTGAAAATTTTCATGAAAAGATTTCGGCTTCAAAAAAGTTGAAAATTTTCAGGACAGGATTTCGGCTTTAAAAAAGTCGAACATTTTCATGAAGTATTTCAGCTTCAAAAAAGTTGAAAATTTTGATGAAAAGATTTCGGCTTCAAAAAAGTTGAAAATTTTCATGAAAAGATTTCGGCTTCAAAAAAGTTGAAAATTTTCATGAAAAGATTTCGGCTTCAAAAAAGTTGAAAATTTTCACGACAGGATTTCAGCTTTAAAAAAGTCGAACATTTTCATGAAGTATTTCGACTTCAAAAAATTTGAAAATTTTCATGAAGTATTTCGGATTCAAAAAAGTTGAACATTTTCACGACAGGATTTCGGCGTTAAAAAAGTCGAACATTTTCATGAAGTATTTCGGCTTCAAAAAATTTCAAAAATTTTCATGAAGTATTTGGGCTTCAAAAAAGTTGAAAATTTTCAAGACAGGATTTCAGCTTTAAAAAAGTCAAACATTTTCATGAAGTATTTCAGCTTCAAAAAAGTTGAAAATTTTTATGAAAAGATTTCGGCTTCAAAAAAGTTGAAAATTTTCACGACAGGATTTCGGCTTTAAAAAAGTCTAACATTTTCATGAAGTATTTCAGCTTCTAAAAAGTTGAAAATTTTCATGAAAAGATTTCGGCTCCAAAAAAGTTGAAAATTTTCATGAAAAGATTTCGGCTTCAAAAAAGTTGAAAATTTTCATGAAAAGATTTCGGCTTCAAAAAAGTTGAAAATTTTCACGACAGGATTTCGGCTTTAAAAATGTCGAACATTTTCATGAACTGTTTCAGCTTCAAAAAAGTTGAAAATTTTCATGAAAAGATTTCGGCTTCAAAAAAGTTGAAAATTTTCATGAAAAGATTTCGGCTTCAAAAAAGTTGAAAATTTTCACGACAGAATTTCGGCTTTAAAAAAGTCGAACATTTTCATGAAGTATTTCGGCTTCAAAAAATTTCAAAAATTTTCATGAAGTATTTCGGATTCAAAAAAGTCGAACATTTTCACGACAGGATTTCGGCGTTAAAAAAGTCGAACATTTTCATGAAGTATTTCAGCTTCAAAAAAGATGAAAATTTTCATGAAAAGATTTCGGCTTCAAAAAAGTTGAAAATTTTCATGAAAAGATTTCGGCTTCAAAAAAGTTGAAAATTTTCATGAAAAGATTTCGGCTTCAAAAAAGTTGAAAATTTTCACGACAGGATTTCGGCTTTAAAAATGTCGAACATTTTCATGAAGTATTTCAGCTTCAAAAAAGTTGAAAATTTTCATGAAAAGATTTCGGCTTCAAAAAAGTTGAAAATTTTCATGAAAAGATTTCGGCTTCAAAAAAGTTGAAAATTTTCACGACAGGATTTCGGCTTTAAAAAAGTCGAACATTTTCATGAAGTATTTCGGCTTCAAAAAATTTCAAAAATTTTCATGAAGTATTTCGGATTCAAAAAAGTCGAACATTTTCACGACAGGATTTCGGCGTTAAAAAAGTCGAACATTTTCATGAAGTATTTTAGCTTCAAAAAAGTTGAAAATTTTCATGAAAAGATTTCGGCTTCAAAAGAGTTGAAAATTTTCATGAAAAGATTTCGGCTTCAAAAAAGTTGAAAATTTTCACGACAGAATTTCGGCTTTAAAAAAGTCGAACATTTTCATGAAGTATTTCGGCTTCAAAAAATTTCAAAAATTTTCATGAAGTATTTCGGATTCAAAAAAGTCAAACATTTTCACGACAGGATTTCGGCGTTAAAAAAGTCGAACATTTTCATGAAGTATTTTAGCTTCAAAAAAGTTGAAAATTTTCATGAAAAGATTTCGGCTTCAAAAGAGTTGAAAATTTTCATGAAAAGATTTCGGCTTCAAAAAAGTTGAAAATTTTCACGACAGAATTTCGGCTTCAAAAAAGTTGAAAATTTTCACGACAGGATTTCGGCTTTAAAAAAGTTGAACATTTTCACGAAGTATTTGGGCTTCAAAAAAGTTGAATATTTTCACGACAGGAGTTCGGCTTTAAAAAAGTCGAACATTTTCATGAAGTATTTCAGCTTCAAAAAAGTTGAAAATTTTCATGAAAAGATTTCGGCTTCAAAAAAGTTGAAAATTTTCATGAAAAGATTTCGGCTTCAAAAGAGTAGAAAATTTTCACGACAGGATTTCGACTTTAAAAAATTCGAACATTTTCATGAAGTATTTCGGCTTTAAAAAAGTTGAAAATTTTCATGAAGTATTTCGGCTTCAAAAAAGTTGAAAATTTTCACGACAGGATTTCGGCGTTAAAAAAGTCGAACATTTTCATGAAGTATTTCAGATTCAAAAAAGTTGAAAATTTCATGAAAAGATTTCGGCTTCTAAAAAGTTGCAAATTTTCATGAAAAGATTTCGGCTTCAAAAAAGTTGCAAATTTTCATGAAAAGATTTCGGCTTCAAAAAAGTTGAAAATATTCATGAAAAGATTTCGGCTTCAAAAAGGTTGAAAATTTTCACGACAGGATTTCGGCTTTAAAAAAGTCGAACATTTTCATGAAGTATTTCGGCTTCAAAAAAGTTGAACATTTTCATGAAGTATTTGGGCTTCAAAAAAGTTGAAAATTTTCACGACAGGATTTCGGCTTTAAAAAAGTCGAACATTTTCATGAAGTATTTCAGCTTCAAAAAAGTTGAAAATTTTCATGAAAAGATTTCGGCTTCAAAAAGTTGAAAATTTTCACGACAGGATTTCGGCTTTAAAAAAGTCTCACATTTTCATGAAGTATTTCGGCTTCAAAAAAGTTGAACATTTTCATGAAGTATTTGGGCTTCAAAAAAGTTGAAAATTTTCACGACAGGATTTCCGCTTTAAAAAAGTCGAACATTTTCATGAAGTATTTCAGCTTCAAAAAAGTTGAAAATTTTCATGAAAAGATTTCGGCTTCAAAAAAGTTGAAAATTTTCACGACAGGATTTCGGCTTTAAAAAAGTCTCACATTTTCATGAAGTATTTCGGCTTCAAAAAAGTTGAACATTTTCATGAAAAGATTTCGGCTTCAAAAAAGTTGAAAATTTTCACGACAGGATTTCGGCTTTAAAAAAGTCGAACATTTTCATGAAGTATTTCAGCTTCAAAAAAGTTGAAAATTTTCATGAAAAGATTTCGGCTTCAAAAGAGTTGAAAATTTTCACGACAGGATTTCGACTTTAAAAAAGTCGAACATTTTCATGAAGTATTTCGGCTTTAAAAAAGTTGAAAATTTTCATGAAGTATTTCGGCTTCAAAAAAGTTGAAAATTTTCACGACAGGATTTCGGCGTTAAAAAAGTCGAACATTTTCATGAAGTATTTCAGATTCAAAAAAGTTGAAAATTTCATGAAAAGATTTCGGCTTCAAAAAAGTTGCAAATTTTCATGAAAAGATTTCGGCTTCAAAAAAGTTGAAAATTTTCATGAAAAGATTTCGGCTTCAAAAAAGTTGAAAATGTTCACGACAGGTTTTCGGCTTCAAAAAAGTTGAAAATTTTCACGACAGAATTTCGGCTTTAAAAAAGTCGAACATTTTCATGAAGTATTTCGGCTTCAAAAAATTTCAAAAATTTTCATGAAGTATTTCGGATTCAAAAAAGTCGAACATTTTCACGACAGGATTTCGGCGTTAAAAAAGTCGAACATTTTCATCAAGTATTTCAGCTTCAAAAAAGTTGAAAATTTTCATGAAAAGATTTCGGCTTCAAAAAAGTTGAAAATTTTCATGAAAAGATTTCGGCTTCAAAAAAGTTGAACATTTTCACGACAGGATTTCGGCTTTAAAAAAGTTGAACATTTTCACGAAGTATTTGGGCTTCAAAAAAGTTGAAAATTTTCATGAAAGGATTTCGGCTTTAAAAAAGTCGAACATTTTCATGAAGTATTTCGGCTTCAAAAAGGTTGAAAATTTTCACGACAGGATTTCGGCTTTAAAAATTCGAACATTTTCATGAAGTATTTCGGCTTCAAAAAAGTTGAACATTTTCATGAAGTATTTGGGCTTCAAAAAAGTTGAAAATTTTCACGACAAGATTTCGGCTTTAAAAAAGTCTCACATTTTCATGAAGTATTTCGGCTTCAAAAAAGTTGAACATTTTCATGAAAAGATTTCGGCTTCAAAAAAGTTGAAAATTTTCACGACAGGATTTCGGCTTTAAAAAAGTCGAACATTTTCATGAAGTATTTCAGCTTCAAAAAAGTTGAAAATTTTCATGAAAAGATTTCGGCTTCAAAAAAGTTGAAAATTTTCACGACAGGATTTCCGCTTTAAAAAAGTTTAACATTTTCATGAAGTATTTCGGCTTCAAAAAAGTTGAACATTTTCATGAAGTATTTGGGCTTCAAAAAAGTTGAAAATTTTCACGACAGGATTTCCGCTTTAAAAAAGTCGAACATTTTCATGAAGTATTTCAGCTTCAAAAACGTTGAAAATTTTCATGAAAAGATTTCGGCTTCAAAAAAGTTGAAAATTTTCATGAAAAGATTTCGGCTTCAAAAAAGTTGAAAATTTTCATGAAAAGATTTCGGCTTCAAAAAAGTTGAAAATTTTCACGACAGGATTTCGGCTTTAAAAAAGTTGAACATTTTCACGAAGTATTTGGGCTTCAAAAAAGTTGAAAATTTTCATGAAAGGATTTCGGCTTTAAAAAAGTCGAACATTTTCATGAAGTATTTCGGCTTCAAAAAGGTTGAAAATTTTCACGACAGGATTTCGGCTTTAAAAAAGTTGAACATTTTCACGAAGTATTTGGGCTTCAAAAAAGTTGAAAATTTTCATGAAAGGATTTCGGCTTTAAAAAAGTCGAACATTTTCATGAAGTATTTCGGCTTCAAAAAGGTTGAAAATTTTCACAACAGGATTTCGGCTTTAAAAATTCGAACATTTTCATGAAGTATTTCGGCTTTAAAAAAGTTGAAAATTTTCATGAAGTATTTCGGCTTCAAAAAAGTTGAAAATTTTCACGACAGGATTTCGGCGTTAAAAAAGTCGAACATTTTCATGAAGTATTTCAGATTCAAAAAAGTTGAAAATTTCATGAAAAGATTTCGGCTTCAAAAAAGTTGCAAATTTTCATGAAAAGATTTCGGCTTCAAAAAAGTTGAAAATTTTCATGAAAAGATTTCGGCTTCAAAAAAGTTGAAAATTTTCACGACAGGATTTCGGCTTCAAAAAAGTTGAAAATTTTCACGACAGAAATTCGGCTTTAAAAAAGTCGAACATTTTCATGAAGTATTTCGGCTTCAAAAAATTTCAAAAATTTTCATGAAGTATTTCGGATTCAAAAAAGTCGAACATTTTCACGACAGGATTTCGGCGTTAAAAAAGTCGAACATTTTCATGAAGTATTTCAGCTTCAAAAAAGTTGAAAATTTTCATGAAAAGATTTCGGCTTCAAAAAAGTTGAAAATTTTCATGAAAAGATTTCGGCTTCAAAAAAGTTGAAAATTTTCACGACAGAATTTCGGCTTTAAAAAAGTCGAACATTTTCATGAAGTATTTCGGCTTCAAAAAATTTCAAAAATTTTCATGAAGTATTTCGGATTCAAAAAAGTCGAACATTTTCACGACAGGATTTCGGCGTTAAAAAAGTCGAACATTTTCATGAAGTATTTCAGCTTCAAAAAAGTTGAAAATTTTCATGAAAAGATTTCGGCTTCAAAAAAGTTGAAAATTTTCATGAAAAGATTTCGGCTTCAAAAAAGTTGAAAATTTTCACGACAGAATTTCGGCTTTAAAAAAGTCGAACATTTTCATGAAGTATTTCGGCTTCAAAAAATTTCAAAAATTTTCATGAAGTATTTCGGATTCAAAAAAGTCGAACATTTTCACGACAGGATTTCGGCGTTAAAAAAGTCGAACATTTTCATGAAGTATTTCAGCTTCAAAAAAGTTGAAAATTTTCATGAAAAGATTTCGGCTTCAAAAAAGTTGAAAATTTTCATGAAAAGATTTCGGCTTCAAAAAAGTTGAACATTTTCACGACAGGATTTCGGCTTCAAAAAAGTTGAACATTTTCACGAAGTATTTGGGCTTCAAAAAAGTTGAAAATTTTCATGAAAGGATTTCGGCTTTAAAAAAGTCGAACATTTTCATGAAGTATTTCGGCTTCAAAAAGGTTGAAAATTTTCACGACAGGATTTCGGCTTTAAAAATTCGAACATTTTCATGAAGTATTTCGGCTTCAAAAAAGTTGAACATTTTCATGAAGTATTTGGGCTTCAAAAAAGTTGAAAATTTTCACGACAAGATTTCGGCTTTAAAAAAGTCTCACATTTTCATGAAGTATTTCGGCTTCAAAAAAGTTGAACATTTTCATGAAAAGATTTCGGCTTCAAAAAAGTTGAAAATTTTCACGACAGGATTTCGGCTTTAAAAAAGTCGAACATTTTCATGAAGTATTTCAGCTTCAAAAAAGTTGAAAATTTTCATGAAAAGATTTCGGCTTCAAAAAAGTTGAAAATTTTCACGACAGGATTTCCGCTTTAAAAAAGTTTAACATTTTCATGAAGTATTTCGGCTTCAAAAAAGTTGAACATTTTCATGAAGTATTTGGGCTTCAAAAAAGTTGAAAATTTTCACGACAGGATTTCCGCTTTAAAAAAGTCGAACATTTTCATGAAGTATTTCAGCTTCAAAAACGTTGAAAATTTTCATGAAAAGATTTCGGCTTCAAAAAAGTTGAAAATTTTCATGAAAAGATTTCGGCTTCAAAAAAGTTGAAAATTTTCATGAAAAGATTTCGGCTACAAAAAAGTTGAAAATTTTCACGACAGGATTTCGGCTTTAAAAAAGTTGAACATTTTCACGAAGTATTTGGGCTTCAAAAAAGTTGAAAATTTTCATGAAAGGATTTCGGCTTTAAAAAAGTCGAACATTTTCATGAAGTATTTCGGCTTCAAAAAGGTTGAAAATTTTCACGACAGGATTTCGGCTTTAAAAAAGTTGAACATTTTCACGAAGTATTTGGGCTTCAAAAAAGTTGAAAATTTTCATGAAAGGATTTCGGCTTTAAAAAAGTCGAACATTTTCATGAAGTATTTCGGCTTCAAAAAGGTTGAAAATTTTCACGACAGGATTTCGGCGTTAAAAATTCGAACATTTTCATGAAGTATTTCGGCTTTAAAAAAGTTGAAAATTTTCATGAAGTATTTCGGCTTCAAAAAAGTTGAAAATTTTCACGACAGGATTTCGGCGTTAAAAAAGTCGAACATTTTCATGAAGTATTTCAGATTCAAAAAAGTTGAAAATTTCATGAAAAGATTTCGGCTTCAAAAAAGTTGCAAATTTTCATGAAAAGATTTCGGCTTCAAAAAAGTTGAAAATTTTCATGAAAAGATTTCGGCTTCAAAAAAGTTGAAAATTTTCACGACAGGATTTCGGCTTCAAAAAAGTTGAAAATTTTCACGACAGAAATTCGGCTTTAAAAAAGTCGAACATTTTCATGAAGTATTTCGGCTTCAAAAAATTTCAAAAATTTTCATGAAGTATTTCGGATTCAAAAAAGTCGAACATTTTCACGACAGGATTTCGGCGTTAAAAAAGTCGAACATTTTCATGAAGTATTTCAGCTTCAAAAAAGTTGAAAATTTTCATGAAAAGATTTCGGCTTCAAAAAAGTTGAAAATTTTCATGAAAAGATTTCGGCTTCAAAAAAGTTGAAAATTTTCACGACAGAATTTCGGCTTTAAAAAAGTCGAACATTTTCATGAAGTATTTCGGCTTCAAAAAATTTCAAAAATTTTCATGAAGTATTTCGGATTCAAAAAAGTCGAACATTTTCACGACAGGATTTCGGCGTTAAAAAAGTCGAACATTTTCATGAAGTATTTCAGCTTCAAAAAAGTTGAAAATTTTCATGAAAAGATTTCGGCTTCAAAAAAGTTGAAAATTTTCATGAAAAGATTTCGGCTTCAAAAAAGTTGAAAATTTTCACGACAGGATTTCGGCTTTAAAAAAGTTGAACATTTTCACGAAGTATTTGGGCTTCAAAAAAGTTGAAAATTTTCATGAAAGGATTTCGGCTTTAAAAAAGTCGAACATTTTCATGAAGTATTTCGGCTTCAAAAAGGTTGAAAATTTTCACGACAGGATTTCGGCTTTAAAAATTCGAACATTTTCATGAAGTATTTCGGCTTCAAAAAAGATGAACATTTTCATGAAGTATTTGGGCTTCAAAAAAGTTGAAAATTTTCACGACAAGATTTCGGCTTTAAAAAAGTCTCACATTTTCATGAAGTATTTCGGCTTCAAAAAAGTTGAACATTTTCATGAAAAGATTTCGGCTTAAAAAAAGGTTGAAAATTTTCACGACAGGATTTCGGCTTTAAAAAAGTTGAACATTTTCACGAAGTATTTGGGCTTCAAAAAAGTTGAAAATTTTCATGAAAGGATTTCGGCTTTAAAAAAGTCGAACATTTTCATGAAGTATTTCGGCTTCAAAAAGGTTGAAAATTTTCACGACAGGATTTCGGCTTTAAAAATTCGACCATTTTCATGAAGTATTTCGGCTTTAAAAAAGTTGAAAATTTTCATGAAGTATTTCGGCTTCAAAAAAGTTGAAAATTTTCACGACAGGATTTCAGCGTTAAAAAAGTCGAACATTTTCATGAAGTATTTCAGATTCAAAAAAGTTGAAAATTTCATGAAAAGATTTCGGCTTCAAAAAAGTTGCAAATTTTCATGAAAAGATTTCGGCTTCAAAAAAGTTGAAAATTTTCATGAAAAGATTTCGGCTTCAAAAAAGTTGAAAATTTTCACGACAGGATTTCGGCTTCAAAAAAGTTGAAAATTTTCACGACAGAATTTCGGCTTTAAAAAAGTTGAACATTTTCATGAAGTATTTCGGCTTCAAAAAATTTCAAAAATTTTCATGAAGTATTTCGGATTCAAAAAAGTCGAACATTTTCACGACAGGATTTCGGCGTTAAAAAAGTCGAACATTTTCATGAAGTATTTCAGCTTCAAAAAAGTTGAAAATTTTCATGAAAAGATTTCGGCTTCAAAAAAGTTGAAAATTTTCATGAAAAGATTTCGGCTTCAAAAAAGTTGAAAATTTTCACGACAGAATTTCGGCTTTAAAAAAGTTGAACATTTTCACGAAGTATTTGGGCTTCAAAAAAGTTGAAAATTTTCATGAAAGGATTTCGGCTTTAAAAAAGTCGAACATTTTCATGAAGTATTTCGGCTTCAAAAAGGTTGAAAATTTTCACGACAGGATTTCGGCTTTAAAAATTCGAACATTTTCATGAAGTATTTCGGCTTCAAAAAAGATGAACATTTTCATGAAGTATTTGGGCTTCAAAAAAGTTGAAAATTTTCACGACAAGATTTCGGCTTTAAAAAAGTCTCACATTTTCATGAAGTATTTCAGCTTCTAAAAAGTTGAAAATTTTCATGAAAAGATTTCGGCTTCAAAAAAGTTGAAAATTTTCAAGAAAAGATTTCGGCTTTAAAAAAGTTGAAAATTTTCACGACAGGATTTCGGCTTTAAAAAAGTCGAACATTTTCATGAAGTATTTCAGCTTCTAAAAAGTTGAAAATTTTCATGAAAAGATTTCAGCTTCAAAAAAGTTGAAAATTTTCATGAAAAGATTTCGGCTTCAAAAAAGTTGAAAATTTTCAAGACAAGATTTTGGCTACAAAAAAGTTGAAAATTTTCACGACAGTATTTCGGCTTTAAAAAAGTCGAACACTTTCATGAAGTATTTGGGCTTCAAAAAAGATGAAAATTTTCACGACAGGATTTCGGCTTTAAAAAAGTCTAACATTTTCATGAAGTATTTCAGCTTCAAAAAAGTTGAAAATTTTCATGAAAAGATTTCGGTTTCAAAAAAGTTGAAAATTTTCATGAAAAGATTTCGGCTTCAAAAAAGTTGAAAATTTTCACGACAGGATTTCGGCTTTAAAAAAGTCTAACATTTTCATGAAGTATTTCAGCTTCAAAAAAGTTGAAAATTTTCATGAAAAGATTTCGGCTTCAAAAAAGTTGAAAATTTTCATGAAAAGATTTCGGCTTCAAAAGAGTTGAAAATTTTCACGACAGGATTTCGACATTAAAAAAGTTGAACATTTTCATGAAGTATTTCGGCTTTAAAAAAGTTGAAAATTTTCATGAAGTATTTCGGATTCAAAAAAGTTGAAAATTTTCACGACAGGATTTCGGAATTAAAAAAGTTGAAAATTTTCATGAAGTATTTCAAATTCAAAAAAGTTGAAAATTTTCATGAAAAGATTTCGGCTTCAAAAAAGTCGAAAATTTTCATGAAAAGATTTCGGCTTCAAAAAAGTTGAAAATTTTCATGAAAAGATTTCGGCTTCAAAAAAGTTGAAAATTTTCATGAAAAGATTTCGGCTTTAAAAGAGTTGAAAATTTTCACGATAGGATTTCTGCTTTAAAAAAGTCGAACATTTTCATGAAGTATTTCGGCTTTAAAAAAGTTGAAAATTTTCATGAGGTATTTCGTCTTCAAAAAAGTTGAAAATTTTCACGACAGGATTTCGGCGTTAAAAAAGTCGAACATTTTCATGAAGTATTTCAGATTCAAAAAAGTTGAAAATTTTCATGAAAAGATTTCGGCTTCAAAAAAGTTGAAAATTTTCATGAAAAGATTTCGGCTTCAAAAAAGTTGAAAATTTTCAGGAAAGATTGCGGCTTCAAAAAAGTTGAAAATTTTCACGACAGGATTTCAGTTTTAAAAAAGTCGAACATTTTCATGAATTATTTCGGCTTCAAAAAAGTTGAAAATTTTCATGAAAAGATTTCGGCTTCAAAAAAGTTGAAAATTTTCATGAAAAGATTTCGGCTTCAAAAAAGTTGAAAATTTTCATGAAAAGATTTCGGCTTCGAAAGAGTTGAAAATTTTCACGACACGATTTCGACATTAATAAAGTCGAACATTTTCATGAAGTATTTCGGCTTTAAAAAAGTTGAACATTTTCATGAAGTATTTCGGATTCAAAAAAGTTGAAAATTTTCACGACAGGATTTCGGAATTAAAAAAGTTGAAAATTTTCATGAAGTATTTCAAATTCAAAAAAGTTGAAAATTTTCATGAAAAGATTTCGGCTTCAAAAAAGTTGAAAATTTTCATGAAAAGATTTCGGCTTTAAAAGAGTTGAAAATTTTCACGATAGGATTTCTACTTTAAAAAAGTCGAACATTTTCATGAAGTATTTCGGCTTTAAAAAAGTTGAAAATTTTCATGAGGTATTTCGGCTTCAAAAAAGTTGAAAATTTTCACGACAGGATTTCGGCGTTAAAAAAGTCGAACATTTTCATGAAGTATTTCAGATTCAAAAAAGTTGAAAATTTTCATGAAAAGATTTCGGCTTCAAAAAAGTTGAAAATTTTCATGAAAAGATTTCGGCTTCAAAAAAGTTGAAAATTTTCAGGAAATATTGCGGCTTCAAAAAAGTTGAAAATTTTCACGACAGGATTTCGGCTTTAAAAAAGTCGAACATTTTCATGAATTATTTCGGCTTCAAAAAAGTTGAAAATTTTCATGAAAAGATTTCGGCTTCAAAAAAGTTGAAAATTTACATGAAGTATTTCAGCTTCAAAAAAGTTGAAAATTTTCATGAAAAGATTTCGGCTTCAAAAAAGTTGAAAATTTTCATGAAAAGATTTCGGCTTCAAAAGAGTTGAAAATTTTCACGACAGGATTTCGACATTAAAAAAGTCGAACATTTTCATGAAGTATTTCGGTTTCAAAAAAGTTGAAAATTTTCATGAAGTATTTCGGATTCAAAAAAGTTGAAAATTTTCACGACAGGATTTCGGAATTAAAAAAGTTGAAAATTTTCATGAAGTATTTCAAATTCAAAAAAGTTGAAAATTTTCATGAAAAGATTTCGGCTTCAAAAAAGTTTAAAATTTTCATGAAAAGATTTCGGCTTTAAAAGAGTTGAAAATTTTCACGATAGGATTTCTACTTTAAAAAAGTCGAACATTTTCATGAAGTATTTCGGCTTTAAAAAAGTTGAAAATTTTCATGAGGTATTTCGGCTTCAAAAAAGTTGAAAATTTTCACGACAGGATTTCGGCGTTAAAAAAGTCGAACATTTTCATGAAGTATTTCAGATTCAAAAAAGTTGAAAATTTTCATGAAAAGATTTCGGCTTCAAAAAAGTTGAAAATTTTCATGAAAAGATTTCGGCTTTAAAAAAGTTGAAAATTTTCATGAAAAGATTTCGGCTTCAAAAAAGTTGAAAATTTTCACGACAGGATTTCGGCTTTAAAAAAGTCGAACATTTTCATGAATTATTTCGGCTTCAAAAAATTTCAAAAATTTTCATGAAGTATTTCGGATTCAAAAAAGTCGAACATTTTCACGACAGGATTTCGGCTTTAAAAAAGTCGAACATTTTCATGAAGTATTTCGGCTTCAAAAAAGTTGAACATTTTCATGAAGTATTTGGGCTTCAAAAAAGTTGAAAATTTTCACGACAGGATTTCAGCTTTAAAAAAGTCAAACATTTTCATGAAGTATTTCAGCTTCAAAAAAGTTGAAAATTTTCATGAAAAGATTTCGGCTTCAAAAAAGTTGAAAATTTTCACGACAGGATTTCGGCTTTAAAAAAGTCTAACATTTTCATGAAGTATTTCAGCTTCTAAAAAGTTGAAAATTTTCATGAAAAGATTTCGGCTCCAAAAAAGTTGAAAA